>NC_090374.1:155029768-155352268 GCF_036365525.1 Heterodontus francisci
TAGAGACCTCTTCAAATTGCAGTCTCTACCAAAAATTGTTCTGTTAGCACAATTCAATTAACTCCAAGTTGGCCAGCAGGTTAGCTATGTGACTAACTCCTTATTTGGAACAACCTCTCCTGCAACTTGTGGATTTCCCCCAAGCATAGCTTTTACACATTCAACGTCTCCTGATCAAAATCCATCAGGCTAACTGAATCAGGGAGGCACTCCATTGTCTTCTTCAGGCAACTGTCTTTCAGAATACAAATGTGCAGCCATGTTTTCAACCACTGTTGTGGTCTTTTTAAACAAGTTATTTCAAGTCCAGTAATAGTTCAAAAATAACGTTCCATATGACGAAATTAATATGACTCATTTTGGCAGGTGTGTTTTTCATCACACCTCCACATCCAGTGGAACGGATTGCGATATTAGGAAAGCATTTCATTATTAAAATAAGAGAAAGTACAGGAAAACACACATGCATTTCTCTCATTCATTCAGAAATCCTAAAAATTGTTAGAGCCTCTCTTTCCTTTGTAGCAGTGCTGCTTTAAACTGTCCCTTTTCCTTTGAGGTGGGTCTGAGATAGGCAAGTATTGCCCAAAGGGTTTAATGTTTCTTCACCATCAGCCTGCAATACGTTGGGAATGGACATCCCAATAAACATGTGATTTTTGGGGAAGTTTGCACATTTCCATGACTGCCGAGGATGCCTTTGTTCCTGTTGAGGTCTGCAGGGGGAGGGTTAAATTTAGTTTGCCCTGGTTTGTAGTCCTGCTAATGAGAGTCGGCAGTGGGTGGATCCATTCTGAACTCTTTCAGTGTTCGGATGAGTCATGCTAGGGCTTTTTACTTTAGGGTGTGGTTGGTTCCCTTTTCTCTTGACTTTGGGGGGGCAGATTCTTTGCTAATCTTCCCCTTGTCCTCTGGGACACTCCTGCTTGCAGGTTTTTAACCAGATTCTACTGCACTCCCCTGCAGCACTTTGACTAGGTGAGGCATCACCCTCATGGTTTCTCTGCCTCCTGAGGACTCTCTTTCTCCCTGCATGTTTCTGCAAATTCTGTTAGCAACTCTGGTGGGGTGCTTCTAGTGTTTGCATTTACATAGGAGGATGTGGGTTTAATTTTTCCAACATTTCAGGGTTGGCTGACCAGACAGTAGGGGTTTCCATTTGCAAATCCTCTCAGATCTCCTTTAACCTGTCCTCTTTGTCCCTTTTCCTCTCTAACTTGTACCCAAACCTGCTGCTAAAAAAAAAGGAAAAAGATGACCTCTATGCAGCTCCACTCTGCAATCCTAGCTGACAAAAAAATAAATAAAATTTGGTCCTGCTGTCTGCTCCGACACTGACTGCCCATTTGTTGCTTAGCTCTTCCCGCTGCCCAATTATGCCAGCTCAGTCCTGCAGCCCTCTGCTCAGTCCACATTTTCAGCTGCTTAATAAACTTCTGTTTAAAAAAATAAATTGGCCCTGTTGACCTCTCTGCTAAGCCTGTAAAGGGGCTGCAGGGTCAGCTTGGCTCTGCTGATAACTCTTGCAGTCAGAATATTGAGGGTGCTAGCAAACCGTAGCCAGAGAGTTGCCAGAAATGGCTTCGTTTCCTGTTCCAATACCTCTGGGGTTCCTGAGAATTTGTTGTTCAGCCCCATGCTCAACTTTATTCCTTTACAACCCAATCTATCCATATCCTTCTACATTTGATTAGCCTACTGTTTACAGTCTCTCGGAGTTTGGAATCATCTGCAAACTTGGAAGATTTATTTCAATCCTCATTTCCAATTTATGTACCTAACAGATAGAAACAGCCCCGTGCACTGATCCGCAAGGCACTCCACTCACTGCTCTAGCCCATGCCAATCAGCTCCATCTACAGCCTCCTTCCACCACTTTTGCTTCAGCTGTATTTTGAACCCCTATTAGAGCGACTCTGTCTACATCACAGCTCCCCACCATGAACTACTGCCTTAGAAAACTTATAGAACCTACAGCACAGAAACACAACAGGCAGCCCAATTTGTCTTTGTCAGTATACGCCTCACAAGCCTCCTTTTGATCTAAGTGCTTTTTCCCACACTGTTGCCATATCCCTCTATACCCTTCTCCCTCATGCATGCAATAAAAAAACAAAGATGCATGCCAGGTTAACAAACAAGAATGTAGATACCAAGGATGATAATACATTCCTAACAACTGATAATGGAAGTATCTGAAAATTTCATCTGTTCAATACAATTAGTGTTTAACTACAAGTCACAATGCAAACCAGGAATATATTCACTGAAGAATGGTTTCAGTCTGAAGTCATCACTTTTATCCTGTCCTATAAGAATCAAAACCAGTAAATGTTTAAAGCTCCATTGGTTTTATTGTAAAAAAAAAGAGGTAGATAAAGTGATCCCTGGATTAGCACTGAAAACAAGGTATTTATTGTTTACTTGTACTCTGGAAGGGCACATCCAAGCATCAGAAACATCAGTCCAATGGCTCCACCAAATGATAGGCTGATCAGAGCTGGAACATATAAAGTGACAAAACACAAATAAGTAACCCAAATCAGCCATCCCGTGAACTCACTACATAGATCCAGGTAATGGCAAATATTTATTCACAGGATAGCTCATCGCAAAAGAGTGACTGTAAAACCCAGGAGTGTTGCAATTTGTTAAACCTAATTTTTTGTTATTAATAGCTGTAAACTTTTCATCAATTCAAGTGTTTTAAAACAAAACAGATTTCCCTCCAGAGGTCCCAGCAAAAAAGAGGTTTCACTTGACGGCATCAGAAATGTTGAGCAGGGGGAGAACAGGGAGAGGTGGGGAAAGAGGAGGGGGTGACCAGACTGACCCACCTCCCGATTCACACATGGAGACGGAGCGTGGTTTTCACTAACCCAGCACCCCGCCTGGCACTGCGGCCTCAGCTGCTCTGAAGCAGCGTCATAAAGTCGCTCCACCCTGCAGCGGAGAAACAGCGTAGGTCCAGGGGCTGGAAGCAGCGTGAGCTTGGGGGTAAAAGTAGTTGGGGTTCAGGGGCTAAATGTAGTGAGGGTTTGGAGGATGGAAGCGGGAAAGGGTGACCTTCAGCCACTTTCCTGACACACCTGGAGGACAAGATCACACCTACGTCATTGTTGACAACGACAAGGATGACAACAACATCGAGAGATAATGGCTAAGGGAGTAAACCTGACTCTCAAAAGGCAACTGGTGCTCCCTCAAGTTAGGGCCTTCCAGCAACCTCTCAAATTGAATAGCTCCAGACGTATAGGCTTTTGTCTGGACACCTGCCTGCGAGGTCGAAAGGGGGTACAGATGTTAGACAAGTCTGCACCTCCTAAAGCCATGCCTGGGCTACGCAGCAAAGAAAGGCAACCTTGCAGCTTGGAAACTGGAAGATGAGAACTATGTCTCCTAGAATTAACAATGTGCCACACTCCACAGCTGGTGCACACAAGACAGCCCTCATCGACCATGAGCAATACAAGCTTGGTGTCAACATTGCTGCTCTTCAAGAAACCAGATTAGACGACACAGGCTCTATTCATGAGGCTAATTACACCTTCAATTGGCATGGAAAGAGCGCTGAAGATCGCCGTGAGCATGGTGTAGGTTTCGCAGTGAGCAACTAGCCAACACAGTCAATTGAGCCACCAGTAACAACCTCAGAGGCTTTCATCTCCCTATCATCTGACGGAGGCACAATCATATGTGTCTACGCACCAACTCTGAATGGCAGCATCTCAGATAAAGAGCATTTCTATGACTCTCTAGGTGACGTTCTGAGGAACCTCCCCAATAGCGAGAAGCTATTCATCCTGGCTGACTTCAACGCACATGTTGGGGCAGACAGTGATTCATGGCCAACGTGCCTCGGTAGTCATGGGGAGGACAAGATAACGATAATGGACAATGCCTTCTAGCGCTTTGTGCCCTGAATGAACTCTGCATCACCAACACCTTCTTCCAAGGCAGATATTGTCACAAGGTATCATGACATCGTCCAAGGTCTGGACATTGGCACCAACTGGACCTGGTCACCACGAGGAGGCCTAACCTGCCCAGTGTTCTTCACACCAGCACCTACCATAGTGCATATTGCGACACCTTCCACTCTCTTAGCAGCAGCACAGTAAAGGTGCATCCCCCGAAGTTCCATAGCTCTAAAGACGATGGGCCACCCACACATCAACATCCCTTGCATAAGCAATGATGCCAAATACCAGCACTTCGCACTGTCGCTAGAACACTTGCTACCCACCAAAGCCTGAATGGGAAGCACCGACGCTGGCATCAATGAGCTTAGTGACTTCCAAGTTTCAATCATCGATGAAGCAGCAGAAGCATCATTTGGTAAAGGCAGTACCCACAACAAGGGCTGGTTTGAGACCGACTCAGCTGTGATGATATCTGTCATTGATGCAAAAAACAAAGCCTACATAAACTCAACAGCTAAGACACTGCACAAACACTGAATCAACTTATGTCAAGAAATCCAAACTGCCTGTGACAATGGTAATATTCGAGCTATGTATGAAGGGATCAAGAGGGTATTTGGCCCTGCCATCACCAAAGTTGCTCCCCGAAGTCAGCAGATGGTGAAGTACTCACCAACTGAGGTAAACAAATGTCTCGCTAGGCTGAACACTACCGTGAGCTGTACTCCGATGAGTCAGACATCTCCCAGTCCATGCTTGACACTTCCCGCAGCTTCCAGTCATGGATGAGTTAGATGAAGAATCCTCATAACTTGGGCTCAGGAAGGCCATAGACCACCTCGCGAACAATAGGGCACATGGCAACTCAGCCGAACTGCTCAGGAATGGAAAGTCCCATCTATTGCCACACTTTTATGACCTTCTCTTTCTCTGCTGGAAAGTAGGCTCTGTTCCACTGGAGATGCATGACGCCAAAATCATCACACTAAACAAAAACAAAGGTGACAGAGGAGACTGCAACAACTACTAGGGCATTTCACTCCTCAGCATCACAGGGAAGGCCTTTGCTCAGGTCATAGACTATCTACTTTCAGACTGAGCGCACCCGGAAGCACTGTGCGGTTTCCACGCTGGTAGATCTACTGTGGATATGATCTTCTCTATACACCAGCAACAACAGAAGTGTGGGGAACAGAGTATACCCCTTTACCTTACTTTCATTGATCTCACTAAGGCATTCAACACTATCAGCACAGCAGAGCTCTACGAGGTTTTGGGAAAAATTAGCTTTCCACCAAAGCTCCTCTGTGTCATCCGTTCCTTCCAATGACAACATGTACAACACTGTACAGTTTGATGGCTCAACTTCTGACAGTTTCGAAGTAAATAATGGAGTGAAACGGGGCTGTGTCCTAGCCCCAACTCTGTTTGGTATCTTCTTCTCCATGTTCCTAGCCTTTGCCTTCCCTGCAGATATGGAAAGAGCCTACTTGCACACTAGATCAGACAGCAAACTCCACAATCTATCAAGACTGAAAGTGATGACAAAAACATATTGCGTCCTGATCAGGAAACTCCGCTACGCTGATGATACTGCGCTGGTCACCCACACAGAAACTCAGCTACAAAGATTCATGGACCGTCTCTCCCATTCCTGTAACTTAATCTCCCTGATTAGAAGTGTCGAGAAAACTGTGGCCATGGGACAGGGTATTGCATCTCCGCCCCTGATTACACTAAGTAACACCCCACTGGAAGCGCTTAGCAAATTCTGCTACCTTGGGTCCAGGGAAACAGACAATTTGTGCCTTGAGTCAGAGCTCGATACACACATACAGAAAGCAGCTACCACCTTTGGCCAACTCACGAAACGCGCATGGGATAACAAGCTTACCATGGTTTACAAGGCCTGTGTTCTGAGCACCTTGTTGTATGGGCGTGAAACATCAGCAACTTACAGCTACCAGGAAAAAAGCTCAATAATTTCCACCTCCCACTGTCTGTGGCGCTGTATGGGTACATCCTGGCAGGGCAAAAATTACAAATGCAGCAGTCCTCACAAAGACAGAGCTCCCAAGTGTGTTGGCACTAATCACACAGAGGCAGCTTCGGCAGATTGGACACATCTACAGGATGGAAGACCCAAAGACCTTCTGTATTGTGAGCTAGCCGGAGCCAGGCGACCAGTGGGGCGTCCAAAGCTCCACTTCTAGGATGCCTACAAGCATGACATGAAGGTCCCAAACATTGGCTATCGCACCTGGGAGTCACTAGCTAATGAAAGAGGGAAATGACAGCACCTCTTGTGGCTGGCGTGCACCACCATCATGACCAATGGCGACAGCAGCTTGGCAACAGGCATCAATGCCAAAAGTAGCAACCCAAAACATCACTTGGCAGCTTCATGTGCTGCACTCGTGGCAATACCTGCCTCTCAAGGATTGGCCTCCACAGCCATCAGCAAAGGTGCACCAACAGAAGACACCCCATATAAACGTATTGTCTGCTGCATGTCCATCATCTCTCATAGATGGAAGGATGCCAACAACTGCCTGTAAAATCTGGCTACAATTCCGAGTATTAAAATAAAAATTCCCTCTAGCAGTTCCAGCAAAAACAGGTTTCATTTGACAATTTCAGAGATGACGAGCAGGGAGGGAGAGTGCAGCAGTGGGTAGGGTGATGACAGGGGTTGGTGAAAGAGGTGGCAGGAAAGCGGTGCGGGGGACGGGTAAAGGAGGCAGAGTGCCGCCAGCCTGACCCAGACCTGCCTCCCGATTCACACAAGGAGGCGGAGCGCAGTTTTCACTAACCCAGCCCCCCGCCTGGCACTGCGGCCTCAGCGGCTCCGAAGCAACAGCACAGAACCGCCCCGCAGCGGAAAAACCTCACCTTTAATCCCCGCCATGGTCACAACAAACAAACAGATCCACTCCCGGGCCAAAGGTCACAACGCGATCGCTCCTCCCCCTCTGGATTACGTCACCCTCCGACTCCGCCCCTGTAACCAGCTGTCAGTCACCAAGACAGTCCCGCCTTTCGTTTCAGATGGAAACTGGAAACCAAATTAATGTTCAGCTTATTAAAAGGACCATCTTAGTGTCTCATTTATGTTCTGATTTGAGCTGGCACCTTGATTTCCTTCAGGAAAAATGCAATTTATCCTTTTTTCCTATCATTTTAACACTGTGTAACACATTGTAGACTGGCGTTGGGGTAGGGCGATTTCCTCCTCCACAAGATACTGGCAGAAAGTTGCAGGGATATGCGGTATGAATACCCAGTCAGCATACTATTCATTAATTGAATATTACTCCAACACAAACTAAAGGATAAAAGCATAGAAAATTGGAGCAAGAGTGGGCCATTCGGCCCTTCGAGCCTGCTCCGCCATTCATTATGATCATCCAACTCAATAACCAGTTCCCGTTTCCCCCCCATATCCTTTGATCCTTTTCACCCCAAGAGCTATATCTAACTCCTTTTTTGGCCTCAACTGCTTTCTGGGTGAAGAAATTTCTCCTCATCTCAGTCCTGAAAGGTTTACTCCGTATCCTTAGACTATGACCCATGGTTCTGGACTCCTCCACCATCGGGAACATCCTTCCTGCATCTACCCTGTCAAGTCCTGTTAGAATTTTATAGGTTTCTATGAGATCCCCCCTCACTCTTCTGAACTCCAGCGAATATAACCCTAACCAACTCAATCTCTCCTCATGTGTCAGTCCCGCCACCCCAGGAATCAGTCTGGTAAACCTTCGCTGCACTCCTTCTAATGCAAGAACATCCTTCCTCAGATAAGGAGACCAAAACTGCACACAATATTCCAGGTGTGGCCTCACCAAGTCCCTGTATAATTACAGCAAGACATCCCTGCTCCTGTACTCGAATCCTCTCGCTATGAAGGCCAACATATTATTTGCCTTTTTTATCGCCTGTTGCACCTGCATGCTTACCTTCAGCGACTGGTGTATGAGAACACCCAGGTCTCGCTGCATATTCCCCTCTCTCAGTTTATAGCCATTCAGATAATAACCTGCCTTCCTGTTTTTTCTTCCAAAGTGGATAACCTCACATTTATCCACATTATACTGCATCTGCCATGCATTTTCCCACTCACTCAACTTGTCCAAATCACCCTGAAGCCTCTTTGCATCCTCCTCACAACTCACCCTCTCACCCAGTTTTGTGTCATCTGCAAATTTGGAGATATTACATTTAGTTCCCTCATCTAAATCATTAATGTATATTGTGAATAGCTGGGGTCCTGGCACCGATCCCTGTGGTACCCCACTCGTCACAGCCTGCCTTTCGGAAAAAGACCCGTTTATTCCTACGCTTTGTTTCCTGTCTGCCAATCAATTTTCTATCCATCGCAATACACTACCCCCAATCCCATGCGCTTTAATTTTACACGCTAATCTCTTATGTTGGACTTTATCAAAAGCCTTCTGAAAGTCCAAATAAACCACATCCACTGGCTCCCCCTCATCAACTCTACTAGTTACATCCTCGAAGAATTCTAATAGATTTGTCAAGCATGATTTCCCTTTCGCAAGTCCATGCTGACTCTGTCAAATTCTACCACTGTTCTCCAAGTGCTCTGCTATAAAATCTTTGATAATGGACTCTAGAATTTTCCTCACTACCGACCATTCTATAATTCCCTGCTTTCTCTCTATCTCTCTTTTTAAATAGTGGGGTTACATTAGCTACCCTCCAATCTGTAGGAACTGTTCCAGAGTCTATAGAATCTTGGAAGATGACCACCAATGCACCCACTATTTCTAGGGCCACTTCCTTAAGTACTCTGGGATGCATACCATCAGGCCCTGGGGATTTATCGGCCTTCAATCCCATCAATTTCCACAACACCATTTCTCTACTAATACTGATTTCTTTCAGTTCCTCTCTCTCACTAAGCCCTGTGTTCCCCAACATTTCTGGTATGATATTTGTGTCCTCCTTTGTGAAGACAGAACCAAAGTATGCATTTAGTTGGTCAGCCATTTCTTTATTCCCCATAATAAATTCCCGTTTCTGACCATAAGGGACCTACATTTGTCTTCACCAATCTTTTTCTCTTCACATACCTATAGAAACTTTTAAGGCCAGTTTTTATGTTCCCTGCAAGCCTGCTCTCGTACTCTATTTCCACCTTCTTAATCAATCCCTTGGTCCTCCTTTGCTGAATTCTAAACTGCTCCCAATCCTCAGGTCTGTTTGTATTTCCTGGAAAATTTATATGCCTCTTCCTTGGATCTGATGCTATCTCTAATTTTCCTTGTAAGCCATGGTTTGGCTACCTATCCTGTTTTACTTTTGCGCCAGACAGGGATAAACAATTGTTGCAGTTCATCCATGCACTCTTTAAATGTATGCCATTGCCTATCCACCTTCATCCCTTTAAGTAACGTTTCCCAATCTATCATGGCCAACTCGCGCCTCATACCTTCATAGTTTCCTTTACTAAGATTCAGGACCTTATCTCAAAATCAACTATATCACTCTCCATCTTGATGAAGAATTCTATCATATTATGGTCGCTCGTCCCCAAGGGGTCTCGCACCACTAGATTGTCAATTATTCCTCTTTCATTACACAATACCCCGTCTAGGATGGCCTGTTCTCTAGTTGGTTCCTCAATGTATTGGTCCAGAAAACCATCCCGTATACGCACCAAGAATTCCTCCTCTATGGTATTGTGACAAATAAGATTTGCTCAATCTATATGCAGATTAAAGTCACCCATAATTACAGGTGTTCCATTATCGCATGCATCTCTAATTTCCTGTTTAATGCCATTCCCAACATCACCACTGCAGTTTGTGGGTCTATATACAACCCCCACTAATGTTTTTGCCACTTAGTGTTTCTCAGCTGTACCCATACAGATTCCACATCGTCAGAGCTAATATCTTTCCTCACTATTGCGTTAATTTCCTCTTTAACCAGCAATGCAACTCCACCGCCTTTTGCTTTTTGTCTGTCCTTCCTAAATACTGAATATCCCTGGATGTTCATTTCCCATCCCTGGTCACCTTGCAGCCATGTCTCCGTAATCCTGACTATATCATACCCGTTTACATCTATTTGCGCAATTAATTCGTCCGCTTTATTGTGAATGCTCCGCGTGTTAAGGCACAAAGTCTTAAGGCTTGTCTTTTTAACATTACTTGTCCTCTTCTCAATATTTTTCACTGTGTCCGTTTGATTCTGGCCCTTCATTTCTCTGCTTATCACTTTTCTTACTCCCCTTGCTGTCTTTTGTTCTTGGCTTTGATCCCCCCTCCTCTGACTCCTTGCAAAGGTTCCCATCCCCCTGCCATTTTAGTTTAAACCCTCCCCAACCACTCTAGCAAATACTCCCCCTAGGACATCAGTCCCGGTCCTGGCCAGTTTGTACTGGTCCCACCTGCCCCAGAACCGGACCCAATGACCCAGGAATCTAAAACCCTCCCCCTCACACCATCTGATATATCCTGCTATTTCTACTCTGACTAGCACATGGCACTGGTAGTAATCCTGAGATCACTACCTTTGCAGTCCTACTTTTCAACTTACTTCCTAGCTCCCTATATTCTGCTTTTAGGACCTCATCCGTCGTTTGTACCAATGTGTACCACGACCACTGGCTGTTTACCCTCCCCCTTCAGATTGTCCTGTAACCGCTCTGAGACTCCTTGACCCTAGCACCATCCTGGAGTCCCTTTTGCGGCCACAGAAACGCCTATTCCCCTTACAATTGAATCCCCTATAACTATTGCATTCCCACATTTTTTACTCCTCCCCTGTGCAGCAGAGCCAACCATGATGCAACGAATTGGGCTGTTGCTGCTTTCCCAAGAGGCCATTCCCCCCAACAGTATCCAAAGCAGTATATCTGTTTTGCAGGGGAATAGCCACAGGAGATTCCTACACTGCCTGCCTAGATCTCTTGCTCTGCCTGGTGGTCACCCATTCCCTCCTGCCTGTGGGGTCTGAGCCTGTGGTGTGACCACCTCTCTATAGGATACTCTCTGCCTCGTGGATGCTCCACAGTGTCCCCAGCTGCCACTCCAGCTCCAAAACCCGGGCTTCCAGGAGCTGCAGCTGGACACACTTCCTGCACACATGCTGGTCCCGGGCACTGGAATTGTTCCCGGCTTCCAAAATGGAGCACGAGGAGCACACCACGGCTTTGAGCTCTCCTGTCATGACTTAACTCTTTAAATTAAATTAAACCTTCTGGAAGATCTTATTGTCCAATAATATCAGTACTCTAGGGCCCCTCTTCCCTGGTCCTCGTTACTACAGAACTCCCTAAAAAAAACACTACTTTATTTGAAATAAACTTTAAACTGTTCTTACCTGAGATACTTACCCAGCTATTTATAGCTATTCCCTAACAGCAGTGACTCACCAACCAATCACCTTGCAGCTCTCCTGTAACGTCACTGTTATCTTTTTTTTTCAAAACTCAGGCGCGCTGGAAGAGGTTTGACTGCTGTCCGCTCCCGGAAGACAAGAGACTGGGCCTCGATCCTTGGGTTTGATTTATAGGCTCCGCTCTCGGCATTCTCCCCACAGATCCGCTCCGCTCCTGGAAGATAAGAGACTGGGTCTCAATCCTTGGGTTTGATTTACAGGCTCCGCTCTCAGCATTCTGCCCCCAGGTCCGCTCCCGGAAAGTAAGGGATAAGAGAGATCAGGTTGGCTGAATAGGGAAAGAAAGATAAGTAACTAAACTTACAAGAAATTAAGTATGCAGGAAGATAGGCTGACTTATACAAAGAAGACAGTTCCATAAAGTTTTAGGCATCATTTACTGAATGTAAAAGCAATTAACAAGAGTGTTCATCAAACATTTGTACTATTTATACAAAGGATGAAATGAACCCACGCTCACTTCCAAGGCCGGGAAGCTTGAGGACTTTTCCATGACGATTGAAACTTTTTTCCCCAAAATATATTTCATTCATTGTTGATATAACTTGAAATGGCAAGGGAGTGAGGCACTTCATGTTCTGTATTGAAAGAAACTGATCTTTACTGCACTTAATGTAATGTCAAATTTGAACTGTTTTGTAATGTATTTTTACAAATTTTATGAACGTTGGAATGTGCCAGTCTGCAACACTCGGTCGTGAAGAGCACTTGCACTGCAAGATAAGAACGTTTCGGGCAGACCAAAGTACGCTTTACACAGAGCAGATTGTCCTCCAGCAGCAGTTGATGTATATTTCAATGTGCATCCCTGGGAACAGCCTGAAGAGCACTGAGTCCTCCATTACAGAGCTGCTCAGGAGATTGAAACCATCCACTCAGCTGCCTCTACTGCTCCCACCCTTGTCTACTATATTATTCTTGGTATCGTTAGACTAATATGGAATATTTAGTAAGTCTGCAGAGGTATATGAAACAGGAGTTTTATTGGAACACATCTTACCACTCTGGCTTACATCTCCCATGAGTCTGTACAAGAGACCAAAACATGTGATGATTTCATCACTTCTTGTGATGATGTACACAGTATATGATTAGCATATTAACAACTAGAATTAGCTCATTAACCACCCAATATCCAATGCAACAAATTATACTACATCTCTCCCCAGCCCCCAGTCTCTGATTCCGATTTTTATGCGATGAAGATCAAACAAATCACAACTTTAAACTCTGGTGTGTTGCAGTCCTCAATCTTATTTTCTTCTCTTAGGTCCTCTTCTTTCCTCCATTCTTCATATGGACAACCGCTGTGGCAATTTCACAAGTCTACCAGAACAGGCCCTCTTCTCCTTTGGAGGGAATTGGGGTTTTGAGTCCTGCAAGTGGTAGCTCAGACTCTGCTGGGCAGGAGGGGAATTGGTCGATGACTCAGGTTCACCAGTCGCGTTCCCATCTGGATTGGTGGATGAATGCAGCATCTCTGATTGGTTAGATGGGGTAGGAGGCTGTTTATGTATGGCAACCAATGCACGTCTGTTTCATCTCATCGCACCATGCTCTGTTTGGATGAGGTAGGACCATGGATGTGGTGTCTTTTCAACCACTTGTCCATAGCGAGCTTGGTCTCTGATCCAAACTGGCTCTCCTGGTTGGAGGTCTGGCAGGTTGCGTGCCTTGTGATGTTTGTCATAGCTCCACATCTGACAGGAACAATCTTGGCCCTCTTTCTCACTTTGTCCAAGCCATCAACTTGTACTTGCGGCATGAGTGTGTGTGTGAGAGTTGGGAGTTGAGTTCTCAGTCTTCTTCCCATGAGGAGTTAGCATGGAGCATTTTGGAGTGGAATTGAACAATAGCTCAGAAGTGCAAGTTAGATGTCATCGTTCTTCTACAGTAATACTTTCATTGTACGCACTCCTCTTTCAGCTTCAGATTGGCTTGACTTGGGTGTATCTTGGTAAGTTGGTAGTATGGAAAAATCCATATCATGCCGTGAACTCTTTAAAGTACTTATTGGCAATCTGCAGTCCATTGTCTGAGATAACAAGGTCTTGGAGTCCGTGTATTGCAAATATCTCCTTCAACAATGTAATTACTGCTTCAGAAGTATGACCCTGCAGTTGCTTGACTTCTATCCATCTGGAGTAGTCGTCTACCACGATCAAGAACATCTTACCTCTGTGTTCGAAGAGGTCCATCCTAAGACGTTCCATAGTCATGATGGGAAGGAAGATGATATCAACGGTTCTCTTCTCTCCTGATGATGAATAACACAAGTAATACAGCTTGATATCATCTCTTCTAGCAACTTTGAGAGACCTGACCATCAAATGGAATATCTTGCCCTGGCTCGACATTTTGTGATGCCTAAGTGTCCTTAGCGCATTTGTTGTAGTATGTTGAGTCTCAGAATTCTCGATAATGACAACTCTCTCATCATAGATGAATAGCTCATCAACTACACTGAGGTGTCCTCTTTGTTCATATAACTGTCTGAGAATGGGATTGTGTGGCATGTATGTCCTTTGACACAGTACTCTCTGACCTGAGCACACTCTTCATCAGATTTCTGTGCATCTCTGATTTTGTTCAGTCGCTGAGTTGTTGTTGGTAGAGTTGTGGTTGTTGTACCTGCAAAGGTTTCTACCTCTTTAGCAAGGGCTACATCACTGTGATCTGGATCAAAGCATCTGCTATATTCTGCTGTTTTCCAGAAACATACTGTCTTTGCATTAAACCTCATCATCCTCAGTCTGAATCTTTGTACTCATGGAAGCATTTTTGCTAACTCTTTGAATTTAAAAGAGTCACTAAGGGCTTGTGGTCTGCCACTATCTTGAAGGGGAGACCAAGAATATAAACGGCAAACTTTTCGCAAGCCCATGTAGCCACTAGTGCTTCTTTCTCTATCACTCCATATCTCTGTTCAGTCTCTGTCAGGATACAGAGTAAACTGGTCTGCACTTTCCATCCATCTCTATCTGAAAGAGTACAGCTCCCTGTCCCATAGAAGATGCACCTGCAGCAATGATAGTGGGGAACTTTAGGTCGTAGTAAGCTAAAATATCAGGTGATATCAGTATCTCTTTGATTTTCTCAAAAGACCTCTGTTGTGCTTCCTCCCAGCACCATGTATTGTCCTGTTGTGACAACTGACAACAGCTAGGTTGGACAGGAAGTTTCCGACTTGCTTTATGTTACCCATGAATCTCTGGAACTCAGTCATGTTTCGAGGAGCTGGAAACTCCTTGATTGCTCGTCTTCTGTGGATCAACTCTGACACCTGATGCATCCACAATATGCCTAAGGAATGACAGTCAGCTGAGAGAATTCGCATTTGCTGTTAAGTCCTGGTTCCTCTAGGTATCACAGCACAGCTGTGTCATGTTCTGTCTGAGTGGATCCACGGAGCAGGACTTCCATCCATGTGATACAGGACTCCATCAAGTCCTTCGAGGATGCTTGACATTGTCCTTGTCATGATTGTACATGTGGGCTTGAGTATTAGAGACTATATGGTACTTGGAAGAGAAATTGACAGTAACATTGTATTTTGGGGAAAACACCTGACCTGGTTGTTGTAAAGTCAGATAGACATATGCAGCAGCAATGAACAGAACTCTTTATTAAACACTTATTAAATCTTTATTAACGTTAAATCTATGACTTCAAGTGTGATTCTTTGAGCCTGAGATGTGACACTGGCAACGAGGATTGTTACGGCCAGCTGAGGAGGGGGTCACAGGCTCCACTCTTGTTCTTCCTCTTATTTGACTGCAACAGGGTTTAGTCCTTCTTAAAACAGTGAATGTGCTTACCACTTCAGTGAGTGTTTTACCTTTTACCTTTGTTGTGATCGTGAAAGAACCAATTGGACAGGTTTTCTTGAATTTAAACAAGAAAGGGGTGAGTTTATTAGACTTAATCTAAATCCAATCTAAATAAAATAATAAAAATACGCAAGACATTCACGCACACACTCACATGAGAATCACAGACAAATGGATTACAGAGTGAGAAGTAGATTTGTGATTGGATTAGAGTCCAGTATAAATGAAAAATTAATACACAGTCTGTAGGTTGGATGATTCCGTGGTCTTCCGGCTGAAGTGGTATTCTTGGAGTCTTTCGCTGGTAGAAGTGCATTTTATGGCTGGTCCACCAGACTCAGGGTTTGCTTGGAGGCAGACTTGTAGGTGGCTTTCTTCCCTTGGTGTTCATGTCTTGAATCTAGCAACCAGCAGTTGGGCTTCGCACACCCCACTAAGTTTTCTGGAGAGAGAGAGGGAGGGACACAGCCCTTCTGCTTCTGCAGAGTTTCAGGCACTGGCTTGTTTGCTCTTTGTCCCAGGGAAACTCCCAGCTTTCACAGAGATGAACAGATGGTCATATGACTGCCTCAATGTATTCTTGGGAACCTTATGAGATTCAAGGTTAGAAATTTCCACCTCCATTGGAAGTTCATGGGCTATTCGTAGAATTTCTTTACGATACCTCAGCGGCACCACTATCTGGTGAACCACTGTCCACTCTTCGTCCTAAGGTCTGTGAGGAGGTCTCCACTTCATCAGCACCTCATTCTTTAAATAGTAGCACTCTGGGATTCCTTCTGTTTCAGTTTGGGCCAACTTTGCTAATCTTTTTAATACTGGGCCGGCTTGCAGAGTTTCAACTAAGGAAGTCAGTTGAATCCATCCTTTGGATCCTCTAACTTCCCAAAGAAGGTTTCAGATAACCAGACAGTAGGGTCATCTGTCTGCATTGCCAGTTCAGCCTCCTCTGATGGAGCTGTTTGGCCATGGACTGAGTCACCACACAATCAGGGAAAATGCCAGGGACTTTCTCCTGCAACTGCTCTCTCTCCTTGACCTCTTTCAATCTCCCTGAAACTACTGGGAAAGCTGCCAACTTTGCCCCCACCAGATCATTACCCAACAGCAGGTTGACCCCGTCCACTAGTAGATTAGGGACAATCCCCACAGCTAGCTGTCCTGAAACTAGGTCGCACCCCAAGTGCACCCGATATAAAGTATGGGCATATACCGTCTCTGAAACCATTCACTAACATCCTAGCATTCACTGCGCTCTCTGGGGGAAAGGTCATGCCTTTTTCCAGCAGAAGGTATTGGGTGGCCCCTGTATCCCTAAGTTTGCTTGCCTCACTCAAGGGGTATGGGTCACTTTTCCTTGGGACATACGGACATATGAACATATGAATTAGGAGCAGGAGTAGGCCACTCGGCCCTTTGAGTCTGCTTTGCCATTCAATAAGTTAATGGCTGAACTGATTACTCCACATTTCTACCTTCCACCCCCTTGCTTATCAAGAATATATCTACCTCTGCCTTAAAAATATTCAAAGACTCTGCTTCCATCGCCTTTTGAGGAAGAAAATTCCAAAGACTCACGACCCTCTGAGAAAAAATTTCTCCTCATCTCTGTCTTAAATGGGTGACCCCTATTTTTAAACAGTGATCCCTAGTTCTAGATTCTCCCACAAGGGGAAACATCCTTTCCACATCCACCCTGTCAAGACCCTTCAGGATCTCATATGTTTCAATCAAGTCGTCTCTTACTCTTCTACATTCCAGTGGATACAAGCCTAGCCTGTTCAATCTTTCCTCGTAAGACAGCCCGCCCATTCCAGGTATTAGTCGAATAAACCCTCTCTGTACTGCCTCCAACGCATTTACATCCTTCCTTAAATAAAGAGACCAGTACTGTACACAGTACTTCAGATGTGGTCTCACCAATGCCCTGTATAGCTGAAGCATAACCTCCCTACTTTTGTATTCAATTCCCCTCGTGCTAAACAATAACATTCTATTAGCTTTCCTAATTACGTGCTGTATATGCATACTAACCTTTTGCGATTCATGCACTAGGACACCCAGATCCCTCTGCATCTCAGAGCTCTGCAATCTCTCATCATTTAGATAATATGCTTCTTTTTTATTCTTCCTGCTAAAGTGGACAATTTTACACTTTCCCACATTATACTCCATTTGCCAGGTCTTTGCCCACTAATTTAACCTATCTATATCCCTTTGTAGCCCCCTTATGTCCACTTCACAAGTTACTTTCTTACCTATCTGTGTCATCAGCAAATTTAGCAAACATACCCTCGGTCCCTTCATCTAAGTCATTTATATAAATTGTAAAAAGTTGAGGCCCCAGCACAGATCCCTGTGGCACACTACTCGTTACAACTTGCCAACCAGAAAATTACCCATTTATGCCTATTCTGTTTCCTGTTAGCTAACCAATCTTCTATCCATGCCAATATGTTACTCCCTACACAATGAGCTTTTATTTTTTGCAATAACCTTTGATGTGGCACCTTATCAAATGCCTTCTGGAAAGTACAATACATTCACCGGTTCCCCTTTCTCCACATCATATGTAACTCCCTCAAAGAACTCCAATAAATTGGTTAAACATGATTTCCCTTTCACAAAACCATGTTGACTCTGCCTGATTACCTTGTATTTTTCTAAATGCCCTGCTATAACGTCTTTAATAATAGCTTCTAACATTTTCCCTCAGACAGATGCTAAGCTAACGGGCCTGTAGTTTCCTGCTTTCTGTCTCCCTCCCTTTTTGAATAAAGGAATTACATTCACCATTTTCCAATCTAACAGAACCTTCCCCGAATCTAGGGAATTTTGGAAAATTAAAACTAATACATCAACTATCTCACTAACCACTTCTTTTAAGACCTGAGGATGAAGTTCATCAGGACCCGGTGACTTGACAGCCCACAGCTCCAACAATTTGTTCAGTACCACTTCCCTGGTGATTGTAATTTTCTTGAGTTCCTCTCTCCTTTCCATTTCCTGACTTACAGCCAGTACTGCGATGTTACTTGTATCCTCAATAGTGAAGACCGTGCAAAATATTAGTTCAATTCATTTGCCATCTCCTTATTATCCATGATTAATTCCCCAGACTCACTTTCTATAGGATCAACGCTCACTTTAACTGTTTTCTTATTTAAATATTTATAGAAACTCTTACTATGTCTTGAGCTTTCTAGCTAGCTTTCTCTCGTATTCTAATTTTACCTTTCTTATCAATATTTTAGTCATTCTTTGCTGTTTTTTATATTCTGTCCAATCTTCTGACCTGTCTCCCATCCTTGCGCTATTATAGGCTTTTTCTTTAAGTTTGATACTATCTTTAACTGTTTCAGTTAACCACGGATGGCGGGTCCCACCCTTGGAATTTTTTTTTTCTTGTTGAAATGCATCTATTCTGTTACTAAACACAAAACTCTGGTAACTTTCAGGGACTTTGTTAAGTTTTCCCACACTTACGTCACCGCCTGATCTGCTGTGCTTTCCATCAGGGCTGCTTTTCCTGCACTAGTCTGGTGTGCCCTGATTAATCCTAAAGGTTTTCCCCATAACTTCCAGCAGTCAGCCCGAAGGTGACCTGCCTGATTATAATGGAAACACACAGGTCTTTGAGCGTCACCACTGCTCTCAGCACTGTACTTTTTAGCTTGAGGAGGGCCCCCCGTGTGTCCAGATTTCCGTTCTTGCTGAGGGATACTCGGGATCCTATCACCCTCCCACTTTTATACTTTTTGGATCTGTGGGGGTGAATAGGGCAGGATTTCCCTTGGGGTAAGGGCTTGTGTACAAGTGTAAATTCATCAGCCAAGGTGGCTGCCTGCCAGGCTCTTGGAACCGTGTTCTTCCTCAATATTGGGGAGGTGGTGGCGTAGTGGTATTGTCACTGGACTAGTAAACCAGAGACCCAGGGTATTACTCTGGGGACATGGGTTCGAATCCCACCACAGAAGGTGGAATTTGAATTCAAAAAGCTAGTCTAATGATGGCCATGAAACCATTGTCGATTGTTGTAAAAACCCATCTGGTTCACTAATGTCCTTTAAGGAAGGAAATATGCTGTCCTTACCTGTTCTGGCCTACATGTGACTCCAGACCCAAAGCAATGTGGTTGACTCTTACATGCCCTCTGAAATGGCCTAGCAAGCTACTCAGTTGTATCCAACTACTATGAAGGAATAAAACCGGACGGACCACCCGACATCAACCTAGGCACCGGAAACAACTACGGCAAACCCAATCCTGTCGACCCTGCAAAGTCCTCCTTACTAACATCTGGGGGCTTGTGCCAAAGTTGGGAGAGCAACAGCCTGACAGTCATATTCATGGAATCATATTTGACAGACAATGTCACACACACTGCCATCACCATCCCCGGGTATGTCCTGTCCCACTGGCAGGACAGACCCACCAGAGGTGGTGGCACAGTGGTATACAGTAGGGAGGGAGTTACCCTGGGAGTCCTCAACATCGACTCCGGACCCCATGAAGTCTCATGGCATCAGGTCAAACATGGGCCAGGACACCTCCTGCTGATTACCATCTACCGCCCTCCCTCAGCTGATGAGTCAGTACTTCTCCATTTTGAACATGACTTGGAGGAAGCACTGAGGGTGACAAGGGCACAGAATGTATTCTGGGTGGGGAGCTTCAATGTCCATCACCAACAGTGGCTCAGTAGCACCACTACTGACCGAGCTGGCCGAGTCCTAAAGGACATAGCTGCTAGACTGAGTCTGCGGCAGGTGGTGAGGGAACCAACAAGAGGGAAAAACATACTTGACCTCGTCCTCACCAATCTGCCTGCTGTAGACGCATCTGTCCATGACAGATTTGGTAGGAGTGACCACCACACAGTCCTTGTGAGAGATGAAATCCCGCCTTCACATTGAGGATACTGTCCATCGTGTTGTGTGGCATTATCACCGTGCTAAATGGGATAGATTTTGAACAGATCTGACAATGTAAAATTGGGCAGCCATGAGGCGCTGTGGACCATCAGCAGCAGCAGAATTGTACTCAACCACAATCTGTGACCTCATGCTCCGGCATGTCCCCCACTCTAGCATTACCATCAAGCCGGGAGACCAACCCTGGTTCAATGAAGAGTGCCGGAAGGCATACCAGGAGCAGCACCAGGCATACCTCAAAATGAGTTGTCAACCTGGCTGTCAACAGAGGACTACTTGCGTGCCAAACTGCGTAAGCAGCATGCAATAGACAGAGCTAAGCGATCCCATAACCAACAGATCAGATCCAAGCTCTGCAGTCCTGCCACATCCAGCCATGAACGGTGGTGGACAATTAAACAACTAACTGGAGGAGGTGGATCCACAAATATCTCCATCCTCAATGATGGGGGAGCCGAGCACATTAGTGCGAAAGATAAGGCTGAAGCATTTGCAACAATCTTCAGCCAGAAGTGCCGAGTTGATGATCCATCTCGGCCTCCTCCTGAAGTCCCCAGCATCACAGATGCCAGACATCAGCCAATTCGATTCACTCCGCATGATATCAAGAAATGACTGAAGGCACTGGATACTGCAAAAACTATGGGCCCTGACAATATTCCAGCAACAGTACTGAAGACCTGTGCTCCAGATCTTGCCGCACCCCTAGCCAAGCTGTTCCAGTACAGCTACAACACTGGCATCTACCCGGCAATGTGGAAAATTGCCCAGGTATGTCCTGTACATAAAAAGCAGGACATGTTCAACCCGGCCAATTACCGCCCCATCAGTCTACTCTCAATCATCAGTAAAGTGATGGAAGGTGTCATCAACAGTGCCATCAAGCAGCACTTGCTTAGGAATAACCTGCTCACTGACACTCAGTTTGGGTTCCGCCAGGGCCACGCAGCTCCTGACCTCATCACAGCCATGGTTCAAACAAGAGCTGAATTCAAGAGGTGAGGTGAGGTGAGCGTGACTGTCCTTGACATCAAGGTAGCATTTGACTAAGTATGGCAAAACTGAAGTCAATGGGAATCAAGGGGAAAACTCACCGCTGGCTGGAGTCATATCCAGCACAAAGGAAGATGGTTGTCGTTGTTGGAGGTCAATCTCCAGGAGATCACTGCAGGAGTTCCTCAGGGTGGTGTCCTGGGCCCAACCATCTTCAGCAGCTTCATCAATGACATTCCTTCAATCATTCGGTCAGAAGTGGGGATGTTCGCTGATGATTGCACAATGTTCAGCACCACTCGTGACTCCTCAAATACTGAAGCAGTCCGTGTAGAAATGCAGCAAGACCTGGACAATATCCAAGCTTGGGCTGATAAGTGGCAAGTAACATTTGCATCACACAAGTGCAGGCAATGACCATCTCCAACAAGAGAGAATCTAAGCATCTTCCCTTGACATTCAATGGCATTACCAGCGCTGAATCCTCAATTATCAACATCCTAGAGGCTACCATTGATCAGAAACTGAACTGGAGTGGCTACAAGAGCAGGTCAGAGGCTAGGAATCCTGTGGCGAGTAACTCATCTCCTGACTCGCCAAAGCCTGTCCACCATCTACAAGGCACAAGTCAGGAGTCTGATGGAATACTCTCCACTTGCCTGGATGGGTGCAGCTCCAACAACAATTAAGAAACTCGACACCATCCAGGACAAAGCAGCCCGCTTGATTGGCACACCATCCACAAACATTCACTCCCTCCACCACCGACGCACAGTGGCAGCAGTGTGTACCATCCAGAAGATGCACTGCAGCAATGTACCAAGGCTCCTTAGATAGCACCTTCCAATCCCACAACCTCTACCAACTAGAAGGACAAGGGCAGCAAATACATGGGACACCACCACCTGCAAGTTCCCCTCCAAGTCACACACCATCCTGACTTGGAACTATATCGCCGTTCCTTCACCGTCGCTGGGTCAAAATCCTGGAACTCCCTTCCTAACAGCATTGTGGGTGTACCTACCTCACATGGACTGCAGTGGTTCAAGAAGGCAGCTCACCACCACCTTCTCAAGGGCAATTAGGGATGGGCAATAAACGGTGGCCTAGCCACAGACGCCCAAATCCCTTGAATGAATAAAAAAAAGGGCATTTAACCTGTTCCAACTTTCTTTACGCTGGTTTAGAAAGGTACTGGCCTTGAATGTGGACATGTTAGTATTCTAGCAGTGAAAACTACACGAAAACCTGCACTGAAGTTTTCACTTTTTTTTTTAAACGAGGGATCAATTTGGTTTCCCACTTGCAATTTCTCGTTTGTCGTTGGGTTACGATCCCGGGTGAACCCCCAAATTTCTGTTACGGCCAGCTGAGGAGGGGTGGGTCACAGGCACCCCTATTGTCCTTCCTCTTATTTGACTGCAACAGGTTTGAGTCCTTTTTAAAACAGGGCATGTGCTTATCACTTCATTGAGTGTTTTTCTTTTTACCTTTGTTGTGATCGTGAAAGAAACAGTCAAACAGGTTTTCTCGACTTTAAACAAGAAACGGGTGAGTTTATTATACTTAACAATCTAAACCTGATCCAAATAAAATAATAAAAAATACACTCCGCATTCATGCACACACTCACATGAGAATGACAAACACACAAATGAATTACAGGGTGAGAAGTAGATTTGTGGTTGGATTAGAGTCCAGAATAAATGCAAAATTAATACACAGTCTGTGAGGTTGGATGATTCCGTGGTCTTCCAGATGAAGTTGTATTCTTGGAGTCTTTGGCTGGTAGAAGTGCACTTCATGGCTTGTCCACCTGGCTCAGGGTTTGCTTGGAGGCAGTCATGTAGGTGGCTTTCTTCCCTTGGTGTCCTTGTCTGGGATCTAGCAACCAGCAGTTGGGCTTCACACACCACACCAGGATATCTGAGAGAGAGAGAAAGGGAGAGACACAGCCCTTCTGCTTCTACACAGTTTCAATCACTGGCTTGTCTGCTCTTTGTCCCAGGGAATCTCCCAGCTTTCACAGAGATGAACAGATGGTCACATGACTGTCTCAGTGTACTCTCTGGAACCTTCTAATGAAATTCAAGGTTAGGAATTTCTATCTCCTCAGGCCTCAGGATACCAATATTTACACTTGGCGGGGTCTGTCCTTTCAATGTTGCTGTCCCAGAATGGCTTTGAATGCCATGCTAATGAAAGCAATCTCAGCTAATTCAATCAATAAAGCCAATCATTGTTTTGGGTACGGGCTCATCAGACATGTGGCTTCTCGTTGATGCCCTGGAATGTGAAAGGAGTTTCAGATGCAAAGCAGAGTGGCCATCTGGGCTGCTAGTTTTTTTTTAAAGTTAGCTGTCGGTTTCCAGCCCTTTTTTTCATTAATAATTTAATGTAAATTTCCGACTCATGAAATAAACATTCCTCATTTGGCATATGTTTTCTTAACAGGCGATAAAGAGAAACAATACAGAGGTAAATTCAGAGCTATTTAGTATTGTATCATGGCATTTGCTAAAGCTGATATGTCTGCAGTCCGGGGAATTGAGCCATTTGATCAGACAGGTGATGCTAGTTGTCAGCGTGAAATGGAAAGCGTGGAGGAGATCGAAGCGTATGCTGACAGTCGCTTTTGGTCTTGGACGGGCAACCGAGGTGCAGAAAGCAGTGACGAGCCTTATTACTGTTCAATGTGAGTGCATCGGTGAGGGAGACTTTCAAGATGTTGCCTGACACGGGAGAAAAGGCAGATTATGAATGGGCAGTGAAAGCTTTGAAGGACCATTATGTGGTGACACCAAATGTCACATTCCAAAGGCCTGTTTTCCGTCAAATGAGACAGAAAGAAGGGGAAACAGTAGCTCAATTTGTGACTCGTTTGAGGCAGGTGTCGGATGGATACAATTATGTTGCGACGGATCTGAATAACCAGATAATGGATCAGATGGTCTAACATTGCAAGTCGGATAAGTTGAGGCGAAGGCTGCTGGTAAGAGAAGTGGCTTCATGTTAGATGACACTTTGAAAATAGCAGCTGCATTGGAAGCAGTGGATGAATAAGTTCACAGCATGAAACTTGATCCTATTTCCACCATCAGCACAACAAAATCTGAGATTAATCGAGTGACACAATGGAGTCCAGGTATGTGTAAATGTAAACAGCAAAAGTCTGTGAGAGAGTGTTTCAGATGTGGCAATTTGGGGCACTATAGAAGAGATGATTGCTACCTTGCGAAGGGAAAGATGTGCAGAAAATGTAGGGGTAGAGACCATTTTGCCAAGAAGTGCAGAAACAAAGCTGAACAGAGTGGGAAGCCTGGAAAACCATGTAAAGGAAAGAGAGATGGAAGCAGTACAACTGTGAGAGAAGTTGAAGATGATGTAGTGAGTGAGGATATGAATAGTAATCGTGGATACATGTTTTCTGTCAATGGAAGCAACCATGAGAAAGTTCCAGTGATTGTTGAGGGTGTTGAGGTGAGTATTATTGTAGATTCAGGCAGTGACAGTAATGTCATCAGCAGAGCACTGTAGGAGGAACTGAAGACAAAGAGAATCAAGTGTACATTGTAGCACAAGGGTATCAAAGGGTTAATCTTGAGAGAATGTAAAGATTACCGCCTACCAGGATGAGGTAAGAGATCATATGGGAGAGACTCAAGAACAATTATAGTGTGGTTTTTGAAGGAGACACACAGACTAATATGGAGTGTATATACTTGCTATGCAATAAAGATTAACGTTTAAACAGTACAGCCTAAGAACCTCTATGGCTATATTCTATATAGTGGCAGCATAAAGAACCAAATATATAATATGGTGGCAGCAGTGGGATCATAGTCCTACACCCAAAAGAAGAAATTGAAGCAAGCATCATCCTTCAGCCAGAAGAGAAGAAACTTTAAAACAAGTAGCTGAAGAGAAAAAAAAATACATACCTTAGAAGGCAGAGAAAAGCTCCAGAGAACGGAAGCGTGGGTGAAAAGCAAGCAATCAGGTGAGTCTGCTTTAGTAATTTTTTTCTCTTTAGCCTAGCTGTGTTATTGAGACTCTGCCGTGTTCGGCGGTTTCTCGTGCTTTTTTCTTCACTATCGGACTTTGTTTCCCCCCATTCGTGTGCTTTTCAGAGTTTTCTTTTTTTTCTCTTGTTCATATTAATTTAAGCGCTTCAAAGACTTTTTTTTAAACCGGAATTTCTCGACTAGGAGAGAGAACCCGCACAACACAGCACAGCCAGCCATGCTGCTCAAAGATTACAAGAACGAGAAAGAGAAATGCAGCAAATTCCTATAGGAGTGCTACATGGACAGAGAACTTGGGAGGAAGCAAGTCCAACAAAATTGTTAGGTACACAGACAAGGTCAAAGAGAACCTCTAATTTTGACCCACTTCCCAACTACACTGTCTGAACGGTTAGCGATGAGTTATTCTTCTGTGAGGGAAGATCCTGTCTCATTGTAGTTGATTACTTCTCAAGATGGATCAAAATTAGTCAGGGAGAGTTGTGAAGGCTCCTGATAGATTGAATCTATGAAGTCAGAGACTTGGGGGGAGATGGGGTGGCATGTAAATAAAAAAGGTGAATGTATGTAAATATATAAGGATAAAGACTTGGGTGGAGATGTACTATAAGGGTTAATTTTGAGAACATGTAAAGAATACTGCCCACCAGGATGAGGTAAGAGATCATGTGGGAGAGAAGTGAGGACAGTTACAGCATGGCTTTTGAAGCAGACGCACAGGCTAGTGTGGAGTATATATAGCTACAATACAATAAAAGATTAATGTTTAAACAGTACAGCCTAAGAACCTAAAATAAAAGTAAAATAGTGCAGATACTGGAAATCTGAAATAAAAACAGAAAGTGCTGGAAATACTCAGCAGATCAGGCAGCATCTGTGGAGAGAAGAGCAGAGTTAACGTTTCAGCTCTATGACCTTTCATCAGAACTGGCAAAGCTTAGAAAAGAATTAGATTTTAAGCAAGAGAAGTGGGGGCAGGGGGGTTGGTGGAAACAAAAGGAAGGTGTGTGACAGTGCAGGGGGCAGGACAGATTAAATAACAAAGCTGTCCTGGGACAAAGACAAAGAGTGTGCTCATGCTTGAAGTGAAAGACAAAGCATTAGTCCAGAGAGTGTGTTAAGAGCAGAATAATGAGCAGCTTTGCCTACATGAAAAATAGGCAAATGGTTAAAAAACAAAATAAAATATAAAAGGCCATGCTCTGAAATTACTGAATTCAATGTTCAGTCAGCACGGCTACAGAGTGCCTAATTGAAAGATCAGGTGCCGCTCCTGGATCTTGCGTTGATTTTAGACCCAATAGAAACACATAAGAACTTAGTTGAGACACAGGGCTAGTAACACAACAATACAGTGTGTTGTTATCATGGGGGTTGGGAAAAAGGGGGAGCAGCACACAGATGGCCCAAAGGAATTTCAGACTGTCCAGAAAAATAGGTTGAAGCAGGAGAGGTGCTAGCAGACTGTGTCCTTGTACATGCCAGATAAAAGAGTTGCTATAGACACAAGATATGATTAGACCCACAGTAGACAATGGGACAGTGTAAGAAATGCGAAGTGCTGACCAGGCTCTCACTAAACCAAATAAGGAAAAATCATTATGTCATTATACGAGACCCCTATGAGTAAGTAAGAGGGATGGGTCTTGGAAACAAGATTTAACTCCTGACTGAATCTTGGGATGGCACGAGAACCCAGGACCAACACTCGCAAGAAGCACCCTGAGTCTGGGATTCGAAGAGCAAAGGGCAGCCGCAAGTCCGAGACTGATCACCTCGTGTCTTGACGGGTAGTATATTGTGTAAGTTGTGAGTGCTTGTACTTGATGATTTAACGTGTGAATAAAACGTTTGAGTTACCTTTCAGCAGTCTGCTGTTGTGAATTCTTTAGAGTAAGTGCATATTAGGCACATTCTTTGGAATAAGAATTGAGTAGGCAAAACAGGACAACATGATGTTCACTGGAATACTTGAACAGACCAAAGACAGAAATGCGACCACGAGAGCAGGGTCAGGGAGTGGGGGTGGGGGGAGGGGGTGTTGAAATGACAGGAAGCTCGGGTCATGTTGTCAGACTGAGGGAAGGTGTTCCGCAAGGCGGTCACCCAATCTGCGTTTGGTCCCCCCAATATAGAGGCGACCGCATTGTGAGCAGCGAATACAGCATACTAAATTGAAGGAAGTACAAGTAAATCATTGCTTCATCTGGAAAGAGTGTTTGGGGCCTTGGATGGTGAGAGGAGAGGAGGTAAAAGGGCAGGTATTACACCTCCTGCGATTGCATGAGAAGGTGCCATGGGAAGGGGATGAGGTGTCAGGGGTGATGGAGAAGTGGACCAGGGTGTCTAGGAGGGAACGATCCCTTCGTAATGCTGACAGGGGAGAGGAAGGAAAGATGTGTTTGGTGGTGGCATCATGCTGGAGGTGGCAGAAATGGCGGAAGAGGCGGAGAAACTGGGAGAATGGGATGGAGTCCTTACAGGAAACAGGGTGTGAGGAAGTGTAGTGAAGGTAGCAGTGGGAATCGGTGGGCTTACAATGAATGTTAGTAGATAGCCTATCCTCAGAGATGGAGACAGAGAAGACGAGGAAGGGAAGGGAAGTGTCGGAAATAGAACATGTAAAGGTGAGAGAAGGGTGGAAATTGGAAGCAAAGTTGATGAAGTTTTCCAGTTCGGATGGGAGCAGGAAGCGGAACTGATAGTCATTAATGTACCAGAAAAAGAGGCCAGGGAGGGGGCTAGAGTAAGACTGGAACAAGGAATGTTTGACATATCCCACAAAAGGGCAGGCATAACTAGGACCCATGCTCGTACCCATAGCAACATCTTTTATTTGAAGGAAGTGAGTGGAGTTGAAGGAGATGTTGTTCAATGTGAGAACAAGTTCAGCCAGGCGGAGGAGGGTGGTGGTGGATGGGGACTGGTTGGGTTCAAGGAAGAAGCGAAGAGCCTTCAGACCATCCTGGTGGGGGGATGGAGGTGTAGAGAGGTTGGACGTCCATAATGAAGAGGAGGCAGTCAGGACCAGGAAACTGGAAATTGTCAAAATGATATAGGGTGTCTGAAGTGTCACGGATGTAGGTGGGAAGAGACTGGAGCGGGGGGGAAAAGATAGAGTCAAGATGGGAAGAAGAAAGTTCAGTGGGGCAGGAGCAGGCTGACACAATGGGTTTGCCAGGTCAGTCCTGTTTGTGGATTTTGGGAAGGAGACAGAAGCGGGCTGTCCGGGGTTTTAGGCTTATGAGGTTGGAAGCTGTAGAGGGTAGTGGCTTGATGTTCGGTGGTGGGGTCATGGTCCAGGGGAGATAGGAAGAAGTGTCTGAGAGTTGGCGCATAACCTCTGCAAGGTAGAGTTCAGTATGCCAGACAACAACAGCACCACCCTTGTCAGCAGATTTGATCACAAAGTTGGGATTAGACCTGAGCCTCTTGATCTTTTCATTAAGAACTGTTGGCATGACATCAGCCATCTCAATTTCTCCGCTCCCCTCACTCATTCTAACCTGTCTCCCTCCAAACTTTCTGCACTCTGTTCTCTCAGATCAAAGGTTCGGGAATAGTCATCCTTAACAAGCGTGACAATACCAATAAATTGGACACCATTCTTAATGATGGGTCCAAATTCGTATCCATTGGCCTGTCACTCAACGTGACCGGGCAGCCTTGCTCAAAAGTAAACTAAAAAAAAACGTTTGCTGGACTTGTGTAAGAGCAATGAGCTGCCATATGATATATTTGACAGGGTTCATCCTCACGGCTCGCTGCGTCCGTGTATGTATGAGCTACCTAAGACACACAAAAGTGATGTCCCTCTATGCCCTATCTTATCTATTACCGGTTCTGCACACCATGAATTGGCCAAATGGTTGGGCGAATTGTTATAACCAGTTTTGAGCAAGTTCTCACATACACAGCGAAGGATTCTTTCACATTTGCGAAGACCATACAGGACTTGCAAATCGATAGCAATGCCATGTCCATGTGCTCATTTGACATTGCTAGCCTATTCATCAATGTACCATTTAAGGAAGCCACAGATATTTGCACTGCAGCACTATATCATGGCAATCTAGACCCATCACCATTGCGTCAATCAGTATTCATTGAACTCGGCAACTCGTACGGTTGAGTTCAGTCTTAACGACACCAAATAGATGGTGATGCCATGGGATCCCCTCCAGGCCCAACTCTCACAAACATCTTTATTGGGTTCGATGAGAAATGCGCCTTCGAGGGAATGAGACCTAACTTCCTACCTCTTGCATATTTCCAGTATGTAGATGATACGTTTGCTATATTTGAATCCGCAGTTGCACCGTAATAATTTCCTTACATGTCTTAATGGGCTCCAGCCTGCGCTCATATTCTTTGAAATGGAGCAGTCAAATGAGCTCCCTTTCCTTGATGTACCAGCTGAGAAATCTGCTAAGGGGTTATCAACCATGGTCTACCGCAAGCCTACCTTCACTGGACAATACATGCGTTGGGATTCTTACAGTTCCACGCGCTATAAGATTGGCCTTATCGGCAACCTCATAAATAGGGCCCGAGCCATTTGCTCACCATGCAAGCTTGATGCTGAAATTGGGCAAATCAAAGGCATCCTGCGTGACAATGGCTACCGTGATCAGGTCATTTCTCGCTGTATATCGCACAATCCTATGTACGGGCCTAAGTCCGTCATTTTCGGCCCTGAAAATGAGCAGTCTACCTCAGATTAGCCTGGAAGGGTAATGTATCCCAAATATTTGAGCAACAGGTGAAGCTAGCTGTTTCACGATGCAACACGTGTGGTGTTCACCACAAACAGGATGCTGCCATTAAGCCAAAAAGACATTCTGCCTATCATACAAATGAGTAATGTGACATATGAATTTCAATGCCAATGATATGCTAGGTATATAGGCCATATATCCCAAAGACTAGCAGATTGTATCAAACATGTCCCTTCCACTGCTCGCAACAGGCAAGGTACAGACCGTACCCAACTAGCCCGTGCTTGCAAAACACAGTGTCCAACATTAGATGTGATTTTGCGATTGGACAACATTTGCTAAATAATCTTCTGCGTGCTAAGAATTACGCTGACAACCAATTTAAGATTGTCAGTCGGGCTCGCTGTATGGCACATTTGCGTGTACTGGAAGCTACATATATTAATACACGGGGCCCTGTTGTTTGCAGACAGAAAAAACATGTACACACATTATGCCTGTTTCAGCTAAACTAAATAAGTGACAGCCATTCACTGGTTCATTCCTCAGGGCAATGCCTTGAACTGAGTCAAGATGCCTGGTTTAAGTTTCAAACAAAGCTTGGCATTTAACTGTCAGTCACCATAAACTGGTGCATTAACCATGGCAACGCCTCTACCAATCAGAATCCACTTGCCAACCAGTCAGCACTCTCTTCTCATACAGTATAAATTTGTTCCTTTCCCTTACATTGGTATTCTTGTGAATTGTCCTGATGAGTGCAAGATGAAAAGCTTTGACAAAATGTCTGTTTTCAGCAATACGCAAGCACTGTACTACCAAACAACTATTTATTTACTATTAACATCTATCATAAGCACAGTTTTTCTTCTTCATCTCTACCTCTTTTGCCATCCAGGGAGCTCTGGATTTGTTTGCCCTACCTTTCCTCTTTGAAGGAATATTACTTGCCTGTGTCTGAACTATCTCTTCTTTGAAGGTAGCCCATTGTTCAGCTACCGTTTTTCCTGCCAACCTTTAATTCCAATTCATTCGGCACAGATCCATTCTTACCTCCATTGAATTTGACTTTCCCCCAGTTAATTATTCTTACTCTAGATTGGTTATGGGAAAGGACAAAAAACAATCTAAACCTTATGATTCAATGATCACTGTCCTCTAAGTTTTCTACTGACACTTGAGTCACTTGCCCCATCTCATTCCCAAGAACCAGGTCCAGCAGTGCTTCTTATCTTGTTGGACTGGAGACATACTGCTGTAGAAATTTTTTTTTTTTTTTTTTTTTAGGAACTCTTGCCTTTACACTACTACAATCCCAGTCTATATTCAGGGAACTCGTCCCCCATTATAACTACCCTATTATTTTTGCACCTTTCTGTAATTTCCTTTCAAATCTGTTCCTCTACAGCTTTTCCACTAGAAACATAGAAAATGGGAGTAGGCCATTTGGCCCTTCGGGCCTACTCCGCCATTCAAAAAAGATCATGACTGATCGTCTAATTCAGTACCCTGTTCCCACTTTCTCCCCATATTCCTTGATCCCTTTGGCATTAATAGCCACTAGTTGGTGGCCTATAAACTACACTGAGCAATGTAATTGCACCTCTTTTGTTCCTTAGCTCTAGCCAAATGGATTCAGTCCTTGACCCCTCAGGGATATCCTCTCTCTCTCCAGCACTGCAATGCTCTCCTTAATCAATACCGCCACTCCTCCATCTTTCCTTCCCTTCTTCTCTGAACATCTTGTATCCAGAAATATTTAACACCAAGTCCTACCCTTCTTTGAGCCTGGTCTCTGACATAGCCACACATCATATTTCCACATGTCAATCTGCGCCTGTAACTCACCAATCTTATGAACAACACTCCATGCATTCACATACATGCTCATTAACCCTGTGTTATGACCAGGTGAGACAGGTGTCTAGGGGTCTTTTACTGTCTTCACCTGGTCTTATTGTAACAGGGTTTAATTTTGAACATGCTGTGTTTTGAGCTCCCCCTTTGTGAATCCTTGTTCACAGCTTTCCAATTATAAGGCAAAGAAATTAGCACAAACAGGCTTTCTTAGGTTTAAAAGAAAAGTGAAATTTATTAAACCTTAAACTTAAAATCTAATACGGTTAACGCCTACGGATGAACGGCGCGCCCACACTAGCATGGGCACGTGCAAATAGGGACAGAAAAGAGAAGAAAAATAAAACGGAGAGGTTTGAGGCAGTCTCTAAAAAGGGGGTTTCTTGTTACTGTTTGTGTTTCCAGCTTGCAGCAGAGTCCTTGATTGTAGACAGCTCTTTTTTGTTGGGGCCCAGTATTCTTCTTAAACCTTGTCCACTGTCGGAGACTTTTATCTCTTGGGGTTCATATGTCTTCAATAGTTTCCGAAGCTGGTGAGAGTGAGATGAGAGCAGACAGGAGAGAGGTCATCAGAAGAGTGCTTCTGATTTCAAATTCCCTGTTGGAAGCTCAAATTCAAAAAACTCCAAGTCAGTCATATGACTAAACTGGCCTGACCAAGTCTGTTTACGTATCTGGCCATCTTAGTAGTTAACCTGGAATGCTTCAATGTCTGGTAATCAAAAGTCCATTGTGGATTAAATTGAAGTACTTGACTGTCAATGTGCTAACGTCTCTCTCCAGCCAAAGTCTCCAATTGTTTTTTAAAGCAAGTTCTTTCTTCATCAGCAATTTAAAATCAACGTTCATGTGGCAAAATTAATTTTCCTCATTCTTGGCAGGTGGGGGCTTGCCTGACACCTGATTTAGACTTTGTTACTTTCTCTCTTACTCTGACCCCATCTAATGACTTACTATTCCCTACCCTAGTGCTATCTTCTATCTTGCTATTGGAGGGTTGCCCTCAGTTCGCCGATGACCTTCAGCTCTATCCCTCCCGGCCCATACAGCTTTTTGCATGATAGCTCTGAGCTTCTCTCTGACCACGGATCAGCATCAAACAGAACCAAAACTGCTGCACCAGTGTCTGACTTAAAATGTGTCTTGTTTCCCTCTACTAGGAACTAAGCACTCCAGCAGCTTCCACTTGGTTCCTGGATCTTTCCAAGGAAAGGACCTCAATATCATGGTTGTCATCTACTTCATTGATCTTGCCACCTCTTGAAGGCTTCCCTTTGTGCGTATTCGGTACAGCTTCTTGCTACGACACACAGCCAGGAAGTGGCCCATCTTTCCGCATAAATGGCATTAGGCCTCTTTGGCAGTGCAGCTTTCCTGCCTGTGTTTTTTTCTGCCACAGCAATTAGTTATCTTGGGCTGCTGATGGACGCTCTTCCTGTCTCCCCTGTTTTTTTCCACCCGCTTTCCCTTTTTTATATTTGACGGACTCTACTGAGTCAGCTGCTTTTGAGATCGGGCTCTTCCTTTCACAAATCGATACTGTTTCCTGACACCAGCTTGTCTGCTCAGTTGGATTGCCTTTTCTAAGGTTAGATCATCTGGCAAATGGCCAGACAGCATCATCCAACACTCCCACGATGATTCTGTCTCTGATCAGTTCGTTTTTCAAGTTGTCATACTCTCAGTCCTCTGCAAGTCTATACAGGTCATTTATGAATGCAACAACACTTTTCCCCCTGACGTTGGGTACATTTGTTAAATTTAGCCTGCTCAACAATGGTATACTTTCTCAGATTAAGATTTAGATTTAGGATTTAGAGATACAGCACTGAAACAGGCCCTTCGGCCCACCGAGTCTGTGCCGACCATTAACCACCCATTTATACTAATCCTACACTAATCCCATATTCCTACCACATCCTCACCTGTCCCTATATTCCCCTACCACCTACCTATACTAGTGGCAATTTATAATGGCCAATTCACCTATCAACCTGCAAGTCTTTTGGCTGTGGGAGGAAACCGGAGCACCCGGAGGAAACCCACGCAGACACAGGGAGAACTTGCAAACTCCACACAGGCAGTACCTAGAATTGAATCCGGGTCGCTGGAGCTGTGAGGCTGCGGTGCTAACCACTGCGCCACTGTGTCGCCCTAAAGTTTGCATTAAGTATTTTGATTACTTCATCGTACATGGCTTTCTCCTCATCAATACCCTGTGAGACAAGGATATCATCTGCACTGTCGCCCATCGTATATAACAATCAAGATCCTATTCAATTGTCTTATGCCATTCTTTTAGACAATGGTCAAGTATCTTTCATTACACATGTCTCTGCTGGAGTAGTTTCTTGCAGCTGGCAAAACTCTGCTTTTAGTATGGTTTTCTGAAGACATTTATCCTTAGGGCTTCAGAAAGGTTACATACAGAAACAGATCTAAGCCAAAGCAGTTAAGATGTCACCCAGTAAAGCTTCTGTTTCAATTCCCTCTGCAGGCTCATTAGTATTCTGTATTAGTCTAACGATGCCATACTGACCTGCTCACTGCTTGCCTTCGCATTGAGGTCTGACACGGTGTGATCTTTAGCAAATCGCGACACCATTTTGGCCATGCTTCTGCTTGATTGAGGCCTGTGACCTTCTCAAAGCTTTCAGGCAATGGTAGAGACTTCTCCATCACTATTTTTCACCCACTGCCACCATATAATATTCTTGGCATCGTTAGACTAATACAGAATACTAATGAGCCTGCAGAGGGAATTGAAACAGAAGCTTTACTGGGAGACATCTTAACTGCTCTGGCTTAGATTTGTTTCTGTATGTAACCTTTCTGAAGCCCTAAGGATAAATGTCTTCAGAAAATCATACTAAAAGCAGAGTTTTACCAGCTGCAAGAAACTACTCCAGCAGAGACTTGTGTAATGAAAGATACTTGACCATTGTCTAAAAGAATGGCATAAGACAATTGTATAGGATCTTGATCAAGATGAGGTCCCTATGGTTGTGCCTGCTCAGCAGTCTGATCAATGACCTAAAGGTCATAGGATGACCAACAAAGTTAAACTCAATGATCTAAAGTCACAAGCTACAACTTGATGACTTCATGATTTAAGTGTACTGTAGAAGTCACAGATTGTCCATATATGGATCAAGAAATCACTTTAAAGAGAGGGGTAAAACCTCTTGCAATGCATCATTTCAGCAGAACAGGAATAAAAGCAAGCTGTATTTGGCCTGTGCAGTCTAATCTCCTTGAATCAAGGCTAGGGTTCCGACTCTGGTTGGCCATATTCCTGGAGGTTTCAAAACCTGACCTCCTGCCTCTAACAGCCTCGCCCAGTCAAACAGGTGCCCCCACCCCCATCTCATTGGGTTTGGTCTCCAGCTCGGGCTGCGACTCCATGCTAGTGTTGTCCTATTCCAGCTCCAACTAGGCCAGCTCTACCATTTCGTCTCAGGTGCTGAAATCTACTAGCAGCCGTTGACGAAAGCAAGCGCCACACTGTAGCTGTCAGGCAAACACTGCTTCTGATGTCTGGGAACATGAGGGGGATTTGAAAGCCTTCCTATTTCAACAAGGGGAGCACAGATAGGTGGTTAGACTGAAGATACAGTTCAAAACAACTTTCATTTACACAGCACCTTTATTGTAATAAAACATCCCAAGGTGCTTCATAGCAGTATTATAAAACAAAATATGGCACCAAGCCACATAAGGAGATATTAATGCAGATGGCCAAAAGCTTGGTTAAATTGAACAATGTAATGGGAGATTAGTGAAAGTAATATATGCTAAACGAGAATGGGTCACAGAATGATACTAGGGTGCAGGCACTGGGATTTTTTAAAGTGATAGCTGCACACTATATACAGAGAGATATGTGCAGATTGTTACCTAACAGTTCCCAGACAGTGTTTGATTGACAACTGCTGACCATTTACAGAGCTAAGTACAGATGTTCACTGACAGTTCTCCAGAAGACGATTGTGAAAGCATAGGATGTAAGGTTTGGCTGAAGGGCCACTTCTTCAGCTCAGGCGCAGCAGCTGGTGCTGTCCAACCTGGCAGCCACCCGAGCTGCTATCTGGCACGTCGGTGCATCCATCCCAATATGAACATGTTTACAATATAATCGAGAGGAGCGATGACATGGGACTGCTGAACCAAATGCGGGTGCATGTCATCACCATCAAAAGCAAGAACGCGATTGTTGTAAACATCAGATCGATATCACACTGAGGAGGTGGACAGGTGCGAAGGAGGGGGAGGGAAAGGGATGAGCTGGTGTAGGAGGCTATGTGTATCTGCGTGCGTGGCTGAGAGGCTCAGGTAAATGTGGCACATTTTGGCTCTAGCGCGGAGGCAGAGGAGAAAATTAAACTCCTGCCGCCCAGAGCCTGCCATTCAATACAGGGCAAGAATGCATTAATAATATCCTGGCTTTTATATACAGTGACTCATCACACTAAACTGTCTGGAATTTGAGAAACGAGCCTAGAGGTCATTGCAGTAAAATTCTATCTCCCCCCTCCCCCCCCCCCCACTCTTTGTTTTCTATGGTTCTGCTGTTGCTTAGGTATCATGTCGCCCAAATGATGATTAATTCTCTCTTCTCCCTGCCTGGCATCCTGCAACTTTGAGACTTGGGTTCTGCATCCAGTGTCTTTTTGCTGCAGTCTTACTGGTTGGTCTCTGAGAAGAGAATGTGGTATTGGACCCAGCTCCCTCATGTGCGGCCATGAACATACACAGATAAGAGTTTGAATTTTTGAACAGTTTCTTTTGTAAAGGATGTTTAGATAGAGTAATACAGCTTTATAAAGAGCTCTGAACTGTTAAGTGACTAAATAATTGGTTCAGTTGGTAGCACTCTTGCCTGAGTCCGAAGGTTATGGGTTCAAGGCCCAGTCCTGAGACTTGAGCACAAAAATCAAGGCTGATAAGCCAATGCAGTACTGATGAAGTGCTGCACTGTCAGAGCTGCTATCTTTCAGATGAGATGTTGAAGGCAGAATCTGCATGGGAACACCACCACCTGCAAATTCCCCACCAAGTCACACAGCCTCTTGATAATATAGTTACATTGCCATTCCTTCACTGTTGCTGGGTCAAAATCCTGGAACCCCCTCCCCAACAGCAATGTGGGTGGGCCTACACCACTTGGACTGCAGGAGTTTAATGGCAGCGAAGCTCACATCCAATAAATGAATAAAAACAAGCCAGGCCCAGCCTACCCTCTCAGACGGACATAAAAGATTCCAAGGCACTATTCTGAGGACAAACAGGGCAGTTAGCTCTGGTGCCCTAGCTAATATTTATCCCTCAATCAACAACACAAAAACAGATGTGGGCGGCACAGTGGCTAGCACCGCAGCCTCACAGCTCCAGCGACCCGGGTTCAATTCTGGGTACTGCCTGTGTGGAGTTTGCAAGTTCTCCCTGTGTCTGCGTGGGTTTCCTCCGGGTGCTCCGGTTTCCTCCCACAGCCAAAAGACTTGCAGGTTGATAGGTGAATTGGCCATTATAAAATTGCCACTAGTATAGGTAGGTGGTAGGAGAATATAGAGACAGGTGAGGATGTGGTAGGAATATGGGATTAGTGTAGGATTAGTATAAATGGGTGGTTAATGGTCGGCACAGACTCGGTGGGCCGAAGGGCCTGTTTCAGTGCTGTATCTCTAGCTGGTGAGCTGATCTGGTCAATTTTACCATTACTGCTTGTGGGACCTTGCTGTGCACAAATTGGCTGCTGCATTTGCTACATTACAACATTGATATACTTCAAAAGTACTTCATTAGCTGAGGATGTGAAAGGCTACAAAAAGCAAGACTTTCTTTTTCTGTTGGGGTTTATAAACAAAGGGTCATAGTCATACAGCACAGAAACAGGCCCTTCGGCCCATCGTGTCTGTGCTGGCCATCAAGCACCTAACTATTCTAATCCTATTTTCCAGCACTTGTCCCGTAGCCTTGTATGCTGTGGCGCTTCAAGTGCTCATCTAAATGCTTCTTAAATGTTGTGAGGGTTCCTGCCTCTACCATCACTTCAGGCAGTGCATTCCAGATTCCAACCACCCTCAGTGAAAAAATTTCTTCCTCAAATCCCCTCTGAACCTCCTGCCCCTCACCTTAAATCTTTGCCCCCTGGTATTGACCCCACCGCTAAGGGAAAAAGTTTCATCCTATCTAACCTATCAATGCCCCTCATAATTTTGTACACCTCAATCATGTCCCCCCCTCAGCCTTCTCTGCTTTAAGGAAAACAACCCTAGCCTTTTCAGTCTCTCTTCATAGCTGAAATGCTCCAGCCCAGGCAACATCCTGGTTAATTTCCTCTGCACCCTCTCCAGGGCAATCACATCCTTCATATAATGTGATGCCCAGAACTGTACACAGTACTCTAGCTCTGGCCTAACTAGCGTTTTATACAGCTTCATCATAACCTCCCTGCTCTTATATTCTATGCCTTGGCTAATAAAGGCAAGTATCCCATATGCCTTCCTAACCACCTTATCTACCTGTGCGGCTGCCTTCAGTGATCTATGGACAAGTACACCAAGGTCCCTCTGTACTTCCCAGGGTCCTAGCATCCATTGTATATTCCTTTGCCTTGTTAGTCCTCCCATAATGCATCACTCACACTTCTCAGGATTAAATTCCATTTGCCACTGCACCGCCCATCTTACCAGCCCATCTATAACGTCCTGTAATCTGAGGCTTTCCTCCTCACTATTTAAAACACCACCAATTTTCGTGTCATCTGTGAATTTACTGCTCATACCTCCTATATTCATGTCTTAATCATTAATGTACACTTCAAACAGCAAGGGTCCCAGCACCGATCCCTGTGGTACACCACTGGTCACAGGCTTCCACTCACAAAAACAACCCTCGACCATCACCCTCTGCCTCCTGCCACTAAGCCAATTTTGGATCCAATTTGTCAAATTGCCCTGGATCCCATGGGCTCTTACCTTCTTGACCAATCTCTCATGCGGGACCTTATCAAAAGCCTGACTGAAGTCCATGTATACTACATCAACTGCTTTACCCTCATCTACACATCTAGTCACCGCCTCGAAAAATTCAATCAAGTTTGTTAGACACGACCTCCCCATGACAAAGCCATGCTATCCCTAATTAATCCCTGCCTCTCCAAGTGGAGATTTATCCTGTCCCTCAGAATTTTTTCCAATCGTTTCCATACCACTGATGTTAGACTCACCGGCCTGTAATTACCTGACTTATCCCTGCTACCCTCCTTGAATTATGGTACCACATTCGCTGTCTTCCAGTCCTCTGGTACCTCTTCTGTGGTCAGAGAGGATTTGAAAATTTGTGTCATAGCCCCTGCTATCTCCTCCCTTGCCTCACATAACACCCTGGGATACATCGCATCTGGGCCTGGGGATTTATCCACTTTTAAGCCCGCTAAAACAGCTAACACTTCCTCCCTTTCAATGCTAATTTGTTCGAGTATATCACAATCCCCTCCCTGATCTCTACACCCACATTGTCCTTCTCCATAGTGAACACCGATGAAAAGTAATCATTTAAAACCTCACCTACGGCCTCCAGCTCCACACACAGATTGCCACTTTGGTCCCTACTGGGCCCTCCTCTTTTGTTAGTTTTCCTCTTTCCCTTAATATACCTATAAAACGCCTTAGGATTTTCCTTTATCTTGCACGCCAGTGTTTTTTCATGTCCCCTCTTCACTCTCCTAATTACTTTTTTTTTTTAAAGTACTCCTACACTTTCTATACTCCTCTAGGGCCTCCATTATTTTCAGCGCTCTGAATCTGCCATAAACCTCCTTTGTTTTCCTGATCCAATCCTCTATAGCCCTTGACGTCCAGGGTTCCCTGGACTTGTTGGTCCTACCCTTCATCTTAACAGGTACATGTTGGCTCTGAACTCTCACTATTTCCTCTTTGAATGACTCCCACTGGTTTGATGTAGACTTTCCTACAAGTAGCTACTCGCAGTCCACTTTGGCCAGATCCTATTTATCATATTGAAAGCGGCCTTCCCCCAAAGTCAGTACCTTTATTTCTGGTCCATCTTTGTCCTTTTCCATAACTACCTTAAATCTTAGAGTTATGGTCACTATTCCCAAAATCCACCCCCACTGGTACTTCGACCACTTGTCCAGCTTCATTCCCTAGGATTAGGTCAAGTACTGCCCCTTCTCTTGTAGGCATTTCTACGTTCTGGCTCAAAAGGTTCGCCTGTATGCATTGTAAGAATTCTGTCCCCTTTAAGCCTTTTGCACCAAAACTATCCAAGTTGATATTGGGAAAGTTGAAATCCCATATTATTCCCCTATTATTTTTACACCTCTGAGATTTAGAGTCATAGACTCTCTATGTTTGCCTACATATCTGCTCCTCTATCTATCCCTGACTGTTTGGAGGCCTGTAGTACACTGCCAGTCAAGTGATTGCCCCCTTTTTGTATATGGCCTCATTTGAGAAACCTAAGATATCACCCCTCCTTACTACAGTAATTAACTCCTTGATCAACAGTGCAATGCCACTTCCTCTTTTACCCCCTCCCCTATCTCGCCTGTAGATTCTATACACTGGAATATCGAGCTGTCAGTCCTTCGTTTCAGTTTTTAAAAAATCAACTCAATCTTTATACCAGATCTCTTGACTTTTAAGTGTTTGTCTCTTGATTTAGAAGGGAAATAAGAACATAAGAAATAGGAGGAGTAGGCCATTCAGCCCTTCAAGCCTGCCCCATCATTTAATAAGATCATGGCTGATCTGCCCCTCAACTCCTCTTCCGTGCCAGCTTGTCTTGGCCATCAACATCCCGATATTCCAAAAATCTATCTACCTCCTCTTTAAATACTTTGTGATCTAGCCTCCACAACTCTCTGGGGTACAGAATTCCAGACATTCACTACCAGAGAAGAAATTTCTTTGCATCTCAGTTTTAAATGAGTGTCCCCTTATTCTGTAACTATGTCCCCGAGTTCAAGATTCCCCCACTAGTGGAAACATCTTCTCAACATTTACCCTGTCAAGCTTCCTCAGAATCTTGTACGTTTCAACAAGATCGCCCCTCATTCTTCTAAATTCTAATGAATAAAGGCCTAACCTGTTTAGCCATTCTTGATAAGAAAACCCCTTCATCCCAGGAATCTCTTTTGAACTGCCTCCAATGCCAGTATATCCCTTCTTAAATATGGAGACCAAAACTGTACACAGGACTCCAAGTGCAGCCTCACCAACACCCTGTACATTTGTAACAAGACTTGCCTATTTTTAAACTCCAACCCCCTAGCAATAAAGGCCAAAATTCCATTTGCCTTCTTAATTATTTGCTAAACCTGCAGGCTAACTTTTTGTGTTTCATGCACAAGAACACCCAGATCCCTCTGTGTTGCACTTTTCTTTTGGAGTCGCTCTCCATTTAAATAGTCTGACTTTTGATTCTTCCTACCAAAGTGCATGACTTCACACTTTCCTACATTAAGCTCCATCTGCCAAGTTTTTGCACGCTCACTCAACCTATCTATATCCCCTTGCAGATTCCTTATGCCCTCTTCACAACATGCCCTCCCACCTATTTTTGTATCGTCAGCAAATTTGAATAGATTACACTCTGCCCCCTCCTCCAAGTCATTAATATAGATAGTAAATAATTGAGGCCCCAAGACTGATCCTTGTGACACTCCACTAGTCACGTCTTTCCAACCTGAAAAGACCAATTGATCCCGACTCTTTCTTCTGTGTGTTAACCAATCCTCAATCCATGCTAATACATTACCCCCAATACCGTGAGCTCCCATCTTGTGCAATAATCTTTTATCGAATGCCTTCTGGAAATCCAAATGCACTACATCTAGCAGTTCCCCTTTATCGACTCTGCTTGTCATATCCTCAAAGAATGGGTGGCACAGTGGTTAGCACCGCAGCTCACAGTTCCAGGGACCCGGGTTCAATTCTGGGTACTGCCTGTGCGGAGTTTGCAAATTCTCCCTGTGATCGTGTGGGTTTTCGCCGGGTGCTCCGGTTTCCTCCCACAGCCAAAGACTTGCAGGTGATGGGTAAATTGGCCATTGTAAATTGCCCCTAGTGTAGGTAGGTGGTAGGGAATATGGGATTACTATAGGGTTAGTATAAATGGGTGGTTGTTGGTCGGCACAGACTCGGTGGGCCGAAGGGCCTGTTTCAGTGCCGTATCTCTAAAATAAAATTTTAAAAAAACTCTAGCAAATTTATCAAACATGATTTCCCTTTCACAATGCAATCAAACAGAGTCAATATGGTTTTAAGCTTTTCTAAATGGCCTGCTATTTCTTCCTTAATAATGGACTCTAGCATTTTCCCAACGACCGATGTTAGGCTGACTGGCCTCTAGATGCCTGCTTTTTGTCTCCCTCCCTTCTTGAACAGGGGCCTCGCATTCGCAGTTTCCTCCCGGAATCCAGTGAGTTCTGGAATATTTCGACCAATGCCTCCACTATCTCTGCAGCCACTTCCTTTAAAACCCTTGGATGCAGGCCATCAGGTCCTGGGTGACTTGTCTGCCTTTAGTCCCATTATTTTGTCAAATACTTTGTCCCTCGTGATAGAGACTGTTCGAAGATATTTCCTCTCATTAGTTCCTTGCTTATCTGATATCTGTGGGATGTTTAGTGTCCTCCACCGTGAAGACCGATGCAAAATACTGGTTTAAATTATCTGCCATTTCCCTGTTCCCCGTTATCAATTCTCCAGTCGCATCCTCCAAGAGTTTCACGCTTACTTTAGCTACTCTCTTTTTGCATACCAGTAGAAGCTCTTGCTGTTTGTTTTTATTTCATGCCAATTTACTTTCATAATCAATTTTCTCCCTCTTTATTAGCTTTTTAGTCATCCACTGCTGGTTCCTAAAAAATTCCCAATCCTCTGGTTTACTACTAGTTTTCACCGCTTTGTATGCCCTAGTTTGTGAATGGATACTCTCCTTGACCGCCTTTGTTAACCATCGGTAGTTCATCCTTCTCATCGAATCCTTCTTTTTGAAGGGGATAAATTTTTGCTGAGCGTTATGAAATATCTGCTTAAATTTCTGCCACTGCTCATCCACTGACCTTCCCCTTAGTCTATTTTCCCAGCCCGCTTTAGACAACTCTTCCTTCTTGTTTAAGTTGAAGACACTGGTTTGAGACCAGAGTTGCTCGCCCTCAAACTAAATTTGAAATTCTACCATTTTGTGATCGCTATCCCCTAGAGGATCCTTAACTACGATATCTCACTAATCCTACCTCATTACACATTACTAGATCTAAAATAGCCTGTTCCCTGGTAGGTTCTGCAACGTATCGCTCTAAGTAACAATCCCTGATGAACTCTACAAATTTGTTTTCCATGTTACCTCTGCCAATCTGATTTGTCCAGTCAATATGCAGATTAAAATCATCCATGACAATTGTAGCACCCTTCTTACACGCCTCTGTTATTTCCCGATTTATACTTTGTCCTAGTGAGGCAACTCTTCGGGGGCCTATAGACTACTCCCACGCGTAACTTCTTTCCCTTGCTATTCCTCATCACGATCAATTGCACCTGTTTCACTTGATTAACAAAGCTTCCCCAACTCCTTTTCCTTTTTGCCTCTTTTTCCAGAACGTCGAATACCCTCGAATATTGAGTTCCCAGTCTTGGTCACCCTGCAAACACGTCTCTGTAATAGCTATTAAGTCATATTCATTTATTTCTATCTGTGCCGTCAACTCATCTATCGTGTTACAAATGCTGCGTGCATTCAGATAAAGAGCCTTAAGCTTTGACTTTTTACCATTATTACTCATTCTGGTTCTAATTTCTGCTGCACTCTTCTGTCCCTTCCTGTCACACTTTGATTACCGTTCGCCTCGTCACAACCCTGCACCTCTGCTCTCTCGTTTCTTTGATTTTTTAAACTTCAATTGAACCCTCCCCACCAGTAATTAGTTTAAAGTCCTATCTACAACCCTAGTTATAAGATTCACCATGACACTGGCCCCAGCATGGTTCAAATGAAGCTCGTTCCAACGGAACAGTTCCCTCTTTCCCCAGTACTGATGCCAGTGCTCCATGAATTGGAACCTATTTCTCCCACACCAATCTTTGAGCCACGCTTTTACCCCTCTTGTCTTATTTACCCTATGCCACTTCCCGTGGCTCAGGTAGCAATCTGGAGGTTATTACCTTTGTGGTTCTGCTTTATAATTTAGCCCCGAGCTGCTCATAGTCCCTCAGCAGAACCTCATGCCCAGTCCTACCTATGTAATTGGTACCTATGTGGACCACGATAACTGGACCCTTCCCCTCCCACTCCAAGTTCCTCTCCAGCCCAGAAGTGATGTCCTTAACCTTGGCACCTGGTAGGCAATACAACCTTTGGGATTCCCTGTCTTTCCTGCAGAGAACTGTATCTATTCACCTAACTATGCTATCCCCTATTACTACTACATTTCTCTTTCCTCCCCCCACTTGAATGGCACTCTGAACCACATCCTCCCTGCAGTCTGTGTCCTCATCCGCACCGGGAGCAAGAACCTCGTACCTATTTGATGAGGGCACTGGCTGAGGCTCCTCCAAAGCTAAATTCTGGATCCCCATACCTGCCTCACTCGCAGTCACACCCTTCTGTCCCTGACCACGGTCCAAATTTAATGTAATTAATCTAAGGGGTGTGATTGTCTCCTGAAACAGTCTCCAGGTAACTCTCCCAGTCCCTGATGTGTTGCAGGGCTCACAGCTCAGATTCCAGCTCATCAGCTCTGAGCAGAAGGCCCTCGAGCAGCCAACACTTGCTGCAGATGTGGCCACTGTGGATCGGTGCACCAGCGTCCACCAGCTCCCACATATTACAGCTGCAACACATCGTCTGCCCAGCCATCTCTATTCTATTTAATTAATTTGGATGTTAAATATTTTAAGAGTGAATTTCTTAACTGTATTCTTCAGCTGCAATAACGTCTCTTGATTTAAACCACTTGGCCAAACAAAAATGTGGGGCGACACAGTGGTTAGCACCGCAGCTTCACAGTTCCAGCGACCCGGGTTCGGTTCTGGGTACTGCCTGTGCGGAGTTTGCAAGTTCTCCCTGTGACCGCGTGGGTTTCCGCCGGGTGCTCCGGTTTCCTCCCACAGCCAAAGACTTGCAGGTTGATAGGTACATTGGCCATGGTAAATTGCCCCTAGTGTAGGTAGATGGTAGGAGAATTGAGGGAAGGTGGGGATGTGGTAGGGAATATGGGATTAATGTAGGATTAGTATAAATGGGTGGTTGTTGGTCAGACTCAGTGGGCTGAAGGGCCTGTTTCAGTGCTGTATGACTCTGAAGGAAGAGATACCCACCAATCACCTACCTGTTTTCCTGTGATATCACACTTCGGCTCTGGCAGGTAGAAACAGGTCGAAGGGGCTCTCTGCCGGCAGTTTTTATCTCCCGCCGCCACTCTCCGTTTGCTGTAGGAGACAGTGGAGTAGTGGTAATGTCACTGGACTAGTAACCCAGAGGCCCAGGCTAATGCTCTGGGGACATGGGTTCATATCAGACCATGGCAGATGGTGAAATTTGAATCCAATTAATGAATACATTTGGAATTAAAATCTAATCTAATAGTGACTATGAAACCACTGTCAATTGTTGTAAAAATGCAACTGGTTCACTAATGGCCTTTAGGGAAAGAAATCTGTTACCTGGTCTGGCCTGCATGTGACTTCAGACCACAGCAATGTGGGTGACTCTTAAATGCCCTCTGAAATGGCCGAGCAAGCCACTCAGTTGCATCTAACCACTTCGCTTCCAAGAAAAAGAATGAAACCGGACAGATCACCCGGCATCGACCTAGGCACTGGAAACGACAATGGCAAACCCAGCTCTGTTGACCCTGCAAAGTCCTCCTTACCAATATCTGGGGACTTGTGCCAAAATTGGGAGAGCTGTCCCACAGACTAGTCAAGCAGCAGCCTGACATAGTCATAGTCACGGAATCATAACTGACAATGTCGCAGTCACCACCATCCCTGGGTATTTTCTATCCCACCGGCAGGACAGACCCACCAGAGATGGTGGCACAGTGGTATACAGTCAGGAGCGAGTTGCCCTGGGAATCTTCAATATTGACTCTGGACTCCATGAAGTCTCATGGCATCAGGTCAAACATGGGCAAGGAAACCTCCTGCCGATTACCACTTAAAGCCTCATCTCGGCTGATGAATCAGTGCTCCTCCATGTTGAACACCAATTGGATGAATCACTGAGGATAACAAGGGCACAGAATGGATGGGGGGACGTCAATGTCCATCACCAAGAGTGACTCGGTAGCACTACGACTGATCGAGCTGGCGGAGTCTCAGAGGACATAGTTGCTAGACTAGGTCAGCAGCAAATGGTGATGCAGCCAACAAGATGGTATAACCTCCTTGACCTTGCCCTCACCAATGTGCTTGTCGCAAGTGCATCTGTCCATTGGTAGTATTGGTAGATTGACCACCGCACAAGTCTTGTGGGGACAAAGTCCCGTTTTCACATTGAGGATACCCACTATCGTGTTGTGTGGCACTATTACCGTGCTAAATAGGATAGATTTTGAACAGATCTAGCAACTCAAACTGGGCATCCATGAGGCGCTGTGCACCATCAGCAGCAGCAGAATTGTACTCAACCATAATAATAACTTCATGCCCCAGCAAATCCCCCACTCTACCATTACCATCAAGCTGGGGGACCAACCCTGGTTCAATGAAGAGTTCAGGAGGGCATGTCAGCAGCAGCACCAGGCATACCTCAAAATGAGGCGTCAGCCTGGTGAAGCTACAATACAGGACTACTTCCATGCCAAACAGTGGCAGCATCATGCGACGGACAGGGCTAAGCGATGCCACAACCAACGGATCAGATCTAAGCTCTGCAGTCCTGCCACATCCAGTCGTGAATGGTGGTGGTCAAGTAAAACAACTAATGGGGAGGAAGCTCCACAAATATCCCCATCCTCAATGATTGGTTGGGAGGGTGGGGGGGGGGTGGGGAGGGAGTCCAGCACATTAGTGCGAAAGACAAGGTTGAAGCATTTGCATCCATCTTCAGCCACAAGTGCTGAGTGGATGATTCATCTCAGACCCCTCCTGAGGTCCCCAGTGTTGTGGAGAAAATCTAACCGCTTCAGTCCATGGGATTAAAGCAAATAAAGGCTTTATTTCAAGCATATGCAAGGGAGACGTTTCTGGTCCACCCAAAGAGTTTCTCGGTGTTACAGAATTCGCAGTACACATTTATAGGATACAATAGCCATTAATCATTTGATCACACTACCCTGATACATTCCAGGTCGACAACTTGATCAATGCACTGGATGGTATTGCCCCACAAACATCCTCCTTTCACCTCCTTGAAGCTGCTAGTTCCCATAGTTCATTGCATCTGGTCTTGTCTCCAGTCTCACCCTTATCTTTTAGATTCGTGAAGCAAGGACAGCATGTTTACACAGACTGTGGAGGGAATTAGGCAGAGTAGTACAAATCCCAGAATAATGGTCAAGTATCCTATCATCCCAGGAATCCCAACTACAGTGTTTCATGTTTGCCCCTAAGGATATTAATGCATTCTAATGCTAAATAATCTATGAATATTGCACCCCTTTGGTCCCACTTCACCAGCATCACAGAAGCCAGCCTTCAGCCAAAGCGATTCACTCTACATGACAGCAAGGAACAGGCTGAAGGCACTGGATACTGCCAAGGCTCTGGGCCCTGACAACACCCCGGCAATAGTACTGAAGACGTATGCTCCAGAGCTAGCCATGCCCCTAACCAAGCTGTTCCAGTACAGCTAAAACACTGGCATCTACCCAGCAATGTGGAAAATTACCCAGATATGTCCTGTGCACAAAAAGCAGGACAAATCCAACCCAGCCAATTACCGCCCTATCGGTCTACTCTTGATCATCAGCAAAGTGATGGAAGAGATTGTCGACAGTACTTTCAAGTGGTACTTGCTCAGCAGAAATCTGCTCATTGACGCTCAGTTTGGGTTCCGCCAGGTTTACTCAGCTCCTGACCTCATTACAGCCTTGGTCCAAACACAGACCAAACAGCTGAACTCAAGAGGTGAGGTGAGAGTGACTGCCCCTGACATCAAGGCAGCATTTGACTGAGTATGGCACCAAGGAGCCCTAGCAAAACTGGAGTCAATGGGAATCAGGGGGAAACCTCTCTGCTGGTTGGAGTCATACCAAGCACAAAGGAAGATGGATGTGGTTGTTGGAGGTCAATCATCTCAGTCCAGGACGTCACTGCAGGAGTTCCTCAGGGTAGTGTCATAGGCCCAACCATCTTTAGCTGCTTCATCAATGACCTTCCCTCCATCATACGGTCAGAAGTGGGGAAACATTCATTATGATCATGGCTGATCATCCAACTCAGTAACCAGTTCCCGTTTCCCCCCCCATATCCTTTGATCCCTTTCACCCCAAGAGCTATATCTAACTCCTTTTTTGGCCTCAACTGCTTTCTAGGTGAAGAAATTTCTCCTCATCTCAGTCCTGAAAGGTTTACTCCGTATCCTTAGACTATGACCCATGGTTCTGGACTCCTCCACCATCAGGAACATCCTTCCTGCATCTACCCTGTCAAGTCCTGTTAGAATTTTATAGGTTTCTATGAGATCCCCCCTCACTCTTCTGAACTCCAGCGAATATAACCCTAACCAACTCAATCTCTCCTCATGTGTCAGTCCCACCATCCCAGGAATCAGTCTGGTAAACCTTCGCTGCACTCCCTCTATAGCAAGAACATCCTTCCTCAGATAAAGAGACCAAAACTGCACACAATATTCCAGGTGTGGCCTCACCAAGGCCCTGTATAATTGCAGCAAGACATCCCTGCTCCTGTACTCGAATCCTCTCGCAATGAAGGCCAACATACCATTTGCCTTTTTTACCGCCTGTTGCACCTGCATGCTTACCTTCAGCGACTGGTGTACAGGAACACCCAGGTCTCGCTGCATATTCCCCTCTTTCAGTTTATAGCCGTTCAGATAATAATCTGCCTTCCTGTTTTTGCTGCCAAAGTAGATAACCTCACATTCATCCACATTATACTGCAGCTGCCATTCATTAGCCCACTCACTCAACTTGTCCAAATCGCCCTGAAGCCTCTCTGCATCCTCCTCACAACTCACCCACCCACCTTTGCGTCAAATGCAAATTTGGAGATACTCCATTTAGTTCCCATTTAAATCATGAATATATATTGTGAATAGCAGGCGTCCTAGCACCGATCTCTGCGGTACCCCACTCGTCACAGCCTGCCATTCAGAAAAAGACCCATTTATTCCTATGCTTCGTTTCCTGTCTGCCAACCAATTTTCTATCCATCGCAATACACTACCCCCAATCCCATGCACTTTAAGTTTACACGCTAATCTCTTATGTGGGACTTTGTTGAAAGCCTTTTGAAAGTCCAAATTAACCACATCCACTGGCTCCCCCTCATCAACTCTACTAGTTACACCCTCGAAGAATTCTAGTAGATTTGTCAAGCATGATTCCCCTTTTGTAAATCCATGCTGACTCTGTCTAATTCTACCACTGTTCTCCAAGTGCTCTGCTATAAAATCTTTGATAATGGACACTAGAAGTTTCCCCACTACCGACGTCAGGCTGACTGGGATGTTTGCTGATGATTGCACAATGTTCAGCACCATTCGTGACTCCTCAGATACAGCAAGACCACAATAACATCCAGGCTTTGGCTGTTAAGTAGCAAGTAACATTCGCATTGCACAAGTGTCAGGCAATGACCATCTCAAACAAGAGAGAATCTAACCATCTCCCCTTCATGTTCAATGACATTACCATTGCTGAAGCCCCCACCATCAACATCCTGGGGGTTACCATTGACCAGAAACTGAACTGGACCAGTCACATAAATGCTGTGGCCACAAGAGCAGGTCAGAGGCTGGGAATCCTGCGGCGAGTAACTCACCTTCTGTCTCTCAAAGCCTGTCCACCATCTACAAGGCACAAGTCAGGAGCGTGATTGAATACGCTCCACTTGCCTGGATGGGTACAGCCCCAACAACACTCAAGAAGCACGACACCATCCAGGACAAAGCAGCCCCCTTTGACTGGCACCCCGTGCACCGCCTCCACCACCGATGCACAGTGGCAGCAGTGTGTACCATCTACAAGATGCACTGCAGCAACGCACCAGGTCTCCTTCAATAGCACTGTCCAAACCCACAACCTCTACCACGTAGAAGGGCAAGGGCAGCAGATGCATGGGAACACCACCACATGCAGGTTCACCTCCAAGTCACACACCATCTTGACTTGGAACTATATCACTGTCCTTCACTATGGCTGGGTCAAAATCCTGGAACTCTCTAACAGCACTATGGGTGTACCTACCCCACATGGACTGCAGTGGTTCAAGAAGGCAATTCACTACCACCTCCTCAAGGGCAAATAGGAAGGACAGAGACAATTACAGAGCGGGAACGCAGACCGGAGGAGGGTCAAAGACAATTACAGAGCGGGAACGCAGACCGGAGGAGGGACAGAGACGATTACAGAGCGGGAACGCAGACCGGAGGAGGGACAGAGACGATTACAGAGCGGGAACACTTGAGCTCGCGGTGCGCCTCCTGGCAGCGAAATGGGCGGTGTCTGATCGCAATGACGTCAGCAAAGTCCCGCGCCCGTTCTGACGTCATTGCATTGTGCGCTTGGCCGGAAGCTGAGTGCGCATGCGTTCCTCTTTGCCCAGGGTGCTCGATGGCGGCGGGCAGGATGTTTTTGTTCGGCCTGTGTCACTGTCTGTGGCTGCTGCAGGTTTTCTCGCAGGCGGAGGGAGCGCACGATTCAGGTAGGCCAAGCCGGGGTCACAATCTGGCTTTGGGGCCTGCAGATAAGGAAACCCGGGCCGGTCAATTAAACGAACGTAGGACCAGGAAGAGGCCATGGCTGATGTGTAATCTAACTCCATTACCCACCATGGTTCTGGAACTCTTAATATCCTTGACAAACAGAAATCTTATCAATCTCAGTGTTGCAATTTTCAATTTGGCCTAGTGACACCAATTTTTTTTCTGGGGTAGAGTTCTGGATTTCTACTATTATTTGAAACGACCCTGTCTGGGGTCTGTTAATAAAGGTACAGTTGAAATTATCTGTTTTAGTGATGCTGATTAAGGGATAAGTATTGGCTCAGACCAGAATCACAGAATAATACAGTGCAGAAGAGGCCCTTCGGCCCATCGAGTCTGCACCGATGCATTAAAGACACCTGACCTGTCTACCTAATCCCATTTGCCAGCACTTGGCCCATAGCCTTGAATGTTATGACGTGCCAAGTGCTCATCCAGGACCGTCACCACCCTCTGGGTAAAAAAGTTGTTCCTCAAATCCCCCTTAAACCTCCTGCCCCTCACCTTAAACTTGTGTCTCCTCATAATTGACCCAACCAAAGGGAACAGCTGCTCCCTATCCACCCTGTCATTGCCCCTCATAATCTTGTACACCTCGATCAGGTCACCCCTCAGTCTTCTCTGCTCCAGCGAAAACAACCCAAGCCTATCCAATCTCTCTTCATAGCTTAAATGTTCCATCCCAGGCACCATCCTGGTGAATCGCCTCTGCACCCCCTCCAGTGCAATCACATCCTTCCTACAATGTGGCGACCAGAATTGCACACAGTACTCCAGCTGTGGCCTTACCAAAGTTCTATACAACTCCAACATGACCTCCCTGCTTTTGTAATCTATGCCTCGATTGATAAAGACAAGTGTCCCATGTGCCTTTTTCACCACCGTATTAACCTGCCCTTCTGCCTTCAGAGATCTATGGACAAACACGCCAAGGTCCCTTTGTTCCTCGGAACTTCCCAGTGTCAGGCCATTCATTGAATACTTCTGTGTCACATCACTCCTTCCAAAGTGTATCCCTCACACTTTTCAGGGTTAAATTCCATCTGCCACTTTTCTGCCCATTTGACTATCCCGTCTATATCTTCCTGTAATCCAAGACACTCAACCTCGCTGTTAACCACTCGGCTAATCTTTGTGTCATCCGCGAAGTTACTGATCCTACCCCTCACATAGTCATCTATGCCGTTTATATAAATGACAAACAATAGGGGACCCAGCACAGATCCCTGTTGTACACCACTGGACACTGGCTTCCAGTCACTAAAACAGCCGTCTGTAATCACTCCTACAGCGAAGACAATTTTGAATCCACCTTATCAAATTACCCTGTATGTCATGTGCATTTGCTTTCTTGATAAGTCTCCCATGTGGGACCTTGTCAAAGGCTTTGCTGAAATCCATGTAAACTACATCAACTGCACTACCCTCATCTACACACCTGCTCAAAAATTTAATTAAATTTGTTAGGCATGACCTCCCTCTGACAAAGCCATGCTGACTATTCCTAATTAAATTTTGCCTCTCCAAGTGGTGATAGATTCTCTCCTTCAGAATTTTGTTCAATAGTTTCCCTACCACTGACGTGAGACTCACTGGTCTGTAGTTCCCTGGCTTATCTCTACAACCTTTCTTAAATAGTGGGACCACATTAGCTGTTCTCCAGTCCTCTGGCACCTCCCCTGTGGCCAGAGAGGAATTAAAAATTAGGGTCAGAGCCCCTGCAATCTCCACCCTCGCCTCCCACAGCATCCTGGGACACAAATCATCCAGACCTGGAGATTTGTCCACTTTTAAGCCTTCCAAAACCTCCAATACCTTGCCATTCCCTATGACAATTTGCTCAAGAACCTCACAGTCTCCCTCTCTGACAGTGAACTTCCCTGATTATTCTTAATTGGTTCTGTGGGATCTTTCGTGTCCACCTGAGAGAGCAGACAGGATCTCCTTTTAATGCCTCATCCAACAGTGCAGTACTCCCTTGGGACTGCACTGAAGCGTCAGCCTAGATTTTTGTGCTCAATTCTGTGGAGTGGCACTTGAACCCACAACCTCTGACTCAGAGGCAAGAGTGCTACCAACTGAGCCACAGCCAACACCATTAGTTGTGCAGTGGTCAGCCAGTCAGGTGATAATTGCCCAACACGCACGCTGAACGGCACCGATTGTCCAACGCATATGCTGAGTCGCACCGACTGCCCAGTGCTCACACTGACTGCCCAGTGCTCACGCTGAGTGGAGCCGACTGCCAGTGTTCAGGCTGAGCGGCGCCAACTGCCCAGGGCTGAGGCTGAGCGGCAACGATTGCCCAGGGCTCAGGCTGAACGGCGACGATTGCCAAGTGCTCACGCTGATCTTCGCCGACTGCCCAGCGTGAGCGCTGAATGGAGCCGACTGTCCAGCGTGAGCGCTGAGCCCCGCCGACTGTCCAGCGCTTAGGCTGAGCAGTGCTAATTATTTTTCATCAGTTGTCTTATGTTTATGCTAAGCTATATTCATCACTCTGCATTCACAATGAATGCAATAATCCACCTGATCTGCAGTAACTGTCCTATATTCATAGTGCATTAATCCCCAGCATTTTTGTCGATTTGCCTTAATTTCTCTTATTCATACACTATTTCTCTTTTCCACCTAAATGCAGCCCACCCACCCTTCTCAAGTCTGAAGTTAAATAGAGAAGGTCCAATAATATGAGTCAGTAACTCTTAAGTGAAAATAGCTGTTAAGAATTTGTGTAATGTCTCTTTTCTTCTCCAGAAAGAGTTCTTCTCCGAGAAGTCCAAACTTTGACACTGTATAGTGGACAGTATACCACTGGTCGCAGAACAAGTCCTGTGCCCCAGCTGCAGTGTGTTGGTGGTACAGCTGGTTGCAGTGCCTTCTTTCCACATGTGGTGCAGTGTTATAACAAAGGCTGGGATGGTTATGACGTACAGGTATGCAGCTCAATGCTAAAGTCCAAATTTGACCAGATGACATTGGCTCAGGTTACAGTGAGAGATGCACTCTGGAAATAGTAACCAAATTAAGGTGGAGATTAATGTCAGGCTCATATTGGAGAAGGAGGGAATGACTACACAAATTATCAATGTTGCCAACTGAGGAATGAGGTGTGAGTTGAAGGGTGGAGACTGGGAAGCCTTTTAATAGGGAGGAGTACAGAGGCAAAATGGAACCTGTTCAGGAGTACGCTATGGTGAGCACATCTGGTAAGAAATGCAGCCAAGAGACAAATGTGTAGGAGAAAATAAAGGACTTTGCTGAAGTACAAAGCTTCTGTGAATTGTGTGCGTCACAGGCAATGGAGTGTGGTGATAAATGCCTATAGTAATAATGATGAACTGGGATTTGCAGTAGAAACAATGGTGATGCTAACAGCGCTCACCATTTATTTATGTGGAAATCGAATAGAGAGTCCCGCTGACTGCAAATGCACAGTTAAGCTCTAAGATCAAAAAGTTACTGTTCAAGATACACTGTTCCTCCAAAGGCATCCAGAAAATGGCATCTTGCCATCTGACTCACGATTCACACATTGAATGGTGTGAAAGTGCTGTACTTGCCTCATAGCTATGGATTAAACTCACTAGAAAAAGTTGGGAATGCCCAATCCAAAGTAAGTACCCGGTTAACAGTGTGATAAATCTTAATTACTGCCAAACAACCTCTCTGGCATTGAAAATTAACTTTTACAAGTGTGGAATCTTTCAGCTTTTAATTATTGCTGGAGGTTTTAAAAATATTTTGAAACTTTCTTTCTGTCCTTTATCCCTCTCTCTCTCAATTCCATCTTTCTGTTCCTTTATTTTGATTTCTGTACTTGATTTGACATGATTTCAATGGCCTGGATGTTATGGTCAGTAGTGAAACAATGTGCTAACTGCTGACCTCAAAGAAAGCTGCTCACAAAGATCTAGCAGTCTCTAGCTTACATTTCTACTTTCCTGATGTCAGTTTGAATTTGGCACTAAATGAAAGGGATCTCTAGGTGTCCAGCAACAGTGATGTCTTCAAGCACAGTAAGCAGAAAATCACTATTCTCAGACAGCAACCCAGGAAATTAAATGCACTGAATTTTTTACTTTTAATTTAAATTTTACAGAGATCGAAATAAACTTTTGGAACGTACACATGAGATTGAGACAGAAGCTGAAATATCATAAACTTTAAAAAAAAGTAAAAAAAGTGAATTTATTTATAACGGAGAAATATAAAATTAGTTTTTCAGGGGCAGGGCAGCTGTTCAGTAATTATGAACTTAGTATACCTTAAAAACCCAGTTACATCTCATTCAACAAGATGTAACTTTTTAAAGGGTTTTTACAGCAAGATGAATAACATAAAGGGCAGGTTTTTATCAGTTAAGTGATTTCTACTTGATTGCAGCCTGGGGTGATTTCAACAGTGCACCCAATGGGGAAGCGCAGAATCACTTGACAACAATTTCTGGATTTCTGTGTTTCGTTGCACGTAAGTGGACTCCAGAAGTTGCTGTCAGTTTCAAAGGAGTAATGATGGCGACGCTGGCAGTTTCGGCATCATTCTTGACTCTGTGCTGCCCGTAAATGATTATTCAGTTTGATTGATTAAGGAGATGCACAGTTGTTTGTCCTTATCGTATGCAGGTCCCCAGGTGCTCTGTAGAGGATGCGTTTGGATAGGAACCTCCAGTACAAAAACCAACAGAAAGTATGGGCAAGTGCATGTTCACCACTGACCCCAAAATCCATATCCTGTTATCCTTTATTTTCCTTAATTTCCCTTTTGTTCAAGTTAGACTTTATATTTGAATTATTGTACTAGTCGTGTTTCCTCACGAGGGGACTGTTGTACATTTGTTTCTTTGTTTTCCTTATTGATCAACTAAAAATGCCATGTAGACCGGAGGGCAGGAATCTGGTTAAGGAGGATAAGGAACTGGTCAAGAGAGTCAAAACAGGCAGTAAGGACAGGAACACTGAGAATAGAAAATATATTTGTAGTGATCAGTTAGAAAATTACTGGGACCTTGAAGGACTCTATTGGAGCCATTATATCAAGTGATCAAGGAATGGCAAATTTACTAAATGAATATTTTGCCTCTGTATTCACATGGGAAACGCTAGACAGCCTTCTTACTGTTGAGATAGGATTTCTAGATCAAGATGATGAGATTGTGAGGAAAAACAGCTGTAACTGTTGGACAGGGTGAAGGCAATGAAGGACAACAAACCCCTGTGTCCAAACAGATTGCTTCCTAAGGTGTTAAGTGAAGTAGCTCATGAAATTAGACATGTATGAGGGCAGTCTGCATTCTGTATGCTGAGGAAAGGAGACAAAAGGAACATGCTGCCAATATTCAGAAAGGGGCAAAGAGATAAGGATAACTACTGACTAGTCAGCCTGACATCTACTGCAGAGAATGTATTAGAGGGCATCCTGAAGGAATGAATAATGAAGCACCTCGAGCTGTTGAAAAGAGTCAGCATAGCTTTATGGGAAGAAGATTCTGCCTGATGAATCTCTTGGGAGTTTTCTTTTTGAGGAGATAACCAAATCTTGTCAACAAGTGGATCTCTGAAAGTTGTTTATTTAAAATCCAGAAAATCTTCTGTTAAAGTGCCTCATAGAAATTTGGTCATAGGTGCTGGTTAATTGGATCAAAAATTGTCTATAACATTGTTGTTCAAAGACCTTGTTTGGATGAAAGATGATAACTAATTGAGTGCTTTGGTAATTACTACTGGGACCATTGCTGCTTAGCATATATGTAATGGACTTTGAAATGGGCACAAAAACAAACTCTGCAGATAATACCAAACTGAGAGGAATTGCAACTAACAGGGAGCAAGCTGATCAAATAACGGACCTAGAAAGATTGAGGAGCTGAGTGGCAAATATCATTTAATGTGGCTGTGGATTGGGAAAGGATAATAAACAGTGGCAATACAAGCTACATGTATTATTCTACAGGTGATAACACAGTAGATGGATTTGGGGGCCACTGGAAGATAGGTCACTGTGACAGCGATGAAGAGAGCAGATAGGATCAGGTCTTGTACAGTGAGAGGAAAAGCGTACAAATCTGAGTAATTGGTTCTGAGTTTGTGCAGAACACTGGTCCACCCTCACCTGGAGTACTGTGAACAGCTTTGGTCACCATGTTGCGAAAGAGATCCAGGATCCAAGCATATATTAATGACCTAGACCTTGGTGTACAGGGCACAATTTCAAAGTTTGCAGATGATACAAAGCTTGGAAGCATTATGAACTGTGAAGAGGATAGTGTAGAACTTCAAAAGGACATAGACAAGTTGGTGGAATGGGGCAGACAGGTGGCAGATGAAGTTCAATACAGAGAAATGTGAAGTGATTCATCTTGGTGGGAAGAACATGGATAGACAATATAGAATAAAGGTTACAATTCTAAAAGGGGTGCAAGAGCAGAGGGACCTGGGTGTGTATGTGCATAAGTCAGTGAAGGTGGCAGGACAGGTTGAAAGAGCGGTCAATAAATCATACAGTATCCTGGGCTTTATTAATAGGGGCATAGAGTACAAGAGCAAGGAAGTTATGTTGAACTTGTGTTAGACACTAGTTCGGCCTCAGCTGGAGTATTGTGTCTAATTCTGGGCGCCACAGTTGAGGGAAGACGTGAGGGCATTGGAGAGTACAGAAAAGATTCACGAGAATGGTTCCAGGGATGAGGAATTTCAGTTATGAAGATAGATTGGAGAAGTTAGGACTGTTTCCCTTGGAGAAAAGAAGGCTGAGAGGTGATTTGATAGAGGTGTTCAAAATCATGAGGGGTCATGATAGAGAGAAATTGTTCCCACTTGTGAAAGGATCGAGAACGAGAGGGCACAGATTTAAAGTATTTGGTAAGCGAAACAAAAGTGACATGAGGAAAAGCTTTTTCATGCAGCGAGTGGTTAAGGTCTGGAATGCGCTACCTGAGAACATGGTGGAGGCAAATTCAATTGAAGCATTCAAAAGGGAACTAGACAGTTATATGAAAAGGAAGAATGTGCAGGGTTATGGGGAGAAGGCAGGGGAATGGAACTGAGGGAGTTGCTCTTTCAGAGAGCCGGTGCGGATACGATGGGCCGAATGGCCTCATTCTGCGCTGTAATGATTCTGTGATTGGATATGGTGCAGTGAAGGGCAACTGATTTCTGAGATTAGGGGCCTGCGTTATGAGGAGAGGCTACAGAAGCTGGGAATGTTTACACTGGAGAAGAGAAGGCTCAGTGGTGAAGTATTAAGGATCTGAGAGGGTACAAGACAAGCTCCTGACCTCATTACAGCCTTGGTCCAAACATGGTCTAAAGAGCTGAACTCAAGAGGTGAGGTGAGAGTAACTGCCCTTGACATCAAGGCAGCATTTGACTGAATATGGCATCAAGAGTCCCTAGCAAAACTGGAGTCAATGGGAATCGGGGAAACTCTCTGCCAGTTCGTGTCATACCTAGCGCAAAGGAAGATGGTTGTGGTTGTTGGAGGTCAGTCATCACAGTCCAGGACATCACTGCAGGAGTTCCTCAGGGTAGTGTCCTAGGCCCAACCATCTTCAGCTGCTTCATCAATGATCTTCCTTCAATCATAATGTCAGAAGTGGGGATGTTCACTGATGATTGCACCATGTTCAGCACCATTCACAACTCTTCAGATATTGAAGCAATCCATGTAGAAACGCAGCAAGACCTGGACAATATCCAGGCTTGGGCTGATAAGTGGCACATAACATTCACGCCACACGTGCCAGGCAATGACCACCTCCAACAAGAGAGAATCAAACCATATCCTCTTGACATTCAATGACATTATGATCGCTGAATCCCCTACTATCAACATCCTGGGGGTTACCATTGACCAGAAGCTGAACTGGAGTTTCCATATAAATACTGTGTCTACATGAGCAGGTCAGAGGCTCGGAATCCTGCGGCGAGTAACTCACCTCCTGACTCCTCAAAGTTTGTCCACCATCTACAAGGCACAAGTCAGGAGTGTGATGGGATACTCTCCATTTGCCTGGATGGGTGCAGCTCCAACAACACTCAAGAAGCTCAACACCATCCGGGTCAAAGCAGCCTGCTTGATTGGCACACCATCCACAAACATCACTCCCTCCACCACCGACGCATAGTGGCCACAGGTTGCACCATCTACAAGATGCACTGCAGCAACGCACCAAGGCTCCTTTGACTTTCAAACTCCACTTTCCAAACCCGCGACCTCTACCACCTAGAAGGACAAGAGCAGCAGATGCATGGGAACACCGCCATCTGCAAGTTCCCCTCCAAGCCACACACAATCCTGACTTGGAACTGTATCGCTGTTCCTTCACTGTCGCTGGGTCAAAATCCTGGAACTCATTTCCTAACAGCACTGTGGGTGTACCTACCCCACTTGGACTGCAGCGGTTCAAGAAGGCAGCTCACCACCACCTTCTCTAGGGCAATTGGGGATGGGCAATAAATGCTGGCTTAACCAGTGACGTCCACATCCCATGAATGAATGAGAAAAAGGCAATATGTTAAACACAGAGATTCTGCAACATGAGGATACAGCCTCAAACTTAGAGGTCGGGTTTTAATGTCATTCCTTTATGCAGAGGGTGGTGAATGTTTGGTATGGACTGTTAAATGGAGGCAGTGGTGGTTTATTTAGTATTTAATATAGAAAATTTGAAGGAGTTGAATAAATACCTGGACAACAGTTTGATAGAGGGGAAAAAAGAACCTCGGGGGAGATGAGAATGTTTTTTATCCACTGAGTTGTAATGATCTGGAATGCAGTGCCTGAAAGGATGGTGGAACCAGATTCAATAGTAACTTTCAAAAAGAATTTGGACATATACTTGAAAATGGAAAATAATTGCAAGGTTATGGGGAAAGAGCACAGGAGTGGGACTAATTAGATGCCTCTATCAAAAAGCCGACACAGGCACATTGAGCTGAATGTGCTGCGATTTCCCTTTTATACTGAGCAATAAAAATAATAATTGATGCAAGCAACTTTCTAACCACCTTATTTTATGTTTTGTAAAAATTGAATTCTATTCCCCCATCCCCCACACAGTGGGAATGCAAGACGGACATGGACAGCGCGTATCGATTTGGACCAATCACAGTCAGTTGTGAAGGCTATAACTATCCAGAAGATCCTTATATTTTGAAGGGATCTTGTGGACTGGAATATGTCATCGAGCTTACTGAGGAAGGCCTTCGGAGAAAGAAAGGTAGCTCTGGATTCGTTCAACAATCGACTGGCTATGAATATCCCGTGGTTTCCAGTGATTCGTCCAGTGTTTTGGTGGTACTGGTACTGTTTGCTCTCGCCTATCTGGTGTATATGGTGTGTTTGAGAAACCAACAGAACAGTAACGGGTTTGCCCGAGAAAATGATCCAGACCAAAATTTCAACAGTGCAGGTCCTTCTGCACATCCACCGCCTCCTGGCTTTAAACCAGAGTACAGAGGTAATTTCACTAGTATTTCTCTGAATAAGTTATCCATTTAGTTCGATTCTCTGTCCCTTTCCCTACATCCATTTATTATTTTCTTTTAAAGTATTTTTCTTTTTAAAAGCTTCTGCTTCCATCCCTCTTTTTGATAGGGCATTATGTATTTGACAAACATTCCTGTGTAAAAACATTTCCCCTAATCTGTCCCTTCTTTGGTGATTATCTTACCTGCACATCCTCGAATTGCTGACTTACCATCAATAATAATAGTGTTTCTTTATTTCATTAAAACCCCTCAATTTTGAACAACATTTTAGTGTATCCAGCCATTCCCAGTATCTGGGAAATTAAAATCTCTCTACCTCAAATGCCCCTTTACAAAACAGTTATTTATCCAACTCTCTTGAATTTGCTGATAACACTTGCAGTCCAGTTCATCCATATGTTGAGTTAAAATAGGATGAAAATACAGTTTAGATTTAGGTTTAAGGTTATGCCTTTTTGTTGTATAATCTATGACTGTGTTACATATGTTGACACTTATCTAGTCTATACCCTCTCGGATCTTGAATACTTCTATAATATCACCACTGAGCCTTCTCTTCTCTGGTTTAAATATTGACAGCTACTCCTTATAACCTGGTGCTTAATCTCAGCTATCTGGTTACCTTTCACTGCCCCCTCTCCAATATCTGAATGTCTTTTTCATGACACAGTGACCAGAATTGTACACAGTATTCCAGATAAGGCTGGATTAGCACAACACACAAATGCAGCATCACTTCCGAAGATTTGTGCTCTCTTCCTCTGACTACAAATCATTGTCCTATCTTTACTTCTTCTGCATATTCAGCTGGTGGCTTCAGTGACCCAAAAAATACCAGTGTCCCCGTTTCTCTCACCTGTATCATGTCTTACCTACCCTCAAAAAAGGAGAGTAAATATGGCACACCCTTCTGAGTCTTTGCTGGCTCTGTCTGATCAGATATTGTCCTTCTAGATGATCTCTTATGCAATTTTCAATGTCTTGCACATGTAATTCACAATTGTGGTAAGGCTTACAGGTCTATCATTCCAGTGTTCATGTGGATGCCACATTTGCTACCTTGCAGTTCTTTGAGACATTAGCTGATTTCAATGGAATTTGAAAGATATCAGTGGATATAAACTATCCAAGTCTGGAGCTTTATTTCCCATCAGCTATTGTGTTTTTAGTCTCCTTTCTCTACCTTGTTTAATTTGGGCACCTTGTCCTCCCCTGCCTCCTTAATGATTTAATAATCTCACCACTTTGCAGTCCTCTGATGTCCCCTCCCTACACATGTCACCGAGTAAATGACTCGGTTTGTTTATACCCTTGTAAAGGATGATCTATTATTGTCCTTTATATTTGCTATATTACTCATTGTATTAAATCAGCTTCTTGGACTTGATTCTATAGCGCTTATCCTGTCTGTTCCCAGTACATTTTATGATTTTGTTTAATGTCCTTTCCTTTCCCCAAATGTTCTTATTGATTTTACTCTGCTGTTTGACCCTTCATTTCTTTTCAGTATGATCTGTTTGTGCAATGTAAAAATGAAAAAAGCCTTCTATCTGTGTCCAACCAACCACCCCCCGCCTCCATTTATCACTTGAAATAGTCCTTCCATTTTAATTCTTTAATGCAGCAGAAGGAAGCCATTTGGCCGTCGAGCCCATGTCGGCTTTCCATGGAGCTATTCAGTCAGTCCCGCTTCTCTGCTCGATTGCTCTAGCCCTGCAAGTTTATCTCCTTCAAGTGGACATCATGTTTCCTTTTGAAGTCATTGATTGTCTCCATTCCACTGCCCTTGTGGGCATTACCGCCCTCTGTGTAAAAAAAAGTTCTTCCTCTCATATTACTGCATCTCTTGCCCAAATCCTTCAATCTGTGTCCCCTAGTCCTTGTACCATTAGTTAATGGGAACAGTTTTTCCTTGCCTAACTTGTCTAAGCCTGTGATAAACCTGAACATTTGTATTAAATCTCCTTTGTTCCATTGAAAACAACCACAGTTTTCCAACTTAACCTTGCAACTAAAATTCCCCATCCTTGGAATCTCCTTTAAACTCTGATTTCCTGGGATCTGATTTATTTTTATCATCTGTCCTGTCCTTATTTGAATTTAAAGTGAAGACCTTTATGATCACTAGATGCCAAATGTTTTATTTCAACCAGCCAATTACTACCTCGCATTCACAGGGGCCAGATCCAATATTGCTTTATCGTTATGGGTTCTCTCACATTGTATATTCTGTAAATATTTTTGTTTCCAGGTTGCAGAGAAGATGCAACATTTTGTGGTGAGGCCCACCCTCAGAGTACTAGATCAGGACCTGGATTTTGGACTGGAGTGGGAGCAGGTGGTTTGCTTGGATACTTGTTTGGCAACAGAAGGTATTTAATTCACAGCCTTAAAGATTTAATAAATGTGAACACATTTCTTAGGATTCTTGTCTTTAATGTGATCTTTTGGGCCTCCTTATCTCGAGAGACAATGGATACGCGCCAGGAGGTGGTCAGTGGTTTGTGAAGCAGCGCCTGGAGTGGCTATAAAGGCCAATTCTGGAGTGACAGGCTCTTCCACAGGTGCTGCAGAGAAATTTGTTTGTTGGGGCTGTTGCACAGTTGGCTCTCCCCTTGCGCCTCTGTCTTTTTTCCTGCCAACTACTAAGTCTCTTCGACTCGCCACAATTTAGCCCTGTCTTTATGGCTGCCCGCCAGCTCTGGCGAATGCTGGCAACTGACTCCCACGACTTGTGATCAATGTCACACGATTTCATGTCGCGTTTGCAGACGTCTTTATAACGGAGACATGGACGGCCGGTGGGTCTGATACCAGTGGCGAGCTCGCTGTACAATGTGTCTTTGGGGATCCTGCCATCTTCCATGCGGCTCACATGGCCAAGCCATCTCAATCGCCGCTGACTCAGTAGTGTGTATAAGCTGGGGGTGTTGGCCGCTTCAAGGACTTCTGTGTTGGAGATATAGTCCTGCCACCTGATGCCAAGTATTCTCCGAAGGCAGCGAAGATGGAATGAATTGAGACGTCGCTCTTGGCTGGCATACGTTGTCCAGGCCTCGCTGCCGTAGAGCAAGGTACTGAGGACACAGGCCTGATAATGTGATAACCCTTAGTAAAGTCATAGGCCCAGAATTTGCAGGGTTTTTGACACCGAACTGTTAGCATTTGCTGCCATTACCCCTTTTTGCCTCTGATCGTATTTTCAGAAGTTGGCACAAGTGCAGATGAACACGGAAATCAAGAAGTTGTGGTCTGTCATTCTCTGGTCATCCGCAGGCTGCACTGTGGACTCTTGAGTCAACAATCTGCGAAATTAATTGATCTACCAAAAACTTTTTCTCCTCTCATGTCGCTGTTGGAAACTCCAGAAAAAGTGAACCCTTGTTCAATAAGGTGTAAATGGGTTTTTAACGAGGATCTGAGTTAGAAATACTGATGAAAAATTGACCTATCCCTGAAAGAATATATGGAATGTTGTTAAATGATTAATTACTAGATTTTTTAAACAAAGTTTTTAAATAACTAAGTTTTTCCAAGCTTTTCAAGACGTTTTTCAACTTCTATCTTCACCCCATGTATATATCCCAATCTTTATTGCTTTTCATTTTGTGGTTGGTTGCCTGTAAAAATTCTTCAATATGATTAGCTGCTTGGACGGCTTGATGACATCGCTGTAGCTTGACACCGCGAATCCCCATTAAACTAGGCTACAATCAATTGCACATTGCAAGAGGTAAAGTTCTTGGCATGGAGATCGCTAGATCTCTCAGAAAGGCATTCTTCAAGGTCAACAGAGAGTGCTCTTGCTTCCGAGCTATAATTGTTCAGCATTTATAGTACAAATAATTGTCTCTAATCTGACAGTCCTCAGTAAAGATATGGGGGCAGTGGGGTGTAGCTAAATTGGGGTCTGATGGCGCCATTTTTTGGGCGCTACAAGGCCTCTTAAACAACAAAGGTGGTGGCCGCGATGTGCACGCACACGTCCAATGGGAAGCATGCAGGACATCTACCGAGAGCCGGCAACATGCAGAGCAGACAGATCATCAAGTCATTCGGTGTGTAATGCTGGTTTGACGCCATTGCTACCATTTTGGAGCTCCAGTCTCTAGCCTGCATCCTCTCTTAACTTCGCACAGCTGAACACAATGTTAAACAGTCTGAAGGACCCCCAGCAGTTCTATTCAAAGGGATCTTCGGCTACTTGCAGATTAATTACTAGTTTATTTCTTTTGGCTGTAACTGCAATTTTGTATGTGTTGGTTGTTTTTCCATACTACTTTGAAGTTTCAGTAGTCTACAGTAGTCTGGATGATGCCGAAGTACCTTTTTGGTGACTTCAGGACTTATACACAATAAAAATAAGAATAAAATCGGATGAACTACCCAGCATTGATCTAGGCATCAGAAATGACAAAATTATGAGGGCCCTAGATAGAGTAGACAGGAAAGGACCCGTTTCCCCTAGTGGAGAGGTCAATTACCAGGGGGCACAAATTTAAGGTGATTAGTAGAAGGATTAGAAGGGACATTACGAAAAACATTTTCATCCAGAGGGTGGTGGGTGTCTGGAATTCACTACCTGGATTGATGGTGGAGGCAGAAACCCTCAACTCTTTTAAAAGGTTCCTGGACATGCAGGTTACAGCACTTTAGGTGCAAGGCTATGGACCAGGTGCTGGAAGGTGTGATTAGATTGGGTGGCTACTTTTTTCAGCCGCGCAGACATGATGGGCTGAGTGGCCTCCTTCTGTGCCGTAATTTTTCTATGGCATGCCCTACCCAGTCAACCCAGAAAAGTCTTTCTCACTAATATCTGGGGATGCAAAAATTGGGAGAGCTGTTCCACAGACTTGTCAAACAATAGCTTGACATAGTCATACTCACTGAATCATACCTTACAGCCAATGTTCCAAACTCCTTCACTACCCCTGGGTATGTCCTATCTCATCGGCAGGACAGACCCACCAGAGTTGGCGGCACAGTATTATACAGTCAAGAGAGAGTGGCCCAGGGAGTCCTCAATATTGACTCCAGACCCCGTGAAGTTTCATGGCATCGGGTTCAAACATGGATGAGGAAAACTGCTAATTACCACTTACTGCCCTCCCTCAGCTGATGAATCAGTGCCCCTCCATATTGAACACCACTTGGAAGAAGCCTTGAGGTTAGCAAGGGCACATAATGCACTTTGGTAGGGCATTTCAGTATCCATCACCAAGAGTGGCATCATTCTTGATTGAGCTGGCCGAGTCCTGAAGGACATGGCTGCCAGACTGGGCCTGCACAGATGGTGAGAGACCATCAAGAGGGAAAAACATACTTGACCCTGTCCTTACCAATCTACCTGTCACAGATGCATCTGTTAATGACAGTTTTGGTAGGAGTGACCGCTGCATAGTCCTTGTAGAGACAAAGTCCTGTCTTCACGCTGAGGATATCCTCCATTGTGTTGTGTGGCACTACTACTGTGCTAAATGGGATAAACTCATAACAGATCTAGCAGCTCAAAACTGGGCATTCATGAGGCACTGGGCCATCAGCAGCAGCAGAATTGTATTCAACAACAATCTGTAACCTCATGGCCAGCATATCCCTCACTCTACCATTACCATCAAGCCAAGGAATTAACTCTTGTTCGATGAGGAGTACAGGAGAGCATGCTGGGAGCAGCATCAGGCATACCTAAAAATGAGGCACCAACCTGGTGAAGCTACAACATAGGACTACATGCATGCTAAACAGGGGAAGCAGCATGTGGTAGACAGAGCAAGGCGAATGGATCAGATCATAGTTCTGCAGTCCTGCCACACCCAGTCATGAATGGTGGTGGACAATAAAACAACTAACCGGAGGAGCAGACTTCACAAACATCCTCATCCTCAATGATGGGGGAGCCCAGCACATCAGTGCAAAAGACAAGGCTGAAACATTTGCAGCCATCTTCAGCCAGCGGTACTGAGTGGATGAACTATCTTGGCCTCCTCCTGAGGCCCCCACGTTAGAGATTTCAGTCTTCAGTCAATTCAATTCACTCCACCTGATATCAAAAAAAAAGCTAAAAGCACTAGATACAGCAAAGGTTATGATCGCTGACAACATCCCAGCTGTAGTGCTAGCTCCAGAACTCGTTGCATCCCTACCCAAGCTGTTCCAGTACAGCTTAAACACTGGCATCTACCTGACAATGTGGAAAATTGCCCAGGTATCTGTGGTCCACAAAAAGGAGAACAAATCCAATCTGGCCAATTACTGCCCCATCAGTCTACTCTCAATCATCAACAGAGTGATGGAAGGTGTCATTGAGAGTGCTATCAAGCAGTACTTACTCAACTATAACCTGCTCACCGATGCTCAGTTTGTGATCTGCTAGGGGCACTCGGCTCCAGACCTTATTGCAGCCTTGATCTAAACATGGACAAAAGAGATGAATTCCAGAGGTGAGGCGAGAGTGACTGTCTTTGACTTGAAGGCAGCATTTGACTGAGTGTGGGAGCAAGGATCCCTAGCAAAATTGAAAACGATGGGAATCGGGTAAAACTCTCAACTGGTTGGATTCATAACTAGCACAAAGGAAGATAGTTGTGGTTTTTGGAGGTCAATCATCTCAGCCCAAGGACATCACTGCAGGAGTCCCTCAGGGTAGTGTCCTAGGCCCAACCGTCTTCAGCTGCTTCATCAATGACCTTCTCGCCATCATAAGGTCAGAAGTGGGGATGTTCACTGCAGAGTGTTCAGTACCATTCGAGACTTCTCATACTGAAGCAGTTTGTGCCTGCATGCAGCAAGACCTGGACAATATACAGGCTGGTGCTGATAAGGCGCAAGTAACATTTCTGCCACACAAGTGCCAGCAATGACCATCCCCAACAAGAGAGAATCAAGTCATCTCCCTTTGATGTCCAATGGCATTACCATCTCTGAATCCCCTACCATCAACAGCCTAGGGTTACCACTGACCAGAAACTGGACAGCCATATAAATACTGGGGTTACAGAACAGCTCAGAGGCTGGTAACTTAACTTCTAACTCCCCAAAGCTTATCGATCATCTACAAGGTACAAGTCAGGAGTGTGATGGAATACTCTCCACTTGCCTGGATGAGTGCAGCTCCAACAACACTCAAAACTTTGACACCATGCAGGACAAAACAACCTGCTTGATTGGCACCCCATCCACCACCTTAAACATTCATTCCCTCCACCAGCATAGCGCCGGCCGTGTGTACCATTTACAAGATGCACTGCAGCAACTCATCAAGCCTCCTTCAACAGCACCTTCTAAACCAGTGACCTCTACTACTTAGAAGAACAAGGGCAGTATACGTGTGGGAACACCACCACCTGCAAGTTCTCCTCCAAACCACACATCATGCTGACTTGGAACTATATTGTCGTTACTTAACTGTCGCTGGGTCAAAAACCTGGAACTCCCTCCCTAACAGCACTGTTGGGCATACATGGACTGCAGCAGTTCATGAAGACTGGATGGGAATAGAGGGATACGGTCCCCGGAAGTGCAGAAGGTTTTAGTTTAGGCAGGCATCAAGATCAGCGCAGGCTTGGAGGGCCGAATGGCCTGTTCCTGCGCTGTACTGTTCTTTGTTCTTTGACAGCTCACCACCACCTTCTCTAGGGCAATTAGGAATGGGCAACAAATGTTGGCCTTGCCAGCAATGCTCACATCCCAGGAACAAATTAAAAAAAAAGCTTCTTCCACACATCGGTAGCCTAGGAAGCCTTGCTCTTGGCATTGATCATGACTGGAAGAATAAGCAGAGACCATGCAGAGCAGGACAAACTGCTTGAGGGAGGAGTAAATTCTGTGTGCTCTCTGGCTGGCTGACATCTGTGCTATCCTTTCCCCCAGCACTGGCTCCAGCACACTTGTGCCTGGTGTCTCACCACATGCAGATCCTGCCCCTATCCTATCTAAATTACATGCAATGTTAGTATCTGAGCTGATAGCTGTGACCGTGAAGTCAAGTGACTATGTCCCTTCGTCTTCACTTTCTCCTTGCTCTTCCTCCACTGCCTGAGCAGGTTCCAGTTCTTGAGGATCTGAAATGAAAAAGGGACAAGGGTTGGGTTGTGGTGAGGGGTGAGTAAAAAGTAAGAAGTGCGTACTTACACCAGCTGCAGCTTGTAAATCAGAACCAATTGAGGGATGAGAGAAGGGGGATTTGGTATGTAGATACCCTTATCTTCAATCGCTTCAGCCCTTGCTGGCCTTGGCCTCAGCAGTGGACCTTTCCATAATGGCCAGCACTGTTTTTTCCACTGGGGTTAAGACATGCAGACAAGTCTCTCTCCCTCCCGTTAATTCTTGCTGTCTCGTATTGTGTATCTTATGCAAGAAATAGGGAAATGTGTGAGTGAGTGTCGTGCAATATGTTTGTGATGTAGCTGTCAGGTTGAAAAAAAGAAAAATTTGCATTTATATAGCGCTTTTCATGATCACTGGACATCTCAAAGTGCTTTACAGCCACTGAAGTACTTTTGAAGTGTTGTCACTGAAATGAATGCTTTGTACATTCAGAAAAGAAGCCTTTAATTTTTTTTTGCTATTGTTCTTTGCATGGACCTTATTTACTGGTTACCTGTTAAACATTCTGTCCCTTCCTGTCCTACTCTGCTTGTCTTTACCCAAATTGCTACACTGCTCTTGTTGCCTCGATTTTTCTCTTTTAGATTTCTAAATCTCCCTTCACCTGACCACACCCCTTCTCCTTTTAGTTTAAAGCACTATCCACAGCCCTAGTTATAATATTTGCCAGCATGCTGATGCTAGCCCATTTTAAGTGGAGCCCATCCCAACAGAACAGCTCCCTCTTTCCTCAATACTGGTACATGTCCATGAATCGAAATCCCTTCTTCCCACACCACTCTTTGAGCCACGTGTTTAAGTTTGTAATCTGCTTGATCCTTTGCCAGTTGGCATGTGGCTCTGGTAACAATCCAAAGATTATTACCTTTAACGTTCTGCTTTTTAACTTGGACCCTAATTCCTCAAACTCTCACAGCACAACATCATTCCTAGTTCTGCCTATGTTGTTCATTCTTACATGGACCACAACAACTAGATCTTTCCTCTCCCACTCCAAGTTCATCTCCAGCCACGAAGAGTTGTCTTTAACCCTGGCACCAGACAGGCAACACAATTTTCGCAACTCCCAGATGCAGCTGCAGAGAACAGTATCTATCCCCCTGACTATACTGTCTGCTATCACTACCATATTCCTTTTCACTCTCCCCCCCCACTTGAATGGCTTCCTGCACCATGGTCACTTTGCCCATCTGCCCTGCAGTCCTTGTTCTCATTCACACAGGTCGCAAGTACCTTGTTCCTGTTGTTCAAAGTGAAGAGCAGAGGCTCCTTCATCACTGCACCCTGGATCCCCATACCTGCCTGACTTGCAATCACACCCTCCTGTCCTTGAGCATTGACCAACTCTAAAGTTCTACGTAATCTAAGGGGTATGACTACCTCCACACACCACTGACCACCTCCAGGCGCTTACCCATTGTCTCTCGAGATAAGGAGGCCAAAGAAGAAGAAAAAAAGAAGAATGACTACCTCCTGGAACAAAGTGCCCAGGTAACAACTCCTTCCTGATACCCTACTCTGACCTTATTCATCTAATTTGTCATATTACTTCTTATCTATCCAATTACTTTCTAAATTACTTTATAGTCTGTACCTCAATCATCACTGATGGTAAAGCATTCAATATGCCCATGGCCCTGTGTGAAAATATTCTTCTAACTTTTTCCTTTTTCTTCTCATGGTAATCCTGTCTGTTAATGATTCTTTATCTAGTAGAAACAATGTCACCGTTTACTCTTGTTGATCATATAAGTTATTGCTTGTGTAATCACTGACTTTGGACACTGGAAATAAATAGGCATTAATCCAGCAGAACCTATTTACGTATCAAAAAGCATTCACCATTACCTGACCTAGAGAACAGATGTGTTGTGGTGGAGCTCCTTTTCCCTAGTCCTGTTTTAAAATACAGCGGATAGCGCATCAATTTTATACTTGACTCTTGCCAGTTACTTAATAATTATCTCTACTCAGGTGTACCCAAGAACTATTCCTTTGCTATCTGAATACATACCATTTTGCTACTGTTTCCTCCAACAAAGAACATCTGTTGATATACATTTCCTTATAGCTATAATTTTCCCTCAAATTAGTTCACGTAGGCACAGCCCAGTAAAGAACTAGCATTGACACAGTTAAAGCATATCATCAATTTGGTGATCAATTGACCTAATTAAAGGTGCAGATATCTGCAATAGAGCAGTCACTTTTAGTTCAAAGTTCAGTGGTTTCCATCTTGGGCAGGCATGTACTGAAATCTCACCCGCTAATACCCTCTTGAACCTTGTCACAATTTTGACAAACCTCCATTAGATTTACCTTAACCTATCATCTCTGTACCCTGAAACTTAAAATAAAAGGGAGAAGCTGCGATTGCAAATCCATGTGAAATCCTGTTTTACAACTATAACTTCTTCCTTGTCACCATTCCAAAATCTCTAAACGTCCTCTAGTGCTCAGAACTGCACATGGTATTTAAACTGTAGCCTAATGAATATATTTTACAGCTCCATTATCACTTATAACACATATATAACACATCTCCTGTGTGGCACCTTATCAGACAGTTTCTGAAAATCCAAATCAACATCCATTGCATACCCCTTAGCTAAACACTTCTGTGTCCTAAAATAAAATTAGTTGAGCACCCTGCAAGTCACATGCCTCTAATGTTCACTAATTTAATTCTGTATTATGGACTCTGAAGCTCTCATATTTTAAGCCCAGCTTTCCTATGGGAGCCCCTCCTGATAATTTGAATAGGCTACAGGTACAGGAAAAGCTTGTATTAGAAAATTTTGCCAACCAGCAACTCTTTTCTGCAGGTTGCAGCTAGCCTGTAAAAAGGAAGTTGTGATCAAAACAGTCAAGCGCAGGGCTTAACTATTATAACCTCACTGCAGAAAATGGACCAAAGACAGATGACTCTATTTGGGGCTGAGGACTAGTTTCCAGTGAAAGCTCAGCTTCTGAAGTCCATATGTCACCCAGGTCCCTGCACCTGGCTGCAAATAGAGGCTTGCTAGTATCAGAACAAAGATCATGGCCGGAATTTTACTGGTAGGAATCGGGTCCCGTCGGGGTCATGCGGAGGGAAAAATGGCGCGCGATGACGTCGGGCCGGGTCCCCGGCATCATTACGTGCTGACGCAATTTAACCAGTGTGGGAAGTCGGGCGCGATCGAGTTTGCGCTCGCCGTCCGACTAACATCAACTGAGAAATACTTAAGGTACCTCAGAATCCAATTGACAGAGATTTTACGCTACATATCTGATTTTACAGCCGTTAATCGGGTCTTGGGGCGTGTCGGGAACCCGGCAAGTTCAAAAGGGCAGCAGGCATTGAATCATGAGGGAGTTGGAGGTAAAAATGTATTTATTGAACTTTATTAATGCTGATGTTATTTGTGTGTCCTAACAAGCGGTGTAACTTGCAGATTGTGCAGAAGGTTTAATCTGAATGTTATGCACTGCTGATCGGGACCCATCTAATATTAGTTATTGCCTGAAAGGAAGTAGCTGAAGTGAGCCGGTCACAAAAGCTGGAAGCTATTACCTGTGGTCAAAGCATTTATTCTGCTGTTCAACAATGGGAATTATTCACTCTGAAGGTGGATGATCAGATGAGGAGGACAGTGATTCAATGAGTGATAGAAGTACAAATGATCAGGGGAACGTACAGCAAGCTGCACCGGTGCATCCTCGTGCTGCTGGAGGGAGAGTAGTTCACAGAGTCACCCTTGAGCGACCAAATGTCAGGAGACGTGCCTACCCAGTAGTGAGGGCATACCGAACGCGTCTGAGCTACCTGCAGCTGTCAGAATGCCATTTAAAAAAAAAAATTCATTCATGGGATGTGAGCGATGCTGGACAGGCCAGCATTTATTACCCATCCCTAATTGCCCTTGAGAAGGTGGTGGTGAGCTGCCTTCTTGAACCGCTGCAGTCCACTTGGGGTAGGTATACCCACAGTGCTGTTAGAAAGGGAGTTCCAGGATTTTGACCCAGCGGCAGTGAAGGAACGGTGACAAAGTTCCAAGTCAGGATGTTGTGTGACTTGGAGGGGAACTTGCAGGTGGTGGTGTTTCCATGTATTTGCTGCCCTTGTCCTTCTAGTTGGTAGAGGTCACGGGTTTGGAAGGTGCTGTCTAAGGATCCTTGGTACCTCTTGTAGATGGTGCACACTGCTGCCACTGTGTGTCGGTGGTGAAGGGAGTGAATGTTTGTAGATGGGGTGCCAATCAAGCGGGCTGCTTTGTCCCGGATTGGTGTCGAGCTTCTTGAGTGTTGTTGGAGCTGCACCCATCCAGGCAAGTAGAGAGTATTCCATGACACTCCTGACTTGTGCCTTGTAGAAGGTGGACAGGCTTTGGGGAGTCGGGAGGTGAGTTAGTCGCCTCAGGATTCCTAGCCTCTGACCTGCTCTTGTAGCCACGGTATTTATATGGCTACTCCAGTTCAGTTTCTGGTCAATAGTAGCCCCGAGGATGTTGATAGTGGGGGATTCAGCGATGGTAATGCTGTTGAATGTCAAGGGGAGATGGTTAGATTCTCTCTTGTTGGAGATGGTCATTGCCTGGCGCATGTTGTGTGGCGCAAATGTTACTGGCCACTTATCAGACTAAGCCTGGTTATTGTCCAGGTCTTGCTGCATTTCTACACGGACTGCTTCAGTATCTGAGGAGTCACGAATGGTGCTGAACATTGTGCAATCATCTGCGAACATCCCCACTTCTGACCTTATGATTGAAGGAAGGTCATTGATGAAGCAGCTGAAGATGGTTGGGCCTTGGACACTACCCTGAGGACCTCCTGCAGTGATGTCCTGGAGCTCAGATGATTGACCTCCAACAACCACAGCCATCTTCCTTTGTGCTAGGTATGACTCCAGCCAGCGGAAGGTTTTCCCCCTGATTCCCATTGACCTCAGTTTTGCTAGAGCTCCTTGATGCCATACTCGGTCAAATGCTCTCAAGGGCAGTCACTCTCACCTCACCTCTGGAGTTCAGCTCTTTTGTCCATGTTTGAACCAAGGCTGTAATGAGGTCAGGAGCTGAGTGGCCCTGGCGGAACCCAAACTGAGCGTCACTGAGCAGCTTATTGCTAAGCAAGCGCCGCTTTATGGCACTGTTGATGATACCTTCCATCACTTTACTGATGATTCAGAGTAGGCTGATGGAGCGGTAATTGGCCGGGTTGGACTTGTCCTGCTTTTTGTGTACAGGACATACCTGGGCAATTTTCCACATTGCAGGATAGATGCCAGTGTTGTAGCTGTACTGGAACAGCTTGGCTAGGGGCGCGGCAGGATCTGGAGCACAGGTCTTCAGTCCTATTGCCGGAATATTGTCAGGGTCCATAGCTTTTGCAGTATCCAGTGCCTTCAGTCGTTTCTTGATATCACGCGGAGTGAATCGAATTGGCTGAAGTCTGGCATCTGTGATGCTGGGGACTTCAGGAGGAGGCCGAGATGGATCATCAACTCGGCACTTCTGGCTGAAGATTGTTGCAAATGCTTCAGCCTTATCTTTCGCACTAATGTGCTGGGCTCCCCCATCATTGAGGGTGGAGATATTTATGGAGCCACTTCCTCCAGTTAGTTGTTTAATTATCCACCACCATTCACGGCTGGATGTGGCAGGACTACAGAGCTTAGATCTGATCCGTTGGTTATGGGATCGCTTAGCTCTGTCTATCGCATGCTGCTTATGCAGTTTGGCATGCAGATAGTCCTGGGTTGTAGCTTCACCAGGTTGACACCTCATTTTGAGGTATGCCTGTTGCTGCTCCTGGCATGCCCTCCTGCACTCTTCATTGAACCATCGTTGGTCTCCTGGCTTGATGGTAATGGTAGAGTGGGGGATATGCCAGGCCATGAGGCTACAGATTGTGGTTGAGTACAATTCTGCTGCTGCTGATGGCCCTCAGCGCTTCATGGATGCCCAGTTTTGCATTGCTAGATCTGTTGGAAATCGATCCCATTTAGCACGGTGGTAGTGCCACACAACACGATGGACGATATCCTCAATGTGAAGGCGGGACTTTGTCTCCACAAGGACTGTGCGGTGGTCACTCCTACCAATACAGTCATGGACAGAAGCATCTGCGGCAGGCAGATTGGTGAGGACGAGGTCAAGTATGTTTTTCCCTCGTGTTGGTTCCCTCACCACCTGCCGCAGATCCAGTCTAGCAGCTATGCCCTTTAGGACTCGGCCAGCTCGATCAGTGGTGGTGCTACCGAGCCACTCTTGTTGATGGACATTGAAGTCCCCCACCCAGAGTACATTTTGTGCCCTTGCCACCCTCAGTGCTTCCTCCAAGTGGTGTTCAACATGAAGGAGTACTGAGTCATCAGCTGAGGGAGGGGCGGTAGGTGGTAATCAGTACGAGGTTATCTTGCACATGTTTGACCTGATGCCATGAGACTTGATGGGGTCCAGAGTCGATGTTGAGGACTCCCAGGGCAACTCCCTCCCTGCTGTATACCACTGTGCCACCACCTCTGCTGGGTCTGTCCTGCCGGTGGGACAGGACATACCCGGGGATGGTGATGGCAATGTCTGGGACATTTTCTGTAAGGTATGATTCCGTGAGTATGACTATGTCAGGCTGTTGCTTGACTAGTCTGTGGGACAGCTCTCCCAACTTTGGTTCAAGCCCCCAGATGTTAGTAAGGAGGACTTTGCAGGGTCGACAGAGCTGGGTTTGCCGTTGTCGCTTCCAGTGTCTCGGTCGATGCCGGGTGGTCCGTCCGGTTTCATTCCTTTTTATTGACTTCGTAGCGGTTAGGTACAACTGAGTGGCTTGCTAGGCCATTTCAGAGGGCATGTAAGAGTTAACTACATTGCTGTGGGTCTGGAGTCACATGTCGGCCAGACCAGGTAAGGACAGCAGATTTCCTTCCCTAAAGGACATTAGTGAACCAGATGGGTTTTTACAACAATCGACAATGGTTTCATGGCCATCATTAGACTAGCTTTTTAAATTCCAGATTTATTAATTAAATTCAAATTCCACCTTCTGCTGTGGTGGGATTCGATCCCATGTCCCCAGAGAAATACCCTGGGTCTCTGAGTTACTCGTCCAGTGATAATACCACCACGCCACCGCCTACCCCTAGTGCAGAAGAAGACTGCGGCTGTCACGGGGGACTGTCACATCTCTTTGTGAGATGCTGGCATTGGATGTTGCATCAATCTGTCTCAGTGGCCATCCAATGCCAGTTGCTCTAAAGCTTACAATAGCTCTTACCTTCGATGCGTCCGGCTCCTTCCAAGCCTCAGCTGCAGACTTGTGCAGTGTCTCACAATCAGCAGCACCCCATTGCATAAAGATTGTGACTGATGCATTGTTTCAACGTGCTAACCATTTCATCATGTTCAAGATGGACAACACCTGTCAAGCTGAGAGAGCCAGAGGCTTCAGCACTATATCTGGCTTCCCATTGGTACAATGTACTCTTGTGGCCCTTAGAGCACCAGCTGGACAGTTGGGGGCATTCATGAACCGCAAGGGATTCCATTCAATGAACATTCAGCTTGTCTGTGATCATCGGAAGCGAATCATGCAGGTGTGTGGACGTTACCCTGGTAGTTGTCATGATTCTTTCATTCTCCACAACTCACAGGTGCCTGCAATTTTCAGTCCTCCACACAGAATGGAGGGATGGATACTTGGCGACAGGGGTTATCCTCTGAAGACATGGCTCATGACACCAGTGAGGAACCCAAGGGATGAGGCGGAGGAACGATACAACGGGAGCCATGCGGCCACCAGAGTGACAATCGAGCAAACTATAGGCCTCCTAAAGATGAGATTTAGGTGTCTTGACCGCTCTGGTGGATCACTGCAGTACGCACCATCGAGGGTTTCAAGAATCATTGTCGTCTGCTGTGCCTTGCATAACCTGGCGATTGAACATGGAGATGCCCTATAGGATGATCAATGTCAATGTGATATGTCATCAGATGATGACCACGTTTCTGATGAGGAAGATGGGCATCAGTCTAATGATGATCATGGAGAGGAAGCTGAATGTAACTGGGCTCTAATTGCTGGAGAAGTTTTTTAGAGATACAGCACTGAAACAGGCCCTTCGGCCCACTGAGTCTGTGCCCACCATCAACCACCCATTTATACTAATCCTACACTAATTCCATATTCCTACCACATCCCCACCTGTCCCTATATTTCCTTACCACCTACCTATACTAGGGGCAATTTATAATGGCCAATTTACCTATCAACCTGCAAGTCTTTTGGCATGTGGGAGGAAACCGGAGCACCCGGAGGAAACCCACGCAGACACAGGGAGAACTTGCAAACTCCACACAGGCAGTACCCAGAATTGAACCCAGGTCGCTGGAGCTGTGAGGCTGCGGTGCTAGCCACTGTGCCGCCTCAAACAAGGGATTCTCTAATAGGAACGCGTTTCAGTTGAAATGATATAAATCTTCACAACTTTCAAACTGCTTTATGACATTAATCATTGTGAGGATCTGACAGTGCAAAATCTCTAACCTTTAGTGGGTGAGACAATGTGACGAACCAATCCATCACATCATGAGGGACACGACCCAAGTGTGTGGCCTCACATTTGAGACAACTTGAGTTGACTAACTATGTAGTATCTGACTTCAGGAATGACATGTTCAATATCAAAATGTCCAATCAAACACTATTATTTAACAAATCAAATAAATGTATTTCAAGTCACCCAGTGCACCAGTAGTGCTGGCTGTACTTGGGAGAAACCAACCTGCAGATCGCCTGTAGAGAAATAGTAAGTAACTTACCTGTAAACCATTCTCCTCCCAATCGGGAGCCCACCCCAGCCCCATGATGCCTAATATTTTGGCCCTGGCTCTAATCTTCCTCCCCCCCCCGCCCCAAACTTCAGCCTCTACGACCCCCGATTTCCCTCCATCCTAAAGCCCACACTCGTCTGACCAATCACTTGGCTTTGGGCTGCTGTGTGCTACCAGCTGATCGAATTTCATCACTTACCTGCGTGGCCTCCTGTGGCAGCCTCATTGATATGAGAATAGGATCCAAGGCTCAAAATCTGGGCTTCTCAGACCCTACCATTCCTGTGCAGGGTATGTACCCTTCTTGTGAGGAGTGGCTCCCAAATTTCTAGACTTAGGTGTTTTATTATCCCTCCTTTTAGAATGCTTTCTGAAATTTTATCAACAGTAGCCTCGCTGGCCTGTAGTTGCTGCAATTATCCATGTGCCCCTTTTATTACACGTTGATTCCATCCAGGAATGCCCGTTTATAAAGTTTGATGTTATGTTAGTTCCTTCGTAAAACTTGGGGACTGTACCCTTTACTAATGATTCCCTAAAGATAGTAGTAAGAATGTAACCAGGTTCACTAAGTTGCCTAGCACGTGGCATCAGGAGGAATCCTGAGATAAATACTGTGAACTCTTGCAATTTAATCTAAAACTTAATCCCTCAAATCCTCTAAGACTGCATACTTGGCATTGTGTGACCATTGCACATCTCAACTTGGTCTTCAGGCCTCATCAGCTTATTTCATAGCTCGCCTGAGCAAAGCTATCGATGCCGACGCATCTGCCTCGCCGTCAGCAGCCCTCAGAAAAATCCCAGGAGGGTAGTTGGAGCAGGCTACGGGTTGTGATGGATGTGTGAGGGAATGGCCTATGTTGATGCCTGTGGAGTCTGAGGAGGACTCCTGATCCTCCTGGCTCCACAGGATAATTTTGTTAATAAAAATTCATTTTTGGAGTTGGCTGCTGAAGAATCCTGGGTGAAGCTTACCCACTCATTGCTGGCAAATTCTTTATAGGATTCTTTAATAGTCATTAGGCCCCTCATTTACATATTTAAGGAGCCTAATGCCAGTTTTAGAGCATCTGCCCTGGAGCCTAAAATAAATGGCCCCACAATTTTAGCAGTCGGACCAGCACCTGCACAGAATGAGTGCTGACAGTGTCACTGCTGAATTGTTCAATGCTACGCCCAGTTTATTCTTGAAAAATGGGTGCAACCAGTTTTTACCCCTAGAGATTTTATGCAGTAGGAAGGAAAGCTCATGACTTTAATGGATCTATGATGAGTGAAAGGGAATGTGACATCCCTGCTTTTCATAGACTCCAGTGCAAAAATTTCCAATGTTTGTGGCAGGTAAACTGCATTTTACTCAAAAAAAAATTGTTTTAAAGGATAAATAATAACGTTCTTGAATCTTCTCACTTCAGATCACAGCCGAGCACTTCATCCTATCCATACTACCCGAGTTTTTCTGCGTATCACCCACAGCAAAGACAGGAGACAAATTGGAAACCTGAAAGCACAGGAACCAGAACAGTTTCAGGTAACAGTGGTTTCCTCTCACATGCAATGTAGACAAGGCTGCAGTGTTTCTCACCATGGTTTTGCTGCATTTCATTTTCTCCAGTTGTGCCCAAAATGTCCTTTTATGTGCATTTCAGTATTTGGGTGTCCATTTGTAATATTGTAACCCCCTGGATAGAATAACTTGCAAAGTGGTATGCTGAGTCAGAGTAATAACCAAGTCTTAGATGGGGTTCCTTTACCTCTGCAATAATAAACTGCTTCTTATGTGAATGCATCATACAAAAAAATGTGAAATTTTCATTCAACATCTTTCTGAGGGAGCACTGGGTCTGCTGCTGGAGAAATAGCAGGAAGGTGAGTCTTGTGGGAATTTGAGAGTTTCCTTGTTTTTTCCCCAAACTTCGTAATTTAATAGTCCTTTTATGACATTAATGAAACCCAGAGTTAATGCCTAATGTGCAATGGTAATGTCTGCTTCTATTAATAGATAAATTCCTAATGGGAGTTTAATCCTCCCATTACATGGTACAAGTTGCCAAGGTCCACCTGTCCTCATGGACCAGCTAGAGTATGTGGGGTCAAGGGATGTCCGCTTATTTAAATATTGCCATTGGGTCTTACGCCTCAATGGGTGTATCTTGACCACTTGCCAGACAGGGAAGCCACAAAATGCAACAGAAGCTGTCCATTATGGGGGAAGGGGAAAGGAGAAATGCCGCAATATGACCCAACAGCCAGTGTTCCTTTTAATTTTTTTTGTTGTGTGTGCCTGTTTGTTTGTTTGTCAAATGGGACATTTGTAAGCGGCCTGCGTGGTACCTTTTGGGTTGCTGACCATTCGTGCATGCGTGCATTTTAGAGAGACCCATCAGCCCCTTTATAAACAGGGATGAGAGAGTCTTCCAAAGCATCAAATCTTGGGGAGTCCAGGACAAGTCTGTGATGTAACTGACATGCCTCTTATTATGAGGCATACCAGTCACTGCTGTTTCACTAGCTAATGAAACCCCCAGCTTGGAAGTCCCCTTCTTCTTGGGCTACAAACCCTCTGATGCAGGTGATCTTAGTTGGGGTGGAAGGACCCCCAGGGATTCAGAGAAATATATGGGAAAAGAAAATGTAATTTTGGTTGTTCTGGCCAGCCACACACTATGCAGTTGACTCCACAGAAAGAGTATTTATAGAATGCCTTTTATGACCTCAGGCTGTCCCAAGGCACTTTACAGCCAATGAAGTGCTCTTGAAGTACAGTCACAGTTGTGATGTAGGGAAACATGATAGCCAATTTGTGCACACCAAAGTTGCACAAAGAGTAATCAGATAATGACCAGATATTCAGTTTTTTAGTGATGTTGGTTAAGGGATAAATATTAGTTAGGTCAGCAGGAAGAATTCCCCTGTTTTTCTTCAAATCGTACCACGATAAACGTGGCCTCAGTTTAATGTTTCATCCAAATGATGGTACCCCCAACATTGCAGCATTCCCTCAGTGCCCTGATGTGTCTGCCTAGATTAAGTGGTCATGTTTCTGGAGTGGGACTGGAAGCCACATCTTCTGACTCAGAAGTGAGAGTGCTACCACTGAGTCATAGCTGATACCAGCTGCAGGACATGTACCCAGATTCATACACAGTATTGGGCAATGTTTCTGAAATCTTGGTGATAACTGACTCCTGTAAAGTTAAATATCATACATCCATACAAAGGACTGAAATTTGAAATACCAAAGGAAGTAATGAATGGGAACTTCCTGGATACAGTTGGGAAGCGACACCAATTACCCAGCCTAGTCTGCAGTACCAGTTTGGGATATTGCATTTAACACAGGTTATTTTACTCAGCAGGATGAATTCAAAATGATAAATGGGGCTTGTAATTTTTCTGTAGTAATGAACAGGTTGTTTGTTGTGCTTTAACTTATCCTATTGTCCAAGTGGCAAAAACAATAGCAGATATAGCATGTAATTGCAAAAAAAAAGGCTATGTTTAATCATAATAAAAACAAAGTGCTGTAAATACTCAGCAGGTCAGGCAGCATCTGTGGAGAGAGAAGCAGATCAGAACTCATGATGAAAGGTCACAGACCTGAAACGTTAACTCTGTTTCTCTCTCTACCGATGCTGCTTGACCTGCTGAGTATTTACAGCACTTTCTGTTTTTATTTTGGATTTCCAGCATCTGCAGTATTTTGCTTTTATTTCTGTGTTTAATAATACTCTGCAGTTAAAGAGATCAAATTCTTTTCTTTCTCGCTTTAACAGGCTTTGGTGGGACAAAAAGAAGATGAGGAAATGAGAAGTACAAGAACTTTGTGAAGATTTGGTTGTACAATTGTTCAAACGCTGCTTCAGTCTGACTGTATAACCTAAGGTTGTGGCATTGTATGTAAGCAAGAGAGGTTCTTGCATAGTTGAATAGTTTTAGTACTTTCATTCTTTTGATTTTTTATGTAAACTTACTACTGTATTGTGAACCTTTAATAACAATGAGGGTGTACTACAGAATATGAGAAATATTCATGTATGTATGAGCATTTGAGCCAAGCAGTGGAGTTCTGCTATTTAATTGTCGTTACTTTGCAATAATTTATTATAACTTTAAAGGAAGAAAATATGCGGTAAGCTAAGGTATACTGTCCATACATTCACTACCCTAGATACACATTTAAGTCTCTGGGAGGTTTTGTGGGGGGTGGAACTGAACAAAAAGCATATTTGTTGAAACTCATTGTGCTTTTGGTTAATTTTCAATTTGCCATCTTTGCTAGCACTCCCACGAGCAGATGTTGCACTAGGAGAACTCTGTCCCTCTGCAGCTTTTTAGAAAATCCTGTGTATGGCAAATTCAAAAACTATGAATATTATTCTGGGAGAATAAGGCAGCTGGTAATTAAAAATAGAATTTTGGCTTGGTATTTAGAGCAAGACATGCTCAATATTTAATTTTGCTTCTCAGTGCTCACTCATGGAATTTCCTATGGATTCACCCACTGATTTAATCCAGTCACTGCCCTCTGCATCCTGCCCCGATTTCTGTCTCTGTTGGCCTGCCTTTGTTTCAAGTATAACAAGTTTCCCTCTGCTCTGCACAAGAGCATAAAGTTTAGTTACATGAGTTCTTCAAAGACGTGGGAAGCTAAATGTTCCAAAACACAGGGAGAATCATTGGTTTCATAGTTCTCAAACCTTATTATGTAAATGAAGTGACTGAATAATTAAATACTTGTCCTCATATCCTCCACCTAAAGCTAGAGTAAGCCTGCATGCTGGATGGGATACAAGGGAAGAATCATGGAACATAGGAATTGCTAACTTGAAAGTCGCCTGATGCAACAATAATAGTTGCTAATTAATCAATCATAGTAATCAATCTCTATCAATTATTGCATACCCAGAAATGACCTGAGAAAAAAGCCCAGTGGCAGAAAGGTTTGGGAACCATAGATCCAAAGTTGCCCCTTTCGTTGCCTTTGACATGTTGACATTGAATTCTCCTGTGACCAGTGTTTTCTCTAGATTGCACACAGACATGCAACAACCCAGAAGACATTGTGCAGGTCGCTCACAAGTTGTCCTTTTTAAGGTACTGTACGTGCACGTGCAAAATAATTTAAAAGTACCGCACATTGAAATGAATTGGCCGCCCCAACACAAAAATTCAATGGGACATTTCCTGTGCCCAATTTTCATCCTCCCAGATAAAAGTTCTAAACAGTAGGCAATCTTTCTTTTGCTGTCATGAGCACTGCACAGAAGCATACAATTAATGGCACAAGAATCAGCAGTACTAACTCAGTTTTTTAACTAAAATATTCAGGCATTTCCTCAGAATAAAATTCTGCCTTTATTCCTCTATGAAGACACAGCTTGCAATCACTTTGTGCTTTTCTTTTCTTGTGGTGTCTTGTGTATGTTTTAAAAGACGTTGAAAAGTTACAATAGTTGGTAGTGCATTATTGCTTGCTCATTACGTGCCAACAAGGAATAAATGACGAACGCAGCCCACCATGTGTTGTAGGCCACAAATTTTCACCGAGAACCTGCGCAGAAATTTCCTGCACTTATTTGCCCACACTGGAATATAAAAACTGATGTAAAATAAGCACAAATGCAGTGTAACCAAAAGGGTTAATAGTGAGTGGGCTGCTGCTGCTCTCTTTTGTCATGGCACCTCACTGTCAGAGCCTCTAGCCTCTGTTGCTCCTTTTCCTCTTCTCTCATTATCTAGACCATCGATATGTCCATTGGGAAGGACTTTCCAGCAGCTTAGTCCTTGTAAATGTGCGGAGGGACGGTGAGCTTTGTAAAATTTCAGCTGCACTATGACTGACAGTACTTTCAGTACAGTAAAGTGCAGGTCTCAAGAATTAAAAACAAAACAAAGAAAATTGTTATTAAACTCCTGAAATCTGAGTTAGACTATTAGATAACTTTGGGCTGCAATACACCTAAATTTTTGAGTGTTGTTTGTGTAAATCCAGGAAGCTCCCGAAGCTGGCCTTTTGCATGGGGGCAAAGCTATATAGATGTGCAGCAGAGGATTTCGGTGACAAACGAAGTGGTGGAAATGATCGAGGATCAAGCGAGGGGAGGCAGTTGAACTGGAGCAGTGGGACATACCCGTTTCTTTCCCACCTGGATTTGACTGATGGCAATTTTAGGTTGTAGGCTGGCCAGCGTGACCCTTTTTAGATATGCAGATTGGCTCCGATGGCATCACGGGCTCGATCTGCAATTTTTCTTCTCTCTCTAGAGGCCTGAGCTGGGAACATTGCAGGTCTCCTCACCAGGGAGCCTACTGAGAGCTGAGTCAAGGACCACTAAGGTAAGCTTAGAAAATGTTTTGTTTCTTTGTGGGCCAGGAGGAACAGGAGTGCATACATACTTGAAAATTAAACATTAAGGTATCAAGCAGAGAGCAGGAGAAACCTGTTTACACAGAGTTGTGAAGCTGTGGAATTCATTTCCTGAGTTTGTGGTTAAAGCAGAAACCATCAACATTCAGGATTAGATTGGCTAGGTGGATAAAGGGAATGAAATTGAATGGAAATGGGAACAAGGTAGAGAAATATGATTGGAACTATTTGATCACATGAAGGGCAAATACCAACACAGACTGCTACCTTATCTAATTTCTGTATGAATAAGTTATGTTTGCAATTTTTTTTAAAATTTAGATCAGCACTAAGAAAAAAAACTTGTATTTAGCTAACCTCATATTGCATTTCTTAGAAACATTTTAAAACGCTTCACAAACAATTGTCATGGATTTATGGAAGGATGGTTGTGGAGATTTGGTAGTTTATTTGTTCTCAGGATGTGACTGATGCTGTGTTTTTCGACCATCCCATATTTTCCAGAAAATGAGACTTCTTGCACTGAAGTTCTCCCAGTAGTGTTATGTATGGAATTCTAGGATATTGATCTAACCAGTGAAGGAACGGTGATATATCTTCAAGTCAGGATGGTATATAACTTGGAAATGATGGCATTCGTATGACATCACTGATTTTAGTCCTTGGTTGGTAAAGGTTTATGTGGGAGGGAGATGCTGCCAAAATAACCTTGGTATTTTGCTGCAGTGCATCCTGTAGATTCTACATACCACAGACACAGTTTGCCAGTGATGGAAAGGAGCCTGATGACGCATGCCAGTCAAGCAAACTTGTGTCCTGGATAGCTTCTTGAGTTTTTTTTTACTGGATCCCCCTCTAGGCAAATAATGATCACTCCATTACACTTATGGCTTGAGTCATATAAGTGGTGGAGAGGCATTGAGGTGTCAAAAACTGAGCTACTTGTTACAGAGCACCCAGTCAATGCCTTGCTCTTGTAGCCATGGTGTTGATGTGGTTGATCTTATTAGGCTTTTGGTGACCTCCAATATGTTGATGGAGGACTTGGTTATGGTGGTGCTATTGAAGGTCCGGGGGGAGAGCTGGGTTTATTCTTGTCCTAGAAGGTCATTACCTGTCAACTATATGGTGTATATGTTACCTGCTAGTTACCGGCCCAAGCATGGACGTTATTGTCCTGACATAGGCTCGTGTGGGTTATCTCATTATTTGAAGACTTGTGAATGGAGTGCAGTATTGACATTTTTAGCGAGCAGCCCAATCCTGACCTTATGACAAGGAAAGGTCATTGTTGAAGCTATGGAAGATGATTGGGCCAAAAACACATCCCTGAGGAACTCCTACAGTCATGCCACAGGTCTGCAATGAATTGCCACTAGCAATCAGCCATCTTCCCTTGTGTTAGATGTCATTGCAGCAATGGCAGGGCTTTCCCTTTGATCCTAGTGGTTTCTAAAAGGATGGTAGTTTGTAGATAGAAAACATTTTGAAGAAAGCTTTTTTGCTTGTCATAGGATTGTTGCTTGTAGAACAATTGTATTAGAATGGTTCTTTGTAGTAAGATGGTTGCTGAACATGGTATTTTTCGAAGGATGGTAGTTTGTCAGAGAGAGTGATACTGGGAAAAAGATGGCAATTTGTAAAATGGTATGCTTACAAACGATTACTAATTTGTGCTACATAGAATTACATACACATGATAGCGCATAAACAGGCTGTTCAGTCCAACTAGTCTGTGTTGTTTATTCTCCACACGAGCAGTGATTCTTACTCCATATACCCACCCAGTTCCTCTTTCCTTCAACTACCTATCTAAACTATTCTTAAATGTTTACTTGGTGACTACTTAAAATCACTAACTCCAGTGGTTCATTTCACAGCCTTTGTGTATGTACTCTTGCATCTATGTTCCCTTGTTTTAGACCCCTCAATTACTGGACTCCTACTGTTTCCAGCTACCCTGTCCCATTCTTTCATAATTTTAAACATCTCAGTCAAATCACCTCTTAATCGCCTGTTAAAACAAGACCCCTAATATTCCAAATCTTTCTTTATATTTGGATTTCCTCATATCAGGCAGCTTCATAGTGAATCTGCACTGTACTCTCCTTGTTGCTTCAACATTGCTCTACAGAGAGCTGGCATGAGCTAAATGGGCCGAATGGCTTCCTTCTGTGCTGCAATGATGCAATGACATCATTCTTATCGTCTAAGACTGCACACAGTGGTGTTATATAGTTCCATCACTGTACCCTTATAATCTGTACCTCTTACCATAAAAGGCACTGTTCCATGTGTTTTTGTTTTGATGGCCTCATCTACTTGGGTGCTTTTTAAAGCATTGTGCCCCTTAAAATTTCTCTGCTGTTCCACATCAACCAGATTTCTTTATTCAGTATAAAAGCAATCATATTCTTCCCAAAATCAGGGGTATCTTAAAGTGCAGCGTCTACTAGATCATCATTATCTGTTGCATGCTGCACAAATCTACTTAAGTCAGTTAGTCGCCCTCAGCCAAGGCACAGTAGGACCCTGGAAATGCTGATTTTTATGCAACAGAGTTCCAGTGCTGCCTCCACCATTAACATTGCTTCACCCCCCATGCAAAAAATTAGCTGTTCCAAATTTCCTGGATTTACATTGACTTTCCAGTGGCTGTAGATTTAGACTGAGATATCCAGGGTCCCGTGGTCACCTGACACCAGTGTAATTTATAACTAAGGCTACAGCGAAGTTCCCAAAGTTCTTAGTTGTTTGTTTCTTTCTGGCATCTACAGTTTTCCTGACCAGGTCCCTGTGAGGCTCTGAATCTGTGATGTTTTAGACAAAGAAGTAATGGCCTGCCCAATGGATATTCCCACATTCAGATTTTTACTGAATGTGAAGAGTAAGAGTAGAGGCCCAGCAAGTGACACATCAGTCCGGGAGAATACAATATACTTGGCATTTGTCCCTGCCCCTGAGAGTTTACAATGCAAAGGGTGTGCCAGGACGTATTGAAGGAACAGTACATGTGAAGACTGCATTTCACAAGATAAACATTTGGCCACCTGTGTGAAATTATACAGAAAAATCTGAAGCTGCAGTCTATTTCCTGCCACCTGTTATCTGTGAGGATGAAGATCACTGTGCCCCTCAATTTTCATGGCTCAAGGTCATTTCAGTCATCCACCAGATATCTTTGCAATCTCAGCCAGGGAACTGTATTCACCTGCATTTGACAGGTGACAGATGCCCTCTTCTGAATGGCATCTGATCTCATCCAATATGGCATGTACCCTGTGTTATATATTGTTATATTATCTGTAAAGTGTTAGGAACTAATTTGCTAGGATCTAGTTGTTATGTGTAAGTATTCCAGTGGGGGGCCACATTCACAGCTGCACTGGGGAGTCATGTTATATGTTACACAAAAAACAGTTGAATCAGGTTCTACAGCAGGCAGCATAGCGCTGTAATAATAAACAGATTGACTCCAGCCTTTTCCAACTTTAAAGTGTGATTCTTTCCAACATCTGGGAATCAGCAAACCAACATAACGATGAAACATGGTGGCAGCAAGTGTCCGTGAGTAAACCTAGAACATTTTTAAAAGTATCAGATTGAGAAAATTGACCCAACTTAGTGCCAGAGAGAGAAAAAGAAAAAATGAGTAACTTGTACAAAAACAAAATGTCAGCCAGGACAGGAATGAATGCACAGCTACAGCCCATAATGAAATGGAAAGCTGATGATGTTGTAGAGGCATTTGAGAAGTTTAAACAAAAGTGCAATTTGGCATTCAGTAGCTTCCTAAAAGGCACTAGTGAAGTGGAGAGGCCTTCTGTGGGCTGGAGATAAAGGATTAAATTTATTTAGCAGCTGGGACCTAAGCAAAGAGGACAGCAGAAACCCAAACAAGACTAGGTGAGCCTATTGACAATTTTGTAGCAAGATTGAAAAATGCAACCAGAAAATGTAAATTTAAGGACACAGATGAATGGCTGATAGATCAGCTCATTTGGGGTTCTGCACATCCTGAAGTACAGAAAGCTCTAATTGGACAGGACAAGCTCACAATATCACAGGTTATAGATACTGCCAGAGCACACGAAGCCACAAAGAGACAGATGAAGACTCTGACTACCCAAATGGCTAGCCTTCAGTTAAGCCAAGAGACAGGCAGCAGGGTTGATGCAGTGAAACAACAACTAAAGAATGTACACCAGACAGAGAGAAAGACGTGCAGGAGCTGTGGACAACCAAATGGATTGACAGACAGAAGGAAATGTCCCGCATATGGATCAATCTGCAGAGCTTGTGGAAAGACCAATCACTGGGAAAAGATGTGCAGAACAAGGTGAGAAGATGGTAGATGAGTCACCAGAGCCAGAGTAACAGGGCGAAAGAATAGTGAAAGAAAGCAAAACATCCATAACATGGAAGATGGCGACGGGCTTGAGAACATGATAGACATTGGAACCATAGAACTGCATGAAATGTCTGGATGTAACAGTTCCCAGAGAAAAGAAATTCACACAACCATTCAGATCAGGAAGAGGCTGAGAAATAAGCCCACAATAAATCTGAAGGTGAAAATTGATACTGGAGTGCAGAGTAACATCATCCCGCTCAGACTATACTGGAAGATCTTTCCTGAAAATTTGGAGAAAAATGGTTATCCAAGGAAAGATGCTCTGAAACCAAACAGCATCATGCTAACAGCATACGGGGGAACTGAGATTCGACAGCTAAGAACAACCCAAATCAGAGGGACACACAAAGGGAAAGAGGTTAACTGTATGTTCTATGTCACAGAAACAGATGGTCCTGCTATCCTGGGGTTGAGCAGTTGTGAAGAGCTGCAGATTATCTCAGTAAACCATGAGGTGAAGGAGGCGACACTGAGGGTTGAAGACAGTACACCCATTGAAAAGCGCCCTCCGATCAGAAGCAAAGAAGATCTGATACAAATGTAACCAGAGTGTTTTGATAAGACGGTTGGATGCTTCGAAGATTTTGAGTATCACATCACTATTGACCCAGTGATGAAACCAGTGATTCATCCCCCATGTAAAGTAACAGTAAAACTAAAAGGAAAGCTTGAAAGAGAGCTCCAAGAAATGGAAAAAAAGATGATCGCCAGAGCCTACAGATTGGGTAAATTCCATCGTGGTGAGAGAGAAGCCAAATGGAGGGCTAAGAATTTGCCTATATCCCAAAAATCTTAATGAAGCAATAAAGAGGGATCACTATCCTATTCCAACATTGGAAGAAATCACACCAGCACTGGCAGGGGCAAAAGTTTTCTGCAAGCTTGTTGCCAGAAATGGCTACTGGAATGTGAAGCTAGATGCAGAATCTTCACTGTTGACAACATTCAACATACCTTTTGGACGGTACAAATCCCTGCGTCTCCCTTTGGCCTCAAAATGAGCCAGGATGTGTTCCAACAGAAAGTAGACAAGACATACAAGGGATGCAAAGGAGCAGTTGGCATAGCTGATGATATCCAGATATATGGTGTAGATGGAAAAGATCATGACAACAATATCCATGAAGCCATGGAGAGAACCAGGAAAGCTGGGATTAAGCTAAATGCAGGCATTGTGAAAGTGACAGGAAGCCAGTTGTTCGGAATGGCGTACACACCTGACGGAGTCAAGCCGAGGCCTGAAAGAATCTCAGGCATCTCTGGGATGGAAGCCCCAAGAGATGAGAGTTGAGACGTTTCCTTGGTTTGATACAATACATGAGCTCCTTTATTCCGCACATGTCGGAACACATGAAAGAAGATGTAGAGTACCAGTGGTCAGAGTCACATGACAGGAGTTTCAACAAACTCAAAAAGGTAGTATGCAAGGAGACCAGTCTTGTCATACTATGACAGAAAGAAACTTGTCACTCTGCAAGTATATGCTTCCACAAAAGGACTGGGAGCAGCCCTGGTACAAGAGGGAAAGCCAATAGCATTTGTGTCCAAAGCTATAACATCAACTAAGACAAGATATGCCAACATAGAGAGAGAGCTTTTGGCAGTCATGTATGGATGTGAGAAGTTCCACACATATCTCTATGGGAGAAAGTTCACAGTGGAGAGTGATCATCATCGACTGGAGCAGATCTACAAGAAAAATCTATGTAAAGCACCAGCAAGACTGTAGAGGTTACTCTTGAGGCTTCAGAGTTATGATTTCACTCTGAAATATAAGCCAGGAAGAGAAATGGTGCCGGCAGCCACCCTATCTCGGTTGTCACCACAGAAGACACATGAGATAGAAGATCTAGGCATAAAGATTCATCACCTGGTGAACGTAACACCACCGAAACTGAGTCAAATTAGAAATGAGACCAGCAAAGATGAAGAGTTACAGATGCATCTCAGCAAGTGATCCAGGGATGGCCTGATAGGAAACAGCACGCACAGCCAGCAATACAGCAGTATTGGTCTATCAGAGGTGACATCTCATCTGAAGAGGGTGTTCTATTGGCCAGATCCTGAATAAGCATAATCAAAACAATGCAAGAAGAAGATAAATAAAGACCATATGGGAATGGAGAAGTGTAAACTCAGAGACAAATCAGCTGTGTACTGGATAGGCATATCAAAGATATCACAAATATGGTGTCTACATGCAATGTATGCCAGAAGTACAGAAACTCACAACAGAAAGAGGAGATGATAGCTACTGAAGTACCATGGCATACTGTAAGAGTCAATTTATTCACACATAATCAAGAATGGTATCTCGTAGTCACAGACTACTACTCAAAATTCCTTTTATCCAGAAAATGAAAGACTTGACAGCCACAACAGTCATCTCAGCAGTATGAGTTCTGTTCGCTGAGCAAGGGATTCCTGAAAGATTAATATGTGACAATGGCACCCAATTTACATCCAGAGAATTTAAGGAATTCGCTGACCAGTATGGGTTCAACACCATCACCTCATCACCACACTACCCATGGGCACACAGATTTATAGAAAGACATGTCCAGACGGTCAAAAGAACACTTACGAAATGCCAAGAGACAAAAGAAGACCCAAACCTGGCCTTATTGTCACTCTGATCCACACCTCTCAAGGCTGACATGAAATCACCTGCAGAGCTGTTGAATGGAAAGACAACTTTGCCAAGCAGAATACATCCTGGAAGTGAGACATCAACTCACTGAAGCACAGGTAAGAGGAGAGCAACACAAGTATGCTACCCGAGCTGTTGAAAGGACAAACTTTTTTTTTATTTCCAAAATATACTTTATTCATAAAAATCTGTAAAAATTACATTGCCAAACAGTTTCCAAATAGCACCAAAAAATACAAACATTGCAAGGGAGATCAGTTTCCTTCAATACTGTCATGAGTTTCTTCCCAACCTTTCCGTTTCACAATTGTCATGTCAATTACAGTTTTACATTTACAGCAATTGAGAATATTAACGATACAGTTCGAGGGGTTTCCCATGGATCCAGCCCCTCAGTCCAGCTTGGTGGGGGAACCTTACACTGTGGTCTTTCCCCATTGAGCCTTTGCTGCGGCTGCCCCAAGCTTTAGTGCGTCCCTCAGCACGTAGTCCTGGACCTTGGAATGTGCCAGTCTGCAACATTCGGTGGTGGACAACTCTTTGCGCTGGAAGACCAGCAAGTTTCGGGCAGACCAAAGGGCGTCTTTCACCGAATTGATAGTCCTCCAGCAGCAGTTGATGTTTGTCTTGGTGTGCGTCCCTGGGAACAGCCCGTAGAGCACAGACTCCTGTGTTACAGAGCTGCTTGGGATGAACCTTGACAAAAACCACTGCATCTCTTTCCACACCTGCTTTGCAAAGGCACATTCCAGGAGGAGGTGGGCGACCGTCTCTTCCCCACCACAGCCAACGCGGGGGCACTGTGCGGAGGGGGCGAGACTTCGGGTGTGCATGAAGGATCTGACGGGGAGGGCCCTTCTCACCACCAGCCAAGCGACGTCTTGGTGCTTGTTTGAAAGTTCTGGTGATGAGGCATTCCGCCAAATGACTGACGGTCTGCTCGGGGAACCATCCGACATGATCCACCGTTTCCTTTTCCCGTAGGGCCTTGAGGACATTCCGTGCAGACCACTGCCTGATGGACCGGTGGTCAAAGGTGTTTTCCCGCAGAAACTGCTCCACGAAGGATAGGTGGTACGGCACCGCCCAACTGCATGGAGCGTTCCGCGGCAATGTGACCAGGCCCACCCTTCGCAACACCGGGGACAGATAGAACCTCAGCACGTAGTGACACTTGGAGTTTGCGTACTGGGGATCTACACACAGCTTGATGCAGCCGCACACGAAGGTGGTCATCAGGATGAGGGCCACGTTGGGTACATTTTTCCCGCCCTTGTCCAGAGATTTGAACATCGTGTGCCTCCGGACCCGGTCCATTTTAGATCCCCAGACGAAGCGGAAAATGGCTCGGGTGACTGCCACGGCGCAGGAGTGGGGTATGGGCCAGACCTGCGCCACGTAGAGCAACAACGTGAGCGCCTCGCACCCGATGACCAGGTTCTTACCCACAATGGAGAGAGATCGCTGCCCCCACATGCCCAACTTTTGTCGTACCTTGGCTACTCGCTCCTCCCATGTTTTGGTGCACGCCCCGGCCCTTCCGAACCATATCCCCAGCACCTTCAGGTAGTCTGACCTGACGGTGAAGGGGACAAAGGATCGGTCAGCCCAGTTGCCAAAGAACATGGCCTCGCTCTTGCCGTGGTTAACTTTGGCTCCCGAGACCAGTTCGAACTGGTCGCAGATGCTCATCAGTCTGCGCACGGACAGCGGATCCGAGCAGAAGACGGCGACGTCATCCATGTACAGGGAGGTTTTGACCTGAGTACCTCCGGTGCCTGGGATTGTCACCCCTCTTATGCTCGCATCCTTCCTAATAGACTCAGCAAAGGGTTCAATACAGCAAACAAACAAGACCGGGGACAGAGGACAGCCCTGTCTGACTCCAGATTTGATCGGGAAACTTTCAGATTCCCACCCGTTGATTGACACTGCGCTACTGATGTTTGTGTAGAGCAGTTGGATCCAATTGCAGATTCCCTCCCCAAACCCCATTTTGGAAAGCACGTCCATCATGTAGGTGTGCGATATCCTGTCAAAAGCCTTCTCCTGGTCCAGGCTGATGAGGCAGGTGTCCACCCTCCTGTCCCGTACGTAGGCGATCGTATCCCTGAGTAGCGCGAGACTATCAGAGATCTTCCTGCCGGGTACAGTACAGGTCTGATCGGGGTGAATCACCAACTCCAGAGCAGACTTGACTCGACTGGCTATGACTTTGGACAGAATCTTGTAATCAACATTAAGCAGTGAGATGGGCCGCCAATTTCTGATTTCTGCCCTCTCCCCCTTCTGCTTGTAAATGAGGGTGATGATGCCTTTTCTCATGGTCTCTGACATGCTGCCGGCCAGGAGCATACTCTCGTATACTTCCAGCAGGTCCGGGCCGACCCAGTCCCACAGGGCCGAGTACAACTCGACCGGTAAGCCGTCGCTCCCGGGGGTTTTACTCGTCTCGAAAGACTCGACGGCCTTTGTCAGCTCGTCCAGAGTTAGCGGCTTGTCCAGTCTCTCCCTCCTGCTGTCATCTAGGACCTCTGTGATAGATGACAGGAAGGACTGGGAGGCTCTGCTGTCTGTGGGCTTCGCGTCATACAGCCCAGCATAAAAGGATTTGCTGATCCTTAGTATGTCGGACTGCGAAGACGTTACCGAGCCATCTTCTTCCTTCAGGCTGCTGATAACAGAGCTCTCTCTGTGTACCTTTTGGAAGAAGTAACGCGAGCACGTCTCATCCTGCTCGATGGAGCGGACTCTGGACCGGAAGATGATCTTGGAGGCCTCCTTGGCAAAGAGCGAGGCCTGCTGGCTCTTCACCTCTTGGAGGTCCTCCTTGACCTCGACCCCCATTGACTGCAACCGGAGTAGATTTTGCATAATTTTCTGGAGTCGGGACAGTTCTCTCTGTCTCTCTCTCGCCTTCTGAACACCTTTGTGGATGAAAAACCTCTTGATGTTCTCCTTAATCGCTTCCCACCAGTGAACTGGAGACTCAAAGAGGGGTTTCACGGTCCTCCAACCATTGTAATCCCTTTTGAGTTCCTCAACGTTCTCTGGGGTCAGCAGTGTCGCATTGAGCTTCCACGTCCCTCTGCCAACCCGCTGGTCGTCCTGTAAGTGACAGTCGGCCAGTAAGAGGCAGTGGTCGGAGAAGAACACCGGCTTGACGTCGGTGGATCCGACCGTGACAGCACGGGACACAAACAGGAAGTCAATCCTGGAACGGGCAGACCCGTCCGATCTTGACCATGTGTATCTGCGCTGCGCTCCGTCTGCAGGTTTGCTGAAGACGTCGTGCAGTTTGGCATCCTTAACTGTTTCTATTAGGAATCTGGACGTAGCGTCCAGTTTGCTGTCGTCACTGCCGGATCGTCCAGCCGCATCGATGATGCAGTTGAAGTCACCGCCCAGGATGACCGGCCTGGACGTCGCCAGCAGCAGTGGGAGCTGCTGGAAGAAGGTCAGCCGCTCGCTGCGTTGTACCGGGGCGTACACGTTGATCAACCGGAGCGGAGCGTTGTTGTACATCACGTCTGCTACGAGGAGGCGGCCGCCCACCACCTCCTTAACTTCGGAGATGGTGAAGTTACCTCCCCGCAGCAGAATACCCAGGCCGGAGGAGCGGCAGTCATTACCCCCCGACCAGATCGATGGCCCGTGGGACCACCATCGCGACCACTGCCTGTAGGTGCTGAGGTGTGGTATTCCACACTCCAGCTTTGACCTTGGCAAGGTAATCCAAGGTTGAAACACATCGCGTAGTAGATTTAATGCTACGCACATTAATGGAAGCAATTCTTACACCCATTTTTTACTAAAAATTAATTGTTGCTTCCCATACCATTTGTCCTCGCTAGTCCCAACTGTACATGTACAGGATCCAATCATGAAAACCTGGAGCCCAGCAAAAGTTGTTAGTGAAGCTGAGTCTCCAAGGTCATACATCATTAGACTGAAACCGGTAACCAAATGAGAAGGAACAGAATCCATATTCGACCTACACCTGAGCTGGAACAACAGAAAAGACCATCAACAACACTGGAAACATCACTATCCAGTGAGACGTAACAACATCACCAGCAAGTGACACAACATCGCCTGTACAGTGTGCCAACTCACCACTGAGAGCAACAAATGCTAAATCTACAAGATAGAGGTACAACATCTTACCACCCAAGCGATACTGTGAATAGTGTTTTTTTTTAAATGCACGCTATAAAAGACTCTAAAAAAGGTTTCAGATTATTTCCACAAGTCGGATGATAATCTTTATTTATATTGACAGTTATCAGGTGGCAGGACTATATCTCCAACACAGAAGTCCTTGAAGCGGCCAACACCCCCAGCTTATACACACTACTGAGTCAGCGGCGCTTGAGATGGCTTGGCCATGTGAGCCGCATGGAAGATGGCAGGATCCCCAAAGACACATTGTACAGCGAGCTCGCCACTGGTATCAGACCCACCGGCCGTCCATGTCTCCGCTATAAAGACGTCTGCAAACGCGACATGAAATCGTGTGACATTGATCACAAGTCGTGGGAGTCAGTTGCCAGCATTCGCCAGAGCTGGCGGGCAGCCATAAAGACAGGGCTAAATTGTGGCGAGTCGAAGAGACTTAGTAGTTGGCAGGAAAAAAGACAGAGGCGCAAGGGGAGAGCCAACTGTGCAACAGCCCCGATAAACAAATTTCTCTGCAGCACCTGTGGAAGAGCCTGTCACTCCAGAATTGGCCTTTATAGCCACTCCAGGCGCTGCTTCACAAACCACTGACCACCTCCAGGCGCGTATCCATTGTCTCTCGAGATAAGGAGGCCCAAAAGAAAAAAGAAAGAACTTTGATATAGGAGCATTATGTTTTAAAGAAAGAGGGATGTTACATATGTTATATATTGTTATACTATCTGTAAAGTGTTAGGAACTAATTTGCTTGAAACTAGTTGTTATGTGTAAGTGTTCCAGTGGGGGGCCACATTCACAGCTGCACTGGGAGTCATGTTATATGTTACACAAAAAACAGTTGAATCAGTTTCTACAGCAGACAGCATGGTGCTGTAATAAACAGACTGACTCCAGCCTTTTCCAAGTTTAAAATGTGATTCTTTCCAACATCTGGGAACCAGCACACCAACATAAAGATGAAACACCCTGAGAGCAAAGAAACAGCGCCATTAATTTCTACAGGCTTGGTGGCTCCCCAGCATGCAGAGGACAATCAATGGAACCAATGCAGCACTTGGTGGTCCAATTGTATTCATTAAAAGGAAGCAGTTCCACACATTAAACTTAGATTGTTGCATCTTGTGAAAGATTCTGCATGCCAAGCAGAGCATTCTTTTGAGTCACTTCCTATGAGATTATGATAGCTGAGGCTGACAGACCTGACAACACAAGAAACAATTCAACAAGCAATGGTGTACCAACAGGCTTAAGCGAACAACAAACCTCAAAAAAAGTTGAACTCTTGAACTGAAAACACAGCGGGCGAGGTCTAAACCCTTTCACATCGCTGAGCAGTAACAGACCAAGGGAACTGTCATAGTTCTGACATTCAGTGCAGTATATAAACATTCTTTGTGTGTAGAATGTAAGTTCGAATAGACAGAAAGCCGTTGACAAAAGTCCAGCATCAGTGACAGTACAGAGTTCAAGTATTGAACTAGTGCAACTTTACTCATGAACATTGTTTAAATGAAAAACAGAAAATGCTGGTAATACTGAGCAGGTCAGGCAGCATTTGTGGAGAGAAAAACAGTTAACGTTTCACATTGGTGACCTTTCATCATGAACTGACCAACTATTAGAGTAAAGGGTAAGTAAAGGGGAGGAATTTCTGAAATGCGCTCAGGAGAACTTCCTTGGCCAGTATGTTTCGGTCCAACAATGCAGGAGGATTTGCTGTATCTGGTGCTGGGCATTGATGTGGGCCAAGTGGACCAAGTGTCTGTGGGAGAACATTTGGGTAAGAGGGATCATTGTATTATAAGGTTTAGATTAGTAATGGAGAAGAGCAAGGAACAACCTAAAGTAGAACTTCTAAATTGGAAGAGGGCTAACTTGAATGGGATGAGAGCGGATCTAACCAGGGTAAAATGGAACCAAAGATTAACAGGAAAAATGGTAACAGAACAATGGGTGATCTTTAAGGAGGAGATGTTTCAGGTACAGGCTAGATGCATTCCAAAAAGGGCAAAAGATAAGGGAACCAAAGGTAAGGCTCCTTGGATGATTTGGGAGATAGACAATATGATGAAACAAGAAAAGAGGGTGTATGATGCATGTCAGGTGAATTCTTTAAGTGAGAGCCAGGCCACATGCAGTAAGTTGAGAGGGGAAATGAAAAGGAAAATACAACTGACAAAGAGAGAATATGAGAATAGAATGGCATTTAACATAAAAGGAACCCAAAGATCTTCGATGCAAATAGTAAGTGGGTTATAAGAGGTGGGTTAGGGCCTATTAGGGTCAAAGAGGGTGATATATGCTTAGAGGCACAGGCCAAGGCTAGGGAAGTTATGCCCAACCTTTAGAAAGTTGTGGTTAGGCCACAACTCAAGTATTGCATCCAGTTCTGGGATCAAAAGATCATAAGAAATAGGAACAAAAGTCTGCCATTTGACCCCTCGAGCCTGCTCCACTATTCAATAAGAGTATGGCAGATTTGATTGCGGCCTTAACTCTACTTTCCTGCCCCTCCACAACCCTTGACTCCCTTGTAGATCAAAATTCTGTCTAACTCAGCCTTGAATATATTCAATGAACACAGCCCCCACTACTCTCTACACAAGATAATTACAAAGATTAACAATGCTCTGAGAGAAGAAATTCCTCCTTATCTCCGTCTTTAATAGGAGACCCCTTATTTTGAAACTCTGCCCCCTACTTCTAGATTCCCCCATGAGGGGACACATTCTCTCAGCATCTACCCTGTCAAGCCTCCTCAGAACCTTATATGTTTCAATAAGATCAGCTCTCATTCTTCTAAACGCCAATGAGTATAGGCCCAACCTGCTTAGTCTTTCTTTATAAGACGACACCTTCATCCCAGGAATCAGCTTAGTGAACCTTCTCTAAACTGCTTCCAATGCAAGTATATCCCTCCTTAAATAAGGAGACTAAAACTGTACACAGTATTCTAGGTATGGTCTCACTAATACCCTGCACCATTGTAGCAAGACTTCCCTACATTCATACTCCTTCCTGCTTGCAGTAAAGGCCAACATTCCATTTGCCTTCCTAATTACTTGCTGTATCTGCATGCTAGGTTTTTGTGATTCATGTACCAGGAAACCCAGATCCCTCTGTACTGCAGCATTCCGCAGTCTCTGTCCATTTAAATATTCTGCTTTTCTAATCTTCCCGCCAAGGTGGGTGGACAACCTCACATTTTCCCAAATTATATTCCAGCAGCCAAATTTTTTGCCACTCACTTAACCTATCTATATCCTGTTGCAGATTCTTTGCGTCCTCACAACTTGCTTGCCTACCTATCTTTGTATTGTCAGTAAATTTGGCTACAATACACTCGGTCCCTTCATCTAAGTCATTAATATAGATCGTAAATAGTTGGGGCCCCAGCTCTGATCCATCTGACTCTCCATTAGTTACAGTTTGCCAACCTGAAAATGCCCCATTTATACTGACTCCCTGTTTCCTGTTAGTTAGCCAATCATTTATCCATGCTACCATGAGCTCTTGTGTCGTGGCACCTATTTGAATGCCTTTTTGGAAACCAAATGCATTACATCTAGTGGTTCCCCTTTATCCATACTGCTTGTAACATCTTCAAAGAACTCTAATAAATTTGTCAAACAAGATTTTCCTTTCATAAAACCATATTGACTCTGCTTGATTGCATTATGATGCTTTAAATGTCCTGCTACTACTTAATGATGGATTCCAGCATTCTCCCAATGACAGATGTTAGGCTAACTGGCCGATAGTTTCTTGCTTTCTGTCTCTCTCCTTATTTGAATAGAGGTGCTACATTTGCAGTTTTCCAATCCGCTGGGACCTTTCCAGAATCTAGGGAATTTTGAAAGATTACAACCAATACATCCACTATCTCTGCAGCCACTTCTTTTAAGACCCTAGGATGCAGGCCATTAGGTCCAGGAGACTTGTCAGCCTTCAGTCCTATTTCTCTAGTGACAGTGATTGTTGTAAATTCCTCCCTTCCATTTGCCCCATGACTTTTTACTATTAGAGATGCTTTATGTATCTTCTATCATGAAAACAGATACAAAATACTTGTTCAAAATTTCTACCTTTCCTTGTTTTACATTATTAATTCTCCAGTCTCATCCTCTACACTTACTTTAGCTACTCTTTCTTTTTATGTACTTGTAGATGCTTTTACTGTCTGTTTTTATATTTCTTGCTAATTTATTCTCGTTCTCTAAGTTTTCCCTTCTGTTACGACCAGGTGAGAAAGGGGTCTAGGGGTTCTCTCTCAGCCTTTTTCTAATTTGACCGTAACAGGGTTTAATTTTCAAAACACTGTGTTTTTAGCTTCCCCTCAATAAATCCTCATTCACTGCTCTCTAATTGTAATGGCAAAGAAATCAACCAGACAGGTTTTCTTAGATTTAAACAAGAAAGGTGTAAGTTTATTAACCTTAAAAGTCTAATTCGGTGAAAAGTCGTACACATTCTATATTAGCAATCTCTAAATCAGGCATGCATACTTTATTGCTTAATCAAAGCCTGTGTTGTATGATGTCTGTTATCAGTTCACCAATGGAATAGTGGTATTTTTTGCGTTGTCGACGTTATTGGACTGGTAAGCTGCCAGCAGGTGAACCTTTGCTTGAGTAAGTTTCACTAGGCATCAGAAACCCCTTGAACATAAGTTGACAGTGGCAATATCTGCAGAAGAGGCATGTAGTTGTTATACAATCAGCTTGAAAGGTAGGTGCTTTACAGCATGCATTCTGCATTTAGCACATCCAGTTGCAAGAGAGTGCAGTTCTGTGTTACATTGCCTAAAGCATTCTCTAAATGACTTCTACCTCTCACCTTTCGCCTTGTTAGAGGACAATTATATGAATGTCTTGTTTTCAATAATGTGACATTCGATAGCTTAGCCTGATGGGCAGAGGTAAAGTTTGACCAGGAGATGGAATGCACTTAGACCCTCTAGCATGTTAACTTCATGGTGGGATATCTGGGTTTTAGATACTGCTTACAATATGTGCATTAATGAAGGGGCCCTCATCTCACTGGGGTAAATCTCGGTTCTCTGTGTTGGTCTTAACGTATGGCTCAGACTTGGGAATGCAGATAGTACAACATAAGTAACATCAACTGAATTTAATCTTCCTGGGGCTGTGAGAATGTCTCATGTTAGATAGGGTCTTGTTTTGGAAGGCCATACTATAAGACAAGGTCTTGTCAGAATCCTATCAGATTGCTATCAGGGTGCACGTGGAGGTTCCACACATTTTGCATTTAAGCTTTTGGATGGATTTGCAAGCCTTGCCAGGCTCTGGTGTTAGCAGGGTATCTAGCAACATTATTTTTCACATGGGGTAAATTTTTCACACAAAGAATAGTGGGTATCTGGAATGAGCTGCCTGAGGAGGTGGTGGAGGCAGGAACAGTAGCAACATTTAAGAGGCATCTGGACAGGTACTTGAATGAGCAAGGCATAGAGGAAAGTGGAATTCATGCAGGCAGGTGGGATTAATATAGATAGGCATTATGGTCGGCATAGACGCGGTGGGCTGAAGGGCCTGTTTCTATGCTGTACGACTCTATGACTCTAAAACTATTAAAAATACATAATGCGACCACACTAGCATGCATATGTGATGAACACACACGCAGTTAGGGACAGAAAAGGAGAAAGAATCAAGGGGAAATGTTTGAAGCAATAGCTGGAGTTCATTTACTGTCTTTTGAGTTCGTTGTGAAGTCTTTTGGTGCAGTTAAATCTTGCCATCTCGTTGGGGCCCAGTACACACTTTCAAATTTGCTTCGATGGTTTTCTGTCTTCTTGAAATCCAGTTGCAGTTATCTCTTTTTGTGAGAGAGGGAGAGACAGGCAGAGATATTCTCCTTTTCAAGCTCAGTTGCAGTCTCTGCTTTTTGTGAGGGAGAGTGAGAGCCAGGGAGAGACCTTCCTTCTCTTTTGTCTTCAAATTGCAGTCTGACCAAACTTTCTGTGAATACAATTCGAACCAAACCTGAGCCAACAGGCCAGTCATGTGACTAACTTTTTTTTTGGGACAACCTGTCCGGCGAGTTTTATGGATTCTTTCAATCTTAGTAGACATACTCAGTAGGGGGCTGGAATGCTGACCTTCACACCCTCAATGTCTTTTGATCAAAATCCATTTGGGCTAATTGAATCAGGGAGCAGTTCCATTGACTTCTCCAGGCAACTGTCTCTTAAAATGCAAATGTTTCCAGCCACTGTCCTTTTAAAATGCAGGTGCATCCATGTTTTTAGTCCAGTAAGAGTTTAAAATTTTGTTCCAAATGACAAAATTAATATGCCTCATTCTTGGCAGATGGGATTTCCATCACATTTTATTTAGCCATCCTTTGCTGATTTCTAAAATTTTCCCAATCTTCTTGTCTACCACTAATCGTCACAGCATTGTATGCCTTTTCTTTCAATTTGATACCATTCTTAACTTCCTTAGTGAGCCACGGATGGTGCATCCTTGTCATAGAACTGTGTTGTCCAACATACGGCCCATGGGCCAGGATCTGGCCCTCCAAACGTTTCCATCCGGCCCATGAATATAAATTGTACCTGGGGCCATTCCTCATCCTCACCGTGACTGGAGATGGAGAAATTTCTGGCTTTTAAAACATTTGTCTCATTGAGTCTTTCTCAATGGAATATATCTTTGTTGAGAGTTGTGAAATATCTCCTTAAATGTCTGCCACTGTTTCTCGACTGTCTCACCTTTTAACCTATTTTCCCTTTCCACCTCAGCCAACTCTGTATTCATATCCTTGTAATTGCTTTTATTTAAGTTAAAACACATTAGTTTCAGACCCAAATTTCTCACTTTCAAACTGAATGTGAAATTTTATCATGTTCTGATCACTCTTGGCCTAGAGGATCCTTTACAATGAGGTCATTAATTCATTCATTACACATTACCAGGGCTAAAATCGCATGCTTCCTGGTTAGTTCCACAATGTATTGTTCAAGAAACTGTCCTGAGTACACTCTGTGAACCCCTCCTTCAGGCTACCTTTGCCAATTTGATTTGTCCAATCATTATGAAGATTAAAATTGCCCATAATTATTGCAGTACCTTTCTTACAAGCCCCCATTATTTCCTGATTTATATTCTGTCCTGCAGTGTAGCTACTTTTAGTGGGCCTATAAACTACTCCCACCAGTGACTTCTTTCCTTTGCTATTTCTTATTTTCACCCAAACTGATTCTACATCTTTATCATAAGAGCCAAGATCATTTCTCACTACTGTACTGATCTCATCCTTTATTAACAGAGCTACCCCACCTCCTTTTCCTTTCTTCCTATCTTTTAGAAATGTCAAATACCCTTGGATGTTCAGTTCACAGCCATGTTGACCTTGCAGCCACATCTCTGTAATGGCTAACATATACTCCTTTATTTCTATTTGTGCCATCAATTCATTCATCTTGTTACGAATGCTGCATGCAGTCAGATGAAGAGCCTTTAATTCTGTCTTTTTACCATTTTTCCCTACTCTGATCTTTTTTGCTAGTGCATTCTTGTGTTTGTACACTCTGTCCCTTCCTGTCCCACTCTGGTGGAGTTAACCGTATTGCTAATCTACACTATTGCTTTGTCCTTTCTCTTTAACTTTCCAAATCTCCCCTCACATGAACCTTCCCCTCACTATTTTGTTTAAAGTCCTCTCTTCAGCCTTACTTATATGATTCGCCAGGACATCAGTCCCAGTGTGGTTCAGGTGAAGACCGTCCCAATGGTACAGCTCCCTCTTTCCCCAGTACTGGTGCCAATGCCCCATGAATTGAAACCCATTTCTCCCACACCAATCTTTGAGCCACGCATTAAACTCTCTGATCTTATTTACCCAATGTCAGTTTGCTCACGGCTCAGGTAGTAATCCAAAGATTATTACCTTTGTGGTTCTGCTATTTAATTTCACCCTTAACTGCTCATATACCCTCAGCAGAACCTCTTTTATTCCTACCTATGTCGTAGATACCCACTTGGATCACACCAACTGGATCCTTCTCCTCCCAGTCAAAGTTCCTCTCCAGCCTTTAACCCAGGCACCGAGCAGGCAATACAGCTTTCGGGACTCAGCTCTTGGCTGCAGAGAATAATATCGATCCCCCTAACTATACTGTGCCCGACTACAACTACATTCCTTTTTACTCCTCCCACTTGAATGGCCCCCTGTACCATGGTGCTGTGGTCAATTTGCTCATCCTCTCTGCAGTCCCTGCTCTCGCCAACACAAGCTGCAAGAACATAGAATCTGTTGGACAAATGCATGGGCTGAGGTTCCTCCAGTGCTACCTTCTGGATCCTCATACCTGCCTCACTCGTGGCCACACCCTCTTGTCCCTGACCACGTTCCTAGCCTAAGCGGTGTGACTGCCGCCTGGAACTAAGTGTCCAAGTAACTTTTTCCCTCCCTGATGTAAGGGTCTTTGAGAGGGTGTGGAGGAGAGCTACCAGAATGGTTCCAGAGATGAGGGATTTTAGCTACAAGGTTAGGTTGAAGAAGCTGGGGTTAAACTCCTTGGAGCAGAGGAGATTGAGGGGAGATTTTATAGAGTTGTATAAGATTATGATGGGTTTACATATGGTAGCCAAAAAAAAAGCTGTTCCAATTAAATGATGGTACAAGGACTAGGGGACACAGATTTAAGACGTTTGGCAAAAGATGCAAGGGTCATGTGAGGAATGACCTGGAACCTGCTGCCTACAAGGGTGGTGGAAGCAGAGACGATGAATGTTTATAAATAAAATTGGATGGACACTTGAGGGAAATTTACCTGCAGGGCTACAGGGATGAAGGGGGGAAATGGGACTGACTGGATTGATCTTCAGAGAGCTGGCATGGATCAGTGTACCGAATGACCTCCTTCTGTGCTATAATGACTCTAAGAAAGCAAATCAAAGAGTACTAACCAGAACACTGAAACGTAGAGCGATCCCTCTTTACTCTGGTGCCCAAGGCATCAATGGTAGAAGTCACAGCTGCCATCTCTGAAGCTCCAACAGTCCTGACTCCCTTTGTTGGGTGCAGATCATTTTAGAGTTGTCATGTGCTCCAGGGTTGACCATGTGGCTATATACAAGTGTATGATGGGATATCCCGATAGATACGTGAGGCTGCCTTACAAAATTGTGAATTTTCTTGGAGCTGCTTCCCCTTCTCTACCATAAATTCAGTGGAAACAGGGTTTCCGATATGCTTCCTGTGAAGTTATGACAACTGGGCAGGGAGCAACTTCAAGGAAATTCCCGGCCACTGATGCCTAAAGACTTTATTGGCACATACAATTTGAATGCTACATATAGATTATGAAGAGGCTCATTTGTTCCATTTAGCTCTGACTATATGTGTAAAGTTATGCTAGACAAGCGTATGAGGGAGAAGGGAATAGAGGGTTACAATGATAGATTTCGATGAGGTAAAATGAGAGAAGGCTTCAGCGCAGCATAAACACATGGGCTGAATGGCCTCTTTCTGTGCCATCTATCCTATGTAATTCAAAGCTGCTTTACTATTCAATCAAATTCATAATTTTGTGTGTTAGATGGTGGCATAACTATGCACATCATAAACAATTTGTCAGATTACTAAATGTCTCATTAACCACTGTCATGTTCCCTAATGTTCAGGGTTATTATCCATCAGTTTTTAAAATACTCTCCATGTACGGGTGCAGATCTGAAGATCCCAATTCCTGCGCAGTTGCAGTTAAGAATTAGGGTGCTGGCGGGGGTGGGGTGGGGGGAGCGATCGGGAGGGAAATGTTCAGGAGGGAGGGATGATTGAAGGGTGAGGTGATCAGGAGAGAGTTGTGTGGCAGCCGGCACCTTGTCACTGTCGTGGAGTTGGGAGACGCACTGGGGAGGTCATTTAAAGGACCGCTGGTTAGGCTACATGTAGACTATGTGTTCCTGAATGCAGCTGGCGTAACAAACCAATTTTGCAAAGAGGACCTTGAACAGGTGTTATGAATTGTACACTCATAACAGGTTTCTTATTTACTGCTGCTCTATCCAAAGCATTCATAAAACCTTATCCAAGCAGATAAATGGAATGCTTCACGAATACTACAGGAAAACACAGAAATAAGCTGGAATTTACAACTGAAATTGTCACACTGAAAAGCCAAAGGGAAGCAACCTTGACCTTTGAACAAAACTATAATTTCTAGAATTACTGAGGACTGACCCCCTAGTTCAAGCAACGGACCGCCCTCCCTGCAAGAGCAGATGACTGCCAGAGTTTCCAACAGCCATGAGCTGATGCAACTAAACTTGAGGTTAAGAACATAATTTATAAGAGCAGGAGTAGACCATATGGCCCCTTGATCCTGCTCCGCCATTCAGTAGGATCATGGTTGATCTTATCAACTCCACCTTCCTGCCCACTCCCCATATCCCATGATTCTCTGAGAGACCAAAAATCTGTCTATCTCAGCCTTAAATATACTCAACTGAGCATCCGTAATCCTCTGGAACAGAAAATTCCAAAGATTCACAACCTTTTGAGTGTAGAAATTTCTCCTCATCTCAGTCCTAAATGATGGACCCCTTACCCTGAGACTGCTCCCATGTTCTAGATTTCCCAGTCAATTGAAACAACCTTGCTGTGTTTACCCTGTGAAACCCCTTCAGAATCTAGTATGTTTCAATGATACTAGCTCTCATTCTTCTAAACTCCAGAGAATATAGAGCCAATTTACTCAGCCTCTTACTGTAGATCAACCCTCTCATCCCAGGAACCAATCTAGTGAACCTTTGCTGTACCGTCTCCAAGGCAAGTATATCCTTCCTTAAATATGGAGACCAAAATTGCACGCAGTACTCCAGGTGTGGTCTCCCACTAATCTTCTGCTGTTTTACCCATTAACAACTTACCCAGTTTACTGTGGACAGCCTCTATTTCATCCCATTGAAGTCAGACATATTTAAATCTTGAATCTTAGTAACTGTGTCACATTCCTCTGTTTCAAACATGATATTGAATTTGATCATATTATGAACATTATTAGATAAATGTTCATACTCCGTTTGGCTGTTAACTAAATGTGGCTCATTATTCATTACTAAGTCTAATATGGCCACCCCCCTTAAGGTTTTAGCACATATTGTTGCAGTAACCTATCCTGAGGATGCTCAAGAAATTCAGTACCTTTCTGACAGGCCATTCAAACAGCTGCCTCTGCCATGTCCCTCCCTTCCACTAGCCCACCGGACCAAACTTCCTCTAAAGTTCCTCCCTGCCCTAGCCCTGAGCTCACATCCTTTTCTAGTTTCGCTCTGAGCTCGTCTCATCCATGAGACCCACCTCTAACTTCCTCGACCCTATTCCCACTAAATTGCTGATCATTGAACTTCCCCTCCTGGTCCCCATGTCAGCTGATGTTCTTAATGGTTCTCTCTCTTCTAGGTGTTGGCCCTCTCTCTTTTAAATCTGCCATCATCACCCACCACCTCAAAAAACCTACCCTTCAACTCACCGTCCTTGCAAACTGCTCCCTCTTCTTCAACCTCCCTTTCCTCTCCAAAGTCCTTGAATGTGATGTCTACTCCCAAATCTGTATCCATCTTTCCCGAAACTCCATGTTTGATTCCCTGCAATCCGGTTTCTGCCCCTGCCACAGTACTGAAACAGCTATTATTAAAGTCACAAATAACATCCTATGTGACTGTGACAAAGGTAAACTTTCCCCCCTGGTTCATTTTTTATGGTTCATGGGATGAGGGCATCACTGGCTAGGCCAGCATTCATTGCCCATCCCTAATTGCCCTTGAAGAGGTGGTGGTGAGCTGCCTTCTTGAACCGCTGTAGTCCATTTGGGGTAGGTGCACCCACAGTGCTGTTGGGAAGGGAGTTCCAGGATTTTGACCCAATGACAGTGAAGGAACGGCGATATAGTTCCAAGTCAGGATGGTGTGTGGCTTGAAGGGGAATTTGCACCATGGTGTTCCCATGCATTTGCTGCCCTTGCAGTTCAAGGTGGTAGAGGTCATGGGTTTGGAAAGTGCTGTCTAAGGAGCCTTGGTGTGTAGCTGCTGTGCATCTTGTAGATGGTACACACTGCTGCCACTGTGCGTCGGTGGTGGAGGGAGTGAATGTTTGTGGATATGGTGCCAATCAAGCAGGCTGCTTTGTCCTGGATGGTGTCGAGCTGTTTGAGTGTTGTTGGAGCTGCACCCGTCTAGGCAAGTGGAGAGTATTACATCACACTACTGATGTGTCTTGTAGATGGTGGACAGGCTTTGGGGAGTCAGGAGATGAGTTACTCGCTGTAGGATTCCTAGCCTCTGACCTGCTCTTGCAGCCACGATATTTATATGGCTACTCCAGTTTAGTTTCTGGTCAATGGTAACTCCCAGGATGCTGATAGTGGGGGATTCAGCGATCCTAATGCCATTGAATGTCAAGGGGAGATAATTAGATTCTCTCTTGTTGGAGATGGTTATTGCCTGGCACTTGTGTGGCACGAATGTGACTTACCACTTATCAGCCCAAGCCTGGATATTGTCCAGGTCTTGCTGCATTTCTACACGGACTTCTTCAGTATCTGAGGAGTCATGAATGGTGCTGAACATTGTGCAATCATCAGCGAACATCCCCACTTCTGACCTTATGATTGAAGGAAGGTCATTGATGAAGCAGCTGATGGGCCTAGGACACTACTCTGAGGAACTCTTGCAGTGATGTCCTGGAGCTGAGATGACTGACCTCCAACAACCACAACCATCTTCCTTTGCACTCGGTACGACTCCAAACAGCGGAGGGTTTTCCCCATTTCCCATTGACTCCAGTTTTGCTCGGGCTCCTTGATGCCATACTCGGTCAAATGTTGCCTTGATGTCAAGGGCAGTCACTCTCACCTCACCCCTTGAGTTCAGCTCTTTTGTCCATGTTTGAAACAAGGCTGTAATGAGGTCAGGAGCTGAGTGGCCCTGGTGGAACCCAAACTGTGCGTCAGTGAGCAGGTTATTGCTAAGCAAGTGTCGCTTGATAGCACCATCAACGACACCTTCCATCACTTTACTGATGATTCAGAGTAGACTGATGAGGCGGTAATTGGTCGGGTTGGAGTTGTCCTGCTTTTTGTGTACAGGACATACCTGGGCAATTTTCCACATTGCCGGGTAGATGCCAGTGTTGTAGCTGTACTGGAACAGCTTGGTTATTGGTGCGGCAAATTCTGGAACACAGGTCTTCAGTACTATTGCCGGAATATTGTCAGGACCCATAGCCTTTGCAGTATCCAGTGCCTTCAGTCATTTCTTGATATCACGCAGAGTGAATTGAATTGGCTGAAGACTGGCATCTGTGATGCTGGGGACTTCAGGAGGAGGCTGAGATGGATCATCCACTTGGCACTTCTGCTGAAGATTGTTACAAATGTTTCAGCCTTATCTTTTTCACTGATGTGCTGGGCTCCCCCATCATTGAGAATGGGGATATTTGTGGATTAACCTCTTCCTGTTAGTGGTTTAATTGTCCACCACCATTCACGACTGGATGTGGCAGGACTGTAGAGCTTAGATCTGATCCGTTTGTTATGGGATCGCTTAGCTCTGTCTGTCGCATGCTGCTTGCACTGTTTGGCATGCAAGTAGTCCTGGTTTGTAACTTCACCAGGTTGACACCTCATTTTGAGGTATTGCTGGTGCTGTTCCTGGCATGCCCTACTGCACTCTTCATTGAGCCAGGGTTAGTCCCCCGGTTTGATGGTAATGGTAGAGTGGGGAGTATGCCGGTCCATGAGGTTACAGATAGTGGGTTGAGTACAATTTTGCTGCTGCTGATGGCCCACAGCACATTATGGATGCCCAATTTTGCATTGCTAGATTTGTTCGAAATCTGTCCTATTTAGCATGGTGGTAGTGCCATGATGGTGGGTATCCTCAATGTGAAGACGGGACTTTGTCTCCACAAGGTCTATGCAGTGGTCCCTCCTCCCAATGCTATCATGAACAGATGTCTCTATGGCAGGTAGATTGGTGAGGACGAGGTCAAGTATATTTTTCCTTCTTGTTGGTTTGCTCACCACCTGCTGCAGTCCCAGTCTAGCAGCTGTGTCCTACAGGACTCGGCCAGCTCAGTCAGTAGTGGTGCTACCGAACCACTCTTGGTAATGGACATTGAAGTCCCCCACTCAGAGTACATTCTTGCCCTTGCTGCCGTCAGTGCTTTCTCCAACTGGTGTTCAACATGTAGGAGTACTGATTCATCAGCTGAGAGGAGGCATTAGGTGGTAATCAGCAGGTTTCCTTGCCCATGTTTGACCTGATGCCATGAGGCTTCATGGGGTCTGGAATTGATGTTGAGGACTCCCACGGCAATTCCCTCCCGACTGTGCTGCCACCTCTGGTGGGTCTGTCCTGCTGGTGAGACAGGACATACCCGGGGAGGTGACGTCTGGGACATTGTAAGGTATGATTCGATGAGTATGACTATGTCAGGCTGTTGCTTGACTAATCTGTGGGACAGCTCTCCCACCTTTGGCACAAGCCCCCAGATGTTAGTAAGGAGGACCTTGCAGGGTCAACAGGGCTAGGTTTGCCGTTGTCGTTTTTGGTGCCTAGGTCGATGCCGGGTGGTCCGTCCGGTTTCATTCCTTATTGACTTCATAGCAGTTAGATACAACTGAGTGGCTTGCGAGGCCATTTCGGAGAGTAGTTAAGAGTCAACCACATTGCTGTGGGTCTGGAGTCTCATGTAGGCCAGACAAGGTAAGGATGGCAGATTTCTTTCCCTAAAGGACTCTGGTGAACCAGATGGGTTTTTGCAACAATCAACAATGGTCATCATTAGACTAACTTTGTAATTCCAGGTTTATTAATTGAATTCAAATTCCACCTTCTGCCATGGTGAGATTCGAATCCATGTACCCAGAGCAATACTCAGCTCTCTGGATTACTAGTCCAATGACAATACCATTATGCCACCATCTTCCCCCTTCTCAATCTGTGTGCAGCCTTTGACACAGGTGACACTTCATCCTCCTCCAATGCCTCTCCACAGTCATCCAACTGGGTGGGACTGCTCTGGCCTGCATGCAATTTTATCTATCTAATCATACCCAGAGTATCTCTTGCAATGGCTTCTGTTCCTCCTCCTGGACCATTACCTCTTGTGATCCCCAAGGATCTATCCTTGGCCCCTCCTGTTTCTCATCTGCATGCTGCCCCTCAGCGATATCATCCAAAAACATGTTAATTTTACATTTATGCTGACGACACCCAGCTCTACCTCACCACCACTTCTCTTGACTCCTCCACTGCTGCTAAATTATCAGACTGCTTATCCGACATCCAGTACTAGATGCGCAGAAATTTTCTCCAATTAAATATTGGGAAGACTGATGCCATTGGTTTTGGCCCCTGCTCCAAACTCCATTCCCTAGCTACCGACTCCATCCCTCTCCTTGGCAACTGTTTGAGGCTGAACCAGACTGTTGGCAATCTTGGTGTCAAATTTGACCCTGAGGTCAGCTTCCAACCATTTATTGTGGCATCACTAAGACCACCATTTTCTATCTCTTTAACATCGCCCAACTCCACCCCTGCCTCAGCTCTTCTGCTGCTGAAACCCTCATTTATACCTTTGTTACCCCTAAATTTGACTATTCTAATGCACCCCTGGCTGGTCTCCCACATTCTACTCTTTATAAACTTGAGGTCACCCAGAACTCTGCTGCCCTTGTCCTAACTTGCACCAAGTTCAGTTCCCCTATCACCCCTGTGCTCGCTAACTTACATTAGCTCTTGGTCAGACAACATCTCAATTTTAAAATTCTCATCCTTGTTTTCAAGTCCCTCCATGGCCTCACCCCTCCCTATCCCTGTAATCTACCCCAGCCCCATAACCCTTTGAGATATCTGTGCTCATCTAATTCCAGCCTCTTGTGCATCCCTGATTTTAATCACTCCACGTTGGTGGCTGTGCCTTCAGTTGCCTAGGCCCCAAGCTCTGGAATTCTCTCCCTACAGATGTTATCTGTCTCCTTAATTATTGAATCCCCTGCAACCAACACATACGGTTCCCCTCCTCCTCACCTCTATGGACAGCCTCCTACTCCAAGGTGCCATGGTCAGTGATTTGACTGTCCTTCCAACAATCTTTATCCTTATCCTCACACCTAACAACCACATTGCACCAGTTGGATAGTATCAGTCTCTGCAAATCTTTGTTCTCTATCTTACCTGGGTTGCCCCTACTCTGTAAACTATCGTTCACACAAGCCCTGTTTTGAAGCATCTGTGGAGAGAGAAGCAAAGTTAACGTTTCAGGTCAGTGACCTTTCATCAGAACTGACCTGAAACGTTAACTTTGTTTCTCTCTCCACAGATGCTGCCAGACCTGCTGAGTATTTCCAGCACTTTTTTGGTTTTATTTCAGATTTCCAGCATCTGCAGTATTTTGCTTTTATTAACCCTGTTTTGAATCTGCACTTCTCTATGTGGTGTGACTTAGTCTGAAGCAAACTCTCCAGCTACTTTCTCTATTCCTTACGTGTCAGTGTGTCTCTAACTCACACTCCAGCTCAATGACTCTGAGCTGGAGAGATTCAAGACGGATATATCTGCAGATGTGTTCGCTTGGGACAATCTCGCTGTCCATAAACTCCCACATACTGCAGTGCAGACACACGAGCTGCTCTGGCATATATTAGTCTACGTTATTTATATTATTAATTTTTACTTTTTGGTTTGTTGTAAATGTTTTTTCTTTTTCTACACACTAACTTGCACTATGCCCTAAAACACTGGACAAAATTTTAAATACTTACTGCCTCAAGCTGTCACATGTCCTGTCCTTTTGTGTAAAGGTCTTGCAGGAGGCAGATTGATGCTGTGCACTCACAAAGGAACCCTAAAGCATCGGTGCAAAGTCCGGAGCCAGCCAAATTAGCAAGGTTTCCAATGGGTTCCTGTGAGGTTTACGCAGGGAGTTCAACAGAGTGGCTGCAGATTTTTGGGGCCATTGATTTTAAAATTGAAAACATCTGTTATTAAGTTTTTATGTAGAAAGTACACCTTCTCTCTTAAATCTTAACCAAAGAAAAGGCCCTATATCCACTTACACACTTAATTAGCCTAAATGTTGGTGTTGTAATATTTTCATAAAATCTTTGACAAATGTTTTTAAGAGCTGTATATTAACACATATTAAACTCCATAATACTGCTGGACACTGATTCCTTGTCTTCACTATTATGATCATTATCTTATTAATTACTTTTACTTGAAAAGATGTCATCAATCTTCTTGTAAGCCAGCAGCATCTGGAGCTGCAATCACTGCATTGTTGGGAACAGAATACATGATCACAAGATTGATGCATGAGGGTCCATCTTAGTTCATCCATCCAAGATTTTTTTTTAAAAATTACATTTTTCACAGCGTGTCTCTTGAATGAGTCCAAGGCCCTAGCCTTCACAAACCCAGCTGCAGATCATTCCAGGTATTGCTCACTTTTCTAGACATCTGCCTCAGTTTTGCCTTTCACTTGTTTTAATCCATCAAATTGTTCTGGTGCGGTGTTGTCCGAAACAATTGTCCAAAACTTGGGGCTAATTGGGAATCCAGATGTGACTAATTACATTGCCGATCAGTAAATAAAAAATGATTAATAGACATTGGACATGTGTTCTCAATACTTATATTTGCATGATGTATACATGTGAATTTTGACCTTTCTGTGCAGTTGTTGGTAAAATGGTAAGACAAAAACCAGAGTGTATGAGGCTTTTTTATTCATTGTGTTTGCTTCACTTCCTTGGTTACTGAATGGTGGTAGGTATTTATTCAGTAAATGTACACAGGTGAAGTATGTTTATTTGTATTGTGTAAGACGTTTTCCAATAAAATTAGTACAAGTAGCTTTAACAGTGTTACCATAGTCACACCTGTGGCTAGTAAGAAATTTGTGTTTGGTAACAACATTTGAGTATCTCAGTGTACCTTAAGACGAGTTAATTTAGCTGCCTCAGCACTGACCCTTGGGAACTCCACTCAGTGAATCCCCCTCCCTCACAACACCCTGATATCTCTACCCAGAACAACTACTGGCTGCTTCATTTTCTTCAGCCAATTCCAGTCACACCTGGGATTTACCTTGCAAGGAACTTCAATGAGGACCTTTTGGAAGTCTGATTTGTTCCAGGTCACATGGGTCTTCCACATTTCACCTGCGATGTCAATCCCTCAAAAATGGCAAGGATATGAATCAGGCAAGATCTTCCCCTTCTAATATATACGAACATACGAGGAGTAGGCGCTTCGGCCCTTTGAGCCTGCTCTGCCATTCAATAAGCTCATGGCTGAACTGATTACTCTACATTTCCACCTACCCCAATAACCTTTCACCCCTTTGTTTATCAAGGATCTATCTACCTCTGTCTTAAAAATATTCAAAGACTCTGCTTTCACCGCCTTTTGAGGAAGATAATTCCAAAGACTCACGACCCTCTGAGAGAAAAAAAATTCTCCTCATCTCTGTCTTAAATGGGCAACCTCTTATTTTTAAAAAAGGACCCCTAGTTCTAGATTCTCCCACAAGGGGAAACATCCTTTCCACATCCACCCTGTCAAGACCCCTCAGGATCTTATATGTTTCAATCAAGTCACCTCTTAGTCTTCTAAATTCCAGTGGATATAAGCCTAGCCTGTCCAATCTTTCCTTGTAAGACAGGCCATCATTTCCAGGTATTAGTCTAGTAAACCCTCTCTGTACTGCCTCCAAAGCATTTACATCCTTCCTTAAGTAAGGAGACCAGTACTGTACACAGTACTCCAAATACCACAGTGGCTTTTGCTTACAACATTATTCTCATGAATTCTCTTTTAGCGTTCTCCTGAAAATTGATTGTATTGATGCAGTTCATGGAGAGCAATTTAACAAAATTAAGTATCTGCTCCATTTTGCTTTAAAAGTGAGATACAGTTTGAGTCATAATTAATATTGGTTCAGGGATAAATACTGTCCTGGACATCAGGAGAACTTTCCTGCTTTTCTTTGACTAGTGCCATATGATCTTTTACACCCACTTCAGTTTACCGTCTCATCCAATGATGGCACCTCCTGACAGCAGGTCAGGTGGCGGGTGGGGGAGTAAAATCAAGAGGGAGGTGGGGGATGCAGTTCCTGTTGCTTGCCCGTCCCTGCTGCTATTTTGCCAGGGGCAGGGGTAGTAGCAAACAACCTGCCATCCCAGGCCAATTAAGGCCTTCAAGTGGCCAATTAATTGTCACTTAATGGCCTCCTTCTGTGCTGCTGCTATCTTACCAGCAGCAGACAGGCACTTCAGCACCTGAGGAGTCCACCCAGTAATACCTGGCTGCCTCCTTGCAGGCTGGAGAATGGCCCTCTTGATCGGGCACCCTGTGCCCCACGAAGGGCCCGCCATGGCAGCATGGATTGCTCCCACTAAAACTACCCCCCCACCGCCCTAGACGCCGACCCCTACAACCATCGCCAGAGCCTAGCTAATTGTCCCCAACGACGCCCGATTCCCACTTCCCTGTTCCAAGGACAACAGCCATCGTGGCTCCTCTCGCTGGTGGCAGTCTCAGCAGTGGCCACCGCACCCAGTGGCGCTGCTGGGACTGAGGACCCGCTGGCCCTCTGATTGGTCAGCAGCTTTTGGAGGTGGAACCTCCTGCCTCAGAGAGGTGGAAGCCACAACCAAGGCCAAATAATGGCCTGGACCATGCAAAGTTGTGGTGTGGCTTTCAGGCCAGGTGGAGGCGGTGGGTGGGGCTGCTGCCTCAATGTAAAATTCTGGCCAATGGTTTTTGAAACTAAAACAAGCTCAGAATATAACAAAATGATTACTTTATTGTTTATACTTGCACTTGCCCATAGACTTTCTGTGGGGTTTTGCACTGGAACTTACTGTAATTTAGAGTCCCAAAATTGCAGCACCCTCTACAGAGCATCTGGGACCTGTGTGAACAGGGCTAGCAATTGTGTATCTTCTTAACCAATCAAGCTTGTAGAGCCATTAATGAGCAGCACAGAGTCTGAACCAGGAAGTGTCAATTAGAATATTGAATTAAATGTCAAATCAGGTGGTTGGCATCCTTCCATCTATGAAAGATGATGGACACGCAGTAAACAATCCACTTAAATGGGGTGTCTTCTCTTGGTGCACCTTTGCTGATGACTGCGAAGGCCAATCCTTGAGAGGCAGGTTCTGCCACAAGTGCTGCATGTGAAGCTACCAAGTGACGCTGTGAGTTGTTGATTTTGATGTTGGCTCCTGTTGCCAAGCTGCTGTATCCATTGGTCATCATGATAGTGCACACCAATCCACAGAATGTGTCACCATTTCCCTCTTTCGCCAGCTAGTGACTCCCAAGTGTGATAGTTGACACTTTGGATCTTCTTGTCATGCTTGCATAATCCTTGAAGCGGAGCTTTGGGTGCCCATTGATCATCTGACCCTGGCTACCTCACTGTACAGAAGGTCCTTGGGTATGCAACTGTCTTCCATCCTGCAGACATGTCCTATCCACCAAAGCCACCTCTGTTTGACTAGTGTTAAGAAAGTGAAAAAAAGTGTTGGATTTTGTGGTGCCAGTGCGGTTTCTAGTGTTGGACTGAAAAGGCGGGGGGACTCTCCGCCTTGGCTTTTCCGAGCAACCCCCCCACCCCCACCCCCCGGCACGATCTTACATTGTTCTGGCATTTAGGTGCCTGGCGCCGGGATCCCCGTCCCTTTAAAGATGGGGATCCCGCCTCTAAGAGCTGCCAGACAATCACAGGGCCGACAGCTCAGCAGGATCAGCAGCGCCATGGGGACTGCAGAGCCCTTGGACCCAGACCCAGCACTGGAGACCTGGGCCTCAAATAAGTGAGGCGGGGTCATCAGGGCCACACTGGAAGGTCTTGGCAAGGTGGGGTGGGAGGGTTGGCATTAAGTGCAGGAGCAGGGAGGTCTAGGGAGGTGCCGTTTTTCCCGGCGGGTGTTCTCCGTGGGCCATAGATTGCCCACAGAAGGCGTACCTCCCCTAAGCCTGCAGGGAGGGCGCCTTGTATAACTAGGAAGCCTCCCTGCATAGACTCCCCACTGGTTAAATACCAGAGTCGGGGGGAAGAGGGACTTAAGTGGCCCTTAATAGGCTACTTAAGGGCCTCAATTGGCCTCTGGGCGGAAATGCTGTCATCGGCCAATCCTGCCTATCCCCTTTTGTTCTCAGCAGGGGTCCCTTACAGTTTACCAGCTCTCTGCTGGAGGGTCTTCCTAACACCGGTACAGGACTTAGGGGTGCAGGTTTCACTGTAGGTTGGGGTTACCCTTCAACCTCGCACATGTGTCAACCAACTCCTGCAGTACTCCATCACATCTTTATGGAGTTTTGGCCAGTCAAACTGCTGTCATATGCAGGGTTTGGTCTTTTGTATACTAACCTGTACAGCCACTGTCGTCTCGTGGGCCCTTCTTAATATTTCTCTCCGTTACCTCTGCGGCACCACTAACTGGTGAACTACTGCCCACTCCTTGCTCTCAGGTCTGTGAGGAGAACTCCATTTCCTCATCAGTACCTCATTCTTTAAATATTAGCAATCAGGGACTTCCTCTGCTTCACTTTCAGACTGGGCAGCCTGTGCTAACTCAGGCAATACTGGGTCGTTTCACTGAGCCTCAGCTAGGGAAAATCCATTTAATTCATTCCCTGGGTCTCCTAACTTTCCAAAGATAGCCTCAGACAGACAGACTTGGTCATCTGCCCGCAGTGCCAATTCAGTCTCCTCTGGGGGAGCTGGTTTGATCATGGCATGATCCATTACACATTCAGGGAAACTGCAGGGGTCCATCTCCTGCCACTGTCCTGTCTTTCTGACCTACTGCAGTCTTTCTTTCATTACTGGGGGGACTACCACCTTCACCCCCGCCAGATCATTACCTAGGAGCAGGTCAACCCCGTCCACAGGCAAACTAGGGACAATCCCTATGGTCACCAGTCCGGAAACTAGATCGCACACAAGGTGCACATGGTGTACAAGTACAGGCACACACTGCCCTCCAATACCATTCACCAGCATTCTGGTGTTCACCGCACTCTCTAGGGGAAAGGTCAGGCCTTTTCCCAGTAAAAGGGATCTAGTGGCTCCTGAGAATAACTATGGGCTTGCTTGTCCCACTCGAGGGGTATGGGGTTACTTTCCCTTCAGACACAAAACCCTGGTAACCTTCAGGAATCGTATTAAATTTTCCTGCACTTGCAGCCATTAGCCTCCCTGGTCTCACTCTTACTGCAGTTAAAGCCACAGCTTGTTCTGCTGTGCTTTCCATCAGGGTCACTTCTCCTTCACTGAGTGGTTGTGCCCTAATTAACACTACCGGTTTTCCCTTTAGTTTCCAGCTGTCAGCTTTTAAATGCCCTGCTTTATTACAATGGAAGCACACAGGTCTCCGGGCCTCACTCTTGCTCACAGCACCTTCCTTTTTGGCTAGAGGTGGGCCCCCTGTGTCTCCTGCTTTCCTTTCTCTCCCAGGACTGCTTGGGCTCCTATCACCTTCCCACCCTTTGTCCTTTTCGGATTTGTGGGGCTGACTAGGAAAGGTTCTGTCCTGGGAAACCTACTTATAAATTAAAGCAAACTCATCAGCCAGAATGGCCGCTTGCTGGGCTCTCTGAACCCGCTGCTCCTCTACAGGCTCTTTATGGAAAGTGGGAGAGAGTGTTTACATTCCTCAAACAGAATTACTTCTCTGAGATTCTCATAGCTGAGCTGTACTTTAAGAGCCCTTAGCCACTGGTCAAAAGCCAGCTGCTTACTTCTTTCAAACTCCAGATAAGTTTGATTAGCTTGCTTCTTGAGGGTTCTAAACTTTTGGCGATAGGCTTCGGGTACTAATTCATGTGCCCCGAGGATAGCATTTTTGGTCAGTTTATAATTTGATGAACTCTCATCTGGCAACAGGGAATAAACGTCATGGGATTTTCCAGTTGGCTTGCTTTATAGCAAAAATGGCTAGGTCTCCGCTGGCCTTTTTAGCTGCCTTGTCAGGTTCTCAAAGGATACAAAAAATCTTCCTCATTGAAGTTTGGAACTAATTGAGATAGTTTTAACAATTTTGTACCCAGCTCTGAATTACGCTCCTTCATGTTGACCATGCTTTCACTGGGGTTACTCTGTTGCTCCCTAGTTAACTCAAGCCACTTCAGCTCTCTTTTTTGCATTCTTTCTGGAATATTCTTTCTCCCTCTCACTCCTCTCTCTCTTGTTCCATCTCCTGTCTTTCATTTTCTTCACGTTCCTTCTGGAAAGCTCTCTCTTTTTCCCTCTCTCTTTCCTCAAATTCAAGTTTCCTCGGTTCCAATTGTATCTTTGCTAACAATACCCTGTCTGGATCTGCTTCTAACACTGTTTCTGCTTCTTCAGATTCAAGGGAAAAGTGGTTGGCCACCAGTCTTAGGAGTTTGCACTTCCTAGCATTGCCACGTACAGTGATCCCACACTGCTCCACCATTTTCCTCAACTCCTCCATAGACAGTACTTTTAACTTATCCCAAGTTACTTCATCCTGGCTTGACGAGCTACTAGCTTCAGTTGCAGACATGTTAGTATTCAAGCACACACAACCACAAGAAAACCTATAATAATCTTGCTCTTTTTTGATTGGAAACAATTTGTCTTCCCACTTCCAATTTCTCTCATTTGTGGGTAAAATTCCAGATGCTAGCACCCAAATTTCTGTTATGACCAGGTGAGAAAGAGGTTTAGGGTTCCCTTTCAGTCTTCACTTGGTCTTACTGTAATAGGGTTTTATTTTTAAACACACTGTGTTTTAGCTCCCCCTTTCCCCGCTTTCCAATTATAAGGGAAAGCAACGAGCACAAACAGGCTTTCTTAGGTTTAAAGAAGAAAGGTGAAATTTTATTAAAACTTAAACTTAAGCTCTAATTTGGTTGATGCCTACGGTTACACGACACCCCCACGCTAGCATGCATACGCAATACACACAAACAGAGACAGGAAAGAGCAGAAGAAATAAAGTGGCAACGTTTGAGGCAACATCTGAAGAGTTTTTTGTTACAGGTCTTCGAGCTTACTGTATAGTCCTTGATTGTGAGTAGTTCTTGCTTTTCGTTGGCGCCCAGTATTCTTACTACATCTTGTTCACTGTTGGAGACATTTCTCTCTTGGGGCTCATGTGCCTTCAATGGATTCTGAAGCTGGTGAGAAAGAGATGGGAGCCGAAAGGAGAGAGATATTCTCAGTCCTGGAGCAAAACTGCCTTCTGCCCAAACTGTTTGTACAAATTCAAAAAACTCAGGTTGCCCAGCAGGTTAGTCATGTAACTAGCTGGTTTGACCATGTCCATTTGTGTATTCGGCCATCTTAGCAGTCAACCTGGAATGTGAGCTCCCCCACCTTCAATGTCTGGTGATCAAAAGGCCATTGTGGGGTTGAATGTGTCAGGGAATGGTCCTTTGTCCTTTCCAAGCAGTGCCTGTTAATATGCAAATGTATTTCCAGCCAAGGCTCCATTGTGGGTTGAATGTGTCAGGGAATGGCTGCTTTGTCCTTCCAAGTAGTGTCTGTTAATATGCAAATATATTTCTAGCCAAGGCTCCATTGTGGGTTGAATGTGTCAGGGAATGGCTGCTTTGTCCTTCCAAGTACTGTCTGTTAATATGCAAATGTATTTCCAGCCAAGATCTGGCAATTTTTTAAAGCAATTCCTTTCTTCACTTCAACAACAGTTTGAAATTTAATGTCCATGTGGTGAAATTAATATGCCACATGCTTGGCAGGTGGAGGCCTGCATGACAGTATATTCTCATTGGATTAAACCTCTTCCCTCAGAAAACCTCCCTTCTTACATCTCCCCACCTTTTACAGCTACCTCAGTTCTCCTATGAGAGGACATGTGTCTTTTTTTTTATAGATACAGCACTGAAACAGGCCCTTCAGCCCACTGAGTCAGTGCCGACCAACAACCACCCATTTATACTAACCCTACATTAACCCCATATACCCTACCACATCCGCACCATTCTCCTACCACCTACCTACACTAGGGGCAATTTACAATGGCCAATTTACTTATCAACCTGCAAATCTTTGGCTGTGGGAGGAAACCGGAGCACCTGGCGAAAACCCACGCGGTCACAGGGAGAACTTGCAAACTCCACACAGACAGTACCCAGAACTGAACCCGGGTCGCTGGAGCTGTGAGGCTGCAGTGCTAACCACTGTGCCACTGTGCTGCCCTTATTAAATGCCACTTATTAAACTAATGTGACACAATATCTCATGGAGACCTCTGGAGAATTGACCAGTTAATTCTAACAACTACATGTGGTTTATTATTCTTATACACAGCATACTTTTAATATAATCTTCTGTTCTTTTCACTTTGTATCCTCAGTGTTCTTATATATATTTTCCTTTGACATATTCTGGTACTACCTCGTTTAAATGCCACCTGAGGATTGATGTTATGAGAGGTTGTTGGCTGCTGAGTTTGCTTACCCACTGTTTTTTTCAGGTTTTTTTCAGGTTTGCACTTGCTGCTGTTCAATATTCAGTGTATTCACACCTAATCTGTACTAATGCTTTGTCTTTCAACACACCATTAACATATTGTTTGCCTTTGCTCCGTGACCTTTTGGTCAGCTATGTGGCCAGGTCCAATCTGCACCTTCTCCTTTGTTATCTCTTGCCCCACCCCCACCTCACTTGCTTATAATCTGTGACTTTTCTAATATTTGTCAGTTCCGAAGAAGGGTCACTGACCCGAAACGTTAACTCTGCTTCTCTTTCCACAGATGCTGCCAGACCTGCCGAGTGATTCCAGCATTTCTTGTTTTTGTTTCAGATTTCCAGCATCCGCAGCATTTTGCTTTTATTGGAATAAGAGCTTCCTGGAACTGAGGCAGAATCATGCCAGCACATTTCAGCCTGGTACTCGGCCCAAATTTAAGTTCACAGGATGGAAGAGCTAATGGTTCATTCAAGAGATTGAATGTCCTGAAAGAGTATATGCTGTAAGCCAGCCTCAAATTTTTAAAGGCTGGAACACAGGGCTCTCGAGCCATGGTATTTAGGGCTGCTGTCTATGCTTCTGTGGAGAAGGCACCAACTTTGCCGGGGCCACCTCTGTGGAAGTAGGGAAGGGGACAGAGGCATATGATCACAGATTGCAATGGAACGGCTGCACGCTCCTTTGAAGTCAACAATGAGAAAAATACTTCCCTGATGTTGTGCAGTTGACAGCAATTGGATTCCACCATAAACGCTGCCCTTTCGAAAAGCAACCTCAGTACCTAAATGGTTCCATTTTTATTTATTCAGTCGTAGCCAGAGAATCTCTTGCAATGGCTTCTCTTTCCACTCCCACACCATTATCACTCGAATACCCAAGGATCCATCCTTGACCCCCCCCTCCAATATCTCGTCTATGTGCTCAATGACCTCATCTGAAAACACCATGTCAGATACCATATATACGTTGATAGCACCCAGTTCTACCTCACCACCACCCCTCTTGACCTCTCCACTATCTCTGATTTTGTCACACTGCATATCTGACATCCTGTATTGGATGAGCAAAAATTTTCTTCAATTACATTTTAGGAAGACCAAAGTCATTGTCTTCAGTCCCTGCCACAAACTCCATTCCCTACCCACGGACTCCATTGCTCTCCCTGTCAATTCTCTGAGACTGAACCAGACTATTTGCACCCAGGATCCTATTTGACCCTGAGTTGAGCTTCCAACCTCATATCTACTCGATCACCAAGACCACTTACTTCTTCCTCTGTAATATCATCCATTTCTACCCCTACCTCAGTCCATCTGCTGCTGAGACTCTCATTCATACTTTTGTTACGTCCAACTCGACTATTTCAAACCTGTCTTGACCAACCTCCCATCTTCCACCACCTGAGCCCATCTAAAATTCTGCTGCCCTTATCTGAACTGGCACCAAGTCCTGTTCTCCCATTATCCCTGTGTATGTGAATCACATTGGCTCCTCATCCACCAACACTTCAAATTTAACATCCTCAGCCTTTTGTTGAAATCCCTCCAGGGTCTATTCCCTCCCTATCTCTGTAACCTCCTCCAACTCTGCAACACTCCAAGAACTTAGCATTCCTCCAATTCTGACCTCTTGTGTGTTTCAGTTTCCTTCGCCCCACCATTGGCAGTCAGGTCTTCAGCCACCTGGGCCCCAAGCTGTGGAATTCCCTAAACCTCTCTGCCTCTCTGCCTCTCTGTCCACATTTAAAACCTACGTCTTTGGACAAGCTTTTGGTCCTGATATCGCCATAAGTGGCTCCATGTCAAATTTTGTCTGTTAGTGTTTTTGTGAAGCATCTTGGGACATTTTGCACTGTTTCATTTTACTGCGTACATTTCTGGTCACCATATTAAAGGATGTGATTGCACTAGAGAGGGTACAAAGGTGATTAGCTATGAGGAAAGATTGGATAGCCTGGGGTTGTTTTCTTTGGAAGAGAGGAGGTTGAGGGGAGATTTAATTTAGGTGTATAAAATTATGTGGGGCCCAGATAGAGTTAATAGGAAGGATATATTTCCATTAGCGGAGAGGTCAATAACCAGGGGCATAGATTTAAAGTAATTAGAGAGCAGCAGAGGAGAGAATTTTTCACCCGGAAGGTGATGGGGGTCTGGAACTCATTGCCTGAAAAGGTGGTAGAGGCAGAAACCCGAATTACATTTAAAAAGTACTTGGAGATACACTTGAAGTGCCATTACCTACAGGGCTACGGACCAAGAGCTGGAAACTGGGATTAGGCTGGGTAGCTGTTTTTCAGCCAGCATGGACATGATGGGCTGAATAGCCTCCCTCTGTGCTGTAACATTCTATGTTTCTATAATTCTAAGGTGCTACGTTTGCTATTGTTGTTGGTGTTGGACACAGGTGTAATGTTCTTCAAACACCCTTCTTATCAGAGCAGAACCATAACATCTGAGTCTGCTGACTACTCAGCCAAGGGCAGTCACCTCTGCAGTTTCCACTGGGGAATGGCAAAACTTGTATCCACTGCCACTTCTCTGGCTCTTCATTGTCTGTCTATCACTGATATGAGCCTCTCAAATCCATGATCTTGATCCACTGAATGAACGCCACTGTGCTGCTAAATGGGATAGAGAAGATGGGTGATGCAGGGGGTGTTATTTATTGAGGAATGGGGGGAGGGAGTACCAGAGACAGATGGATCAGTCACTTCATCATCTTCCTCTTAACCATCATCATCATAATCAACCAATAGATAGTTTGCTTCTTCTTCTTCCTCTTCATCTGTCCCTCTAAGGGCTGTGATTGATATGTGAGATAAGAGGAAGTGACCTAAGAATAAGTATGCAACACCCAGAAAGAGTGACGAGATAGAGACAGCTCTGGAATTTTCTGCATGAAAGAAAGAAAGAAAGAGAAAGACCTACATTTCTTTCGCACCTTTCACAACCACAGGGCATCCCAAGGCACTTTACAGCCAATGAAGTACTTTTGAAATGTAGTCTGTTACGATCAGGTGAGGAGGAGATGAAGGGCTCCCCTCTTGTCCCTCTGCTTGTTTGACCACAACAGGTTTATTTATTTTTTTAAAAGTGGATTTACCTGCCAATTCAGTGAGTATTAACTATTTACTTGCTTTGATCATAAAAAGGACCAAACTGACAGATTTTCTTGAATTTAACAAAGAAAGAGGTTAGCTTTATTGAACTCAATCTGATCTAAGTAAAATTATAAATTACACTCTAACTTTCACACAGACATACACACTCAAGGTTCACACACACACACACACAAATAGGCTACAGAGTGGGGAAGGATAGATTGGTCAGATTCGCGTCCGGAGCAATAAAAAAGGTATACAGCCTATTGAGTTTGACGAATCAGCTGGCCTCCGGCTGAACTCGGTGGTGCTGAGGCTTTCGGCTTGCAGATGTGGCCAGCTGATATGGGTTTTCCTGGAGACAGCGATGCAGATGGTTTCCTTCATGGGGTCTCTGTCTGCAGCAGTGATAGGCTGAGGTGGTTGTGGCCAGCAGGCAGGATTCAAAGCTTGTAAGGTGGAGTGGAGAGAGTGAGAAAGGGAGGAGGGACCCCACTTGGGTCTTCTCTGGTCAGTGTCTAGCTGCTTTCCATTTCTGCAGAGAAAACAACAGCTTAAACACACAGATGGTGGGCCTGTCACATGATTGTGATTCAACATATTGGCTATCATTGTGTATTCTCTCTTGCAACTTAATCAGTTCATGTCTAGGAGTTCCCTTCTCTCAACCAGGGTCCCATTGTTCAAGTGATTAGGTTTGAGTGTATCGTCTCCACCTGTTTAATGTCCCAAGAGATGCCTTAATGGGAGATGTCTTGTTAATGGGAGCAGGACAGGTCATTCACTCAAAATTCCCCAAGTCATTGCTTTGGAGGAGACTGGCCAGACAACTTGTCTCTACCTCGATGCATTGGAATGTAGGGTGTATTGATGCAAATTGCGGTGGCCATCTTAGGTGCTAGCAGTCACCTTTTATCTGTTTCTTTTTTCCTTTTTAAAAAATTTAATTCAGGTTTCCAGCAGGTGGATTAAAAAAATCATCATTTGGCATAGCACATGTTTGTGACAAGTCACTGTGGTAATATAGGAAATGTGGCAGCCAATTTGCTCAAATCAAGCTCCCACAATGTAATAATAACCAGATAATCGTTTTTCGTTAGTGATGTTGGTTGAAGAATAAATATTGGCCAGGACACTGACACTGGGGATAGCTCTCCTGCTTTTCTTCAAAATAGTGCCCTGGGATCTTTGCTCGGTTATTTAAAGTGCAGATTGTAAGGACGTACTCTAAAATGACATTTTGTAACTAATGCTCTGAACTTTAAGAAAACACTAAGAGTTAATTCTGGAAGAACAATGGGCACTTCAGAGAGCTGTCTACGAACAAATGTTCTCTCAGTCGGCAGCAGCAAACTTGCGCCCATGTTTCCTCGAGCTTTCACGCCAGCTGTTCGCTTTACATCCATATTACATGCATCCCTAGATGCAAATACACAGGAAATTCTATCCCCACATTTCTAATTCTGCTATTGAACAACATTTGCTGAGGTGCCTTGTGTAATCTTAAATCTTCAGTATCATAACAGTATTGATCATGTTACCATGAGTATGTTAATAAATGTTAGTTCAAGATTTTGTTGATTTAGCTCTATTTTTGATATCTTTGGCAAAAAGAGGTTAACTAATTCACCCAGTAGTGTACAGCATCTCAAAATCTATGCTCGAGGAACAGCAATTCATCTTTCTATTAGGCATGTTATGGCCCTAACATTGAGTTTAATAACTTTAGACTTTCTCTTGGACAGCAGGTGCTGGTAATGGAAGTTAGCTTCACCAGTGCCACTGGAAGTGGATGAGGCTTGCGCTAATGCTTGGGGTGAAGATTTCTCATCAATACATGGCCAATGGGGTGGTCTGCTCCCCTCGAATCTATGGACTTGATTTTGCGGCTAGGTCGGAGGTTCTGCTGTTGGGACTGGAAGCGGGCACCACTGCTGCTCGGGTTGAGCGGGGGCAGGTGAGTGTGTCCAGGAGAAAGGAATTATGTGGCAGCTGACCAATTAACTGCTAGCTGGTGGAGGAGGCATAAGGTCCATAATTAAAGGGCTTTCAGCATTCACTGAAATCGATCTTTGCAATAAGACTGCACCTACTGAACGCCTGAGGAAGAAGGCTTGTGAAGGAATGGCGGAAGAAAGATCTGGTGACCCCACAGTTCAGCGATGACTCCCTGTAGGCTGTTCTCCAGGCTGCTCGGGCAAGGCAGGAGGTCCTCTTCCCCCGGCATGGGAGGAGGAGACCGGCCCGTCTGACCAAGCAAGCCTGGCTGAAGATTGTAGAGGAGGTCAGTAGCTGTGGGTTAATCCCCAGAACCTGGTTGCAGGGTTAATGACCTCATGTGATCCACCAAGGTGAGTGCACCACACTTTTTTGACATGTGATTATGCGCGAGCGTGAGACTGTTGAGAAAGGGAATGTCAACCCAGTCAGTGGCAATGGGGCCAGGCAACAGCATTGCCTGTCAGAGGCATGGCAGCATCTTGGTGAATGGTGCCAATTCATCAGATTTGACTCCAGCAATGCCACTTCTGAGTGGCTGATGCAGGCGGCATTCCTGTGGCTCCATCAAGGACTGCCACCAGCTTAGACATTGTGCATGTTTTTGTTGGGCCACCAACAATAATTATTTTTGTGCTTGCAGGAGAAGAATGCACACAATGCCAAAGAAAGGGCCAAGACCAGAGGCTGGAAATTTGTCCTCACCATCCTGACCCTGATGGAGGAGGAGGCCCTTGAACTCGGAGGCCAGCATGGGGGCCGTTCCATTGCAGTTGGTGGGACAGGAGTGAAGGCATGAGAGAGTGAGTGGTTGAATGGACAGGCACAAGAGACCCTCTGGTGAACACAAGGCATAGTGCTGCTGTGTTCAATACAGGCCACATGGAGCTGCACAATAGGAGTAGACTGAAGGACATGATGGAATGCACATTACAGTCTAATTAATCTTCTCTCTCATGGTGATCAGATACAAGACCAGACAGCTCCAGTGTCTGGGGGAAAGCACCACCTCTGAGGAGGAGGAGGAGGAGACCTCAGAGGGTGCACCATCACATCATTCCCTCGCATCCTCCACCAGTGTAGTTACTCTCATGCCAGTGGGTATCCATTCACGAGTAGATTTGGGGTCATAACCTGGTGAGCACAACACAAACATGCCCCGGCAGCTGTGAGCACAACACAAACACGCCTGAGCAGCTGATGGAGGCTGTGGCGGCCGAGGTCACTGACAATTGGGGAACTGTGAGAGGCCAGGGCGATGCTGAGCTTCAGGCTGATGACAAGCCTCTGGAGTCATCAGCAAGGCGGCAAATGCTGGAGCTACAGGGAACATCTGGTGGAACTTGCAGATACTATGCAGACCCTGTCAGGAATGATGGAGCAGTCCAAACAGGCTATGAGTGCCGCCATGTCCCTGGAGTATGCGCACTTGGCTTCCTCTTTCGAGAGATTGGCGACCCTCATGGAGAGCCATATCCAGCAGACCACTCAGTGGACTCTGGAGATGCATGCAGACCTGCATGCCATTACCACATCCCTGAGCTTTGTGTAGCAATGGCTGGGCAAGAAGGGGCCGAGGCACCTGGACTCATTGTCAGGTCCTCGGACTCCTCAGATGAGCAGGGAGGTACAAGTGTGCCTTGAAAGGGAGGAAGAGCAGCTGCATGATGCTCTGGGAGCTTCTCTCAGGGTGCTTCTGGTGTGAATTGTGGCCTCATCAGCCCCTCTGTCAGTGACACCAGCGCCTCACCTAGCCGTGATAACAAGGAGGCCCTCAATGTACTGGGGCACTTCAAGTCTCATACAGTCAGAGGATGACTGCCTCGCCATCCAAAGCAAGGTCAGCAGCCAATCTCCACCACAGCTGACAGTGCAGAGGGAGCACAACGTAGAAGCACATGTAAGAGATTTAAGAGGAGCACCTAACAATGAACTGAACAATGGGCTGCTTTTAAAGAGGAAATATTTCGGGTACAGACAAGATACATTCTCACAAGGGGGAAAGGTAAAGAAAACAGATCCAGAGCTCCCTGGATGATGAAAAAGATAGAGATTAAGATGAAGGAGAAAAATGATGCATATGACAGATGTCAGGCAGATAATACAATTGAGAACTGGGCTGAATATAGAAAGTTCAGAGGGGAAGTGAAAAAACAAATAAGAGAAGCAAAGATAGAGTATAAGAAGAGACTGGCAGTGAACATAAAAGGGAATCCAAAAGTCTTCTATAGGTATATAAATAGCAAAAGTGTGGTAAAAGAAGGAGTGGGGCAATTAGGGACCTAAAAGGGAATTTACAGATAGAGGCAGAGGGCATGGCTGAGGTACTAAATGAATAATCTGCATCTGTCTTTACCAAGGAAGAAGATGCTGCCTACGTCATGGTGAAACAGGAGGTACTTGAGTCACTGGATGGGCTAAAAACTGATAAAGGAGGTATTAGATAGGTTGGCAGTACTTAAAATTGATAAGTCACCATGACCGGATGAGATGCATGCAGAATACTGAGCGAAGTAAGGGTGGAAATTATGGAGGCACAGACCATAATCTTCCAATGCTCCTTAAATACAGGTGTGGTGCCAGAGGACTGGAGAATTGCAAATGTTACACTGTTGTTTAAAAAAGGGTGTAAGAACAAGCTCACCAACTATAGGCCAGTCAGTTTAACCTTGGCGGTTAAAACTTTTAAACATGATAATTTGGGACAAAATGTGGACGGAACTTGGACAAATGTGAATTAATTAAGGAAAGCAGGCACGGATTAGTTAAGGGCAAATCATGTTTAACTGAATTGATTGAGTTTCTTGATGAGATAACAGGGAGGGCTGATGAGGGTAATGCTGTTGATGTGGTGTATTTGGACTTCCAAAAGGCATTTGATAAAGTGTCACAGAACAGGCTTGTCAGCAAAGTTAAAGCCCATGGAATAAAAAGGCCAGTAGCAGCATGGATATGAAATTGGCTGAGTGACAGGAAACAGAGTAGTTGTGAACGATTGTTTTTCGGACTGCAGGAAGGTAAACAGTGGGGTTTTCCAGGGCTCGGTGTTGGGACCCCTGCTTTTCTTGATATATATTAACGACCTAGACTTGGGTGTACAGGGCACAATTACAAAATTTTCAGATGCCACAAAACTTGAAAGTATTGTGAACTGTGAGGAGGATAGTAATCAATCTCCAGAGGACATAGACAAGCTAGTGGAATTGGTGGACATCTGGCAGATAAAATTTAATGCAGAAAAGTGTGAAGTGATTCGTTTTGGTAGGAAGAATGAGGAAAGCCAATCTAAATTAAAGAGTATAATTCTAAAAGGGATACAGGTGCAGAGGAACTTGTAGGAATATGTGCACAAATCATTGAAGGTTGCAGGGCAGGTTGAGCAAGCGGTTAATAAAGCATATGGGAACCTGGGCTTTATAAATAGGGGCATAGAGTACAAAAACAAGAAAGTTATGACAGACCTGTATAAAATGCTAGTTCTGCCTCAACTGGAGTATTGTGTCCACTTCTGGGCACCACACTTTCAGAAGGATGTTATGACATTAGAGAGGATGCAGAAAAGAATCGCGAGAATGGTTCCTGGGATGAGGAACTTCAGTTACATGGACAGGTTAGAGAAGCTGGGTCTGTTCTTCTTGGAGAAAAGATTAAGAGGAGATTTGATAGAGATGTTCAAGATCATGAGGGGTCTGGACAGAGTGAATAGAGAGGAACTGTTCCCATTGGCAGAAGGATCCAGAACCATAGGACACTGATTTAATGTGATTGGCAAAAGAAGCAACAGTGACTTGTGGAAAAATATTTTTACACAGTGAGTGGTTAGGAATGGAATGCACTGCCTGAGAGTGTGGTGGAGGCAAGTTCAATTGAGGCCTTCAAAAGAGAACTGGATAATTATCTGAAGAGAAAACATTTGCAGGGCTACGGGGAAAAGGTGCAGAAGTGGGACTCAGTGAGTTGCTCTTGCAGAGATGGGCCGAATGGCCTCCTTCTGTGCTGGAACCATTCTATGATTCTATGACCTAACTGCACTTGGGATTCATGGGGTTAATAGTTTCTTAAAGCCTTGCGATTTGTTTTGCTCTGAAATAAATCTGCAAAGTGTCAAGGCAACAGTTGTCCTTCCCTTTCTTACGGGATGCTGGGAATTCAGAAGTATCCTGGCTCCGTCAAAGCATGTGATGGGAGGGTCCACACTGAGTGACGATATCGCATTCCCCATGCTGCAGCCTAACATCTTACTGGGTGCAGGTAAATGGTAAGGGCAATGAAGGAAGCTGCAACAGAGCTCCAGAAAGGTGAAGCTTTATTGGATTGGATGGATCTGTTTTAAGGATGATGTGAAACGTGCCTGTATTAGCACACCCTGAGCATCCCTTATGTGTGCCTCATTATGCCTTGCCTATGGTCCCTGGGGTTCTTCAGCACGCAGCGCCTGGTTATCATCTTCCTCCACATCCTCATCATTGGAGGAGGCATCGCGCTCCACAATATCCTCTTTGTTCAATGCCTCTGCCCTCTGCAGTGCCAGGTTGTGCAGAGTACAGTCGACTATCACCACACGTGAGACCCTTACTGAGGCATACTTAAGGGTGCCGCCGGGTCGATCAAGGCACCTGAACCACATCTTCAGAAGGCCCATGGCCTGCTTGATGGTCACGCGAGTTGCCCCGTGGCAGGTGTTGTACCTCTCCTCCGCAGCAGCGCTTGGATTCCATGTCTTCAGTTGGTAACCCTGGTCACCCAATATCCATCCTTGAATGTGCATTGTGGGGGGCGGGGATGGGGAATGTGCTGGAAAAGCTCTGGCACCTAATATTGCCTGAGTATGTAGGCATCGTGGGTGCTTCCTGGGAACCATGCAGATACCTGAAGGATCCATTTGTGGTGGTCGCAGACCAGTTGGACATTGAACGAATGGAAGCCCTTCCTGTTGATGAAGGTCGCTGCCTAGTCTGTGGAAATCGTGATGGTCACATGCATGCACCAATGACACTCTAAACCTGGGGGAATTCAGCAATGGCCCTGATCACTCTGGCCCTCTGAGCTTGGCTTTGGGATTGTTATGAAAGTGGACATATTGGCTGGCCCGCTGGAAGATGGCATTGATGACCATCTTGATGCAGCAATGAACAACAGACTGGGAGATCCCACACATATCTCCAGTGGATCCCTGGAATGATCCAGAGACATAGGAATTCAGTGGCATGGTGACCTTCCGTACCAATGGCATTGGGTGGTCACCACTTCCCATGGGGCTCAGCTTGTCCTCCATCATGGCACACAGATCTGTGATGGCCTCCCTGGAGAGGCACAGTCTTCAGCAACACTGCTGCACTGACTTTTGAAGGTAGCTGAACCTTGGACAATAGACCCTCTCTGGGGGGTAACCTGTTCTGCACACAGGAGGCTGGTTCTCTTATTGACCCTGAGGTTGCTGTTGTTCCATTACCTGTGGCTATATCTCTCTTCCTCTCTGATTCTTCTCCTCATTGGAGGTCCTGAAGCCTGAGTGAATGAGGCCCATGGCAGATAACTATACTCAGTTTCCAGGGCCTCTTACCCCAGCCCCTCTTTATTCACACAAGTGCCAGTTCCAATATGGCACTTTGGTGTTATGCCCCCACATTGCTCACAACTTTTTTGCCGCTCCCGACTGACACTTTCAATGCCCTGCCTGGCAAGTCATGCTGGCTTTCATGTTGGATGCTACCTCCTTTTAGCTTGCTGCCTCATTGTACCTAGTGAGGCTCTTAAGCCATGTATTCTTTGAAAAATCTGAAAGCCCTGGTAAAATTGCAGTTAATTACCTGATTAAGAGGCTTAATTATCTTCCTGCCATATTGGAGCATGAGGTCCTCCCGTGACGCTGGCCACACTTCGGAATATCCGGTTGCTACAGAAAGACGTTGGGCTTCCGTCCTAATGTTTTCCGTCACAGTATTCCGATGCCTCCTGCCTCCTGCCCGTCCCCAAAGGGCTGGGAAAATCCAGCCCTATATATTTTTCTTGCAGCACGTTCCTGGATTAAAGCAGCACTCTCCGCTTTGCCAAATTTTCCATTCTTTTCTTCCTCTCTGCTATTCTGCTGTGAGCATTTACGTTTTCCTTGGATCTAGCATTTGTTTCAATATTTGTCTCATTATCATCTCCTTTTGCCTTGCACCATCATCAACTTTGTCATTTAATCTCTCCTGCCGTCTACCATCACAGATCTCTTCCTTTTGTTCTTTTCCTACCTCCTTTTCAATGGCTCTGTGCTGTTCACCCGTAACATCTTCCAGTTCTGTTGTAAGCTCATCCATCTGAAACATTAATTCTTGTTTCTGTTACCATAGATGTTGACTGACCTACGAAGTGTTTAAATGCACCTCGCCACCCTTAGGCTGAACCAGACTGTGCATCCTGTTTAACCCAGTGCAATTTTACACACTGCACGTCTATCCAAGTTCAAGATCATTTCCACTTCGACAACTACCTCAGTCCTCAAATGCTGAAACCCATATACAAACTTTTTCACCTCTGAACTCAACTACTTGATTCTCTGACTTTGGCCTTTTGCTCAGTTCCCTCTTTCTATTGATGATAGAATCTTTTGCCTCTCCTCAATTACCCCGACTCTCTGGATATCTCTTCCCAAACCATTCTGTTTTTTGCCTTCTCTGCTCTCCTTAGTAAACCTTCTTCTTCTTCTTCTTTGGCCTCCTTGTCTCGAGAGATAATGGGTAAGCACCTGGAGGTGGTCAGTGGTTTGTGAAGCAGCGCCTGGAGTGGCTATAAAGGCCAATTCTAGAGTGACAGACTCTTCCACAGGCGTTGCAGATAAAATTGGTTTTCAGGGCTGTTGCACAGTTGGCTCTCCCCTTGTGCTTCTGTCTTTTTTCCTGCCAACTGCTAAGTCTCTTCGACTCGCCGCTCTTTAGCCCCGCCTTTATGGCTCTGGCGATCACTGGCAACTGACTGCCACGACTTGTGGTCAATGTCACAGGACTTCATGTTGCGTTGGCAGACGTCTTTAAAACGGAGACATGGACGGCCGGTGAGTCTGATACTAGTGATGAGCTCGCTGTACAATGTGTCCTTGGGATCCTGCCATCTTCCATGCGGCTCACATGGCCAAACCATCTCAAGCGCCACTGGCTCAGTAGGGTGTATATGCTGGGGATGTTAGCCGCCTCGAGGACTTCTGCGTTGGAGATACGGTCCTGCCACCTGATGCCAAGGATTCTCCGGAGGTAGCAAAGATGTAATGAGTTGAGACGTCGCTCTTGGCTGACATATGTTGTCCAGGTCTCGCTGCCGTAGTGCAAGGTACTGAGGACACAGGCTTGATACACTCGGACTTTTGTGTTCCGTGTCAGTGCGCCATTTTTCCACACCCTCTTGGACAGTCTGGACATAGCAGTGAAAGCCTTTCCCATGCGCTTGTTGATTTCTGCATCGAGAGACAGGTTACTGGTGATAGTTGAGCCTAGGTAGATGAACTCTTGAACCACTTCCAGAGCGTGGTCGCCAATATTGATGGATGAAGCATTTCTGACGTCCTGTTTTCTTGAGGCTGATGGGTAGGCCAAATTCATTGCAGGCAGCCGCAATCCTGTCGATGAGTCTCTGCAGACACTCTTCTGTGTGGGATGTTAATGCAGCATTGTCAGCAAAGAGGAGTTCCCTGATGAGGACCTTCCGTACTTTGGCCTTCGCTCTAAGACGGGCAAAGTTGAACAACCTGCCATCTGATCTTGTGTAGAGGAAAATTCCTTCTTCTGAAGACTTGAACGCATGTGAGAGCAGCAGGGAGAAGAAGATCCCAAACAGTGTAGGTCCGAGAACACTGCCCTGTTTTATGCCACTCAGGATGGGAAAAGGCGATGAGGCGCCGCTATGCTGAATTGTACCTTTCATATTGTCGTGGAATGAGGTGATGATACTTAGTAACTTTGGTGGACATCCGATCTTTGCTAGTAGCCTGAAGAGACCAGGTCTGCTGACGAGGTCAAAGGCTTTGGTGAGATCAATGAAAGCAACGTAGAGGGGCATCTGTTGTTCGCGGCATTTCTCCTGTAGCTGGCGAAGGGAGAACAGCATGTCAATGGTGGATCTCTCTGCTCGAAAGCCACACTGTGCCTCAAGGTAGACATGCTCAGTCATGGAGTCTGTTTAAAACGACTTGAGTGAAGACTTTCCCCACTATGCTGAGCAGGGAGATTCTATGGTAGTTGTTGCAGTCACCACGGTCACCCTTGTTCTTATAGAGGGTGATGATATTGGCATCGCGCATGTCCTGTGGTACTGCTCCCTCATCCCAGCACAGGCAAAGCAGTTCATGGAGTGCCAAGAGTATAGCAGGCTTGGCACACTTGATTGTTTCAGGGGTAATGCCGTCCTTTCCAGGGGCTTTTCCACTGGCTAGAGAAACAATGGCATCACTGAGTTCCAATTTTGTTGGCTGTTTGTCCAGCTCATCCATGACTGGCAGAGACTGGGCTGCATTGAGGGCGGTTGATCAGTGATAACATTTTCCCTGGAGTACAGTTCTAGGTAGTGCTCCACCCAGCTTCTTAATATGTAACTTTTCAATTTTTCTCTTCCTTCATGGCATGGAACCTGTTTTCCCTATTTCCCATTTATCAATTGGGACTTGTCTATTTAGTCTCAGGATATGGCAAGATGGGCATTTATTTTCCACGGTTACTTGACCCTGAGAAGGTTGTGGCGGGCCTTTTCTTGAACTGATGTAGTCCATGTGGTGAAGTTACTCCCACAATGCCAGTAGGTGGGGAGTTGCAGGAATTTGCCCCAGGAACGTTGATGGAATGGCGATATATATCCATGTTGGGATGGTGTGTTTCTTGGAGAGAAATTTGGTGATGATGGCTTTTCCATGCACCTGCTGCCTTTATCCTTCCAGGTGGTGGAGGTTGTGGGTTTGGGAGGTGCTGTCAAAGAAGAAGTTGAGTTGCTTCAGTGCAGCCTGTAACCATTGTGTTCTGGTGGTGGAGGGAGTGGATGATTAAGCCGATCACGTGGACTACTTTGTCCTGGATGATGTTGAGCTTCTTGAGTATTGTTGCAGTTATACCGACCCAGCCAGGTGGAGAGTGTTCCATCATATTCCTGATATGTGCCTTCTAAATGGTTGAGAACAATAACAACAACTTATATTGACATAACGTTTTTAGTGTAATAAAACGTCCCAAGGCGCTTCACAGGATCATTCAAATAGAAAGTATGACACTGAGCCACAAAGGTGATATTAGGTCAGATGACCAAAAGCTTGGTCAAAGAGGTGGTTTTAAGGAGTGTCTTAAAGGAGGAAAGCGAGGTAGAGAGGCAGAGAGGTACAGGGACAGTATTCCAGAGCTTGGGGCCTAAGCAACTGAAGGCGAGATCACCAATGGTGGAGCAATTAAAATCAGAGATGCTCAAGGGACCAGAATTAGAGGAACATTGAAATCCCGGAGGGTGTGGGGCTGGAGATTACAGAGATAGGGAGGGGCGAGGCCATGGAGGGTGTTGAAATCAAAAATGACAATTTTAAAATCAAAACTTGCTTCACCGGGAGCCATTGTAGGTCAGTGAGCCCAGAGATTATAGGTGAACGGGGCTTAGTGTGAGTTAAAACAAGGCAGCGGAGTTTTGGATCACCTCAAGTTTATGGAGGATAGAATGTGGGAGACCAGCCAGGAGAGCATTGGAATAGTCAAGTCTAGAGGTAACAAAGGCACGAGTGAGGGTTTCAGCAGCAGATGTGATGAGGTGGGGCCAAGTCTTGTGGTGTTGCTGAGGTGGAAATAAGTGATCTTAGTGATCGTGCAAATATGAGGTCAAAAGCTCATCTCGAGGTCAAATATGACACTAAGGTTGCGAACAGACTGTCTTAATCTCAGACTGTTGCCAGGGAGAGGGATGGAGTTGGTAGCTAGGGAATGGAGTTTGGAACGGAGACCAAAAACGGTGGGGTCAAGAGTTGTTTTTTGAGGAGAGAGGTGATGACGGCAGATTTAAAGGAGAGAGGGACACACCTGATAAGAGAGAATGGTTTACAATATCAGCTAACAAGAAGACCAGGAGGGGAAGTTGGGTGGTAGCAAAACAAAATCTAGTCATCTCTAAGCTAAAGTCACTGTTTTCATCTTTGATGACTCTTTGTTTCAATTCCATTCCAACCATTTTGCTTTCTGTGATTCATACTTTTTCTAAATATGATGCTCATAACACTTTTTTTCTCTTGCAAATCTTTTTGTAACCAAACGTTTTTTTAACAAATTTTCTTGAAAATCAGAGGTATATGCAGATCAAAACATGTATGTTCTGAATTTTTTATGCATCTGGTGATATCAAGTATTAAGGCTGTTCAAGTGCCGTATCATGTTTGAAGCCTGGCAGTGTAGAAACAGTGTAGAAGGCAGTGATGAAGCAAATTGTTACGACCAGGTGAGAAAGAGCTCTAAGGTTCCCTCTCAGCCTTCACCTGGTCTTACTGTAACAGGGTTTAATTTTAAACACACCATATTTTTAGCTCCCCCTTGGTGAATCCTTGTTCACTGCTTTCCAATTATAAGGCAAAGAAACCAGCGCAACAGGTTTACTCAGGTTTAAAGAAGAAAAGTGAAATTTATTAAACTTAAACTTAAACTCCAATTCAGTTAACGCCTACAGATACACGACACTTACATGCATACGTGATACACACATGCAGATAGGGACAGAAAGAGCAGAAGAAAAATAAAGTGGAAAAGTTTGAGGTAATCTCTGAAGAGGGTTTTGTTGTTACTGTGCTTTGAGCTTGCTGTAGAGTCCTTGATTGTAGGTAGATCTTGCTTTTTGTTGGGGCCCAGTATTCTTCTTAAACCTTGTTCACTGTAGGAGACTTTTCTCTCTTGGAGTTCATGTGACTTCAGTGGGTTTTGGAGTTCTGTGAGAAAGAGATGGGAACAGGCAGGCAGGAGAGGAGGTCTGCTTCAGTCCAGGAGCATTCTGCTTTCTGCAGACTCTCAATTCAAAACTGTACAATTCAGAAAACCCCAGGTTGCCAATCAGGTTAGTCATGTGACTAACTCATCTGATCACATCTTGGTTCTGTGTATTGTGTGTGTCAGGGAATGTTCCTTTGTCTACAAACACTGTCTATTAATATGCAAAAATGCCTTTCCAGCCAGGGGCCTGGTAATCCATTATAATAGGCCTTCTCTTCCCAGCAACAATTTGAAATTTAATGTCCATATGGCTAAATTAATATGCCTCATTCTTGGTAGGTGGGGGCTTGCATGACAAAATGGATAATTCAATTAGGAAAATTGTGTTGCCATCTAGTCCTTTAATTTGTCATTTTCTTGACTTAATTTTTTAGGCTTTTCTCATGATAATGCGATCCAACTGGAAATGGTTTGGAGCTGCAAATGAGATGCTAAAGAGTCACATGCAGATCCAGAGCTATGGATTGCCGACCCCTGTCAGCCACTAATTTTTTTCCAAAGCCATGTAAAGGAAATTGCATAAATGTTGTTGCACAATTTACAATGCAACTGCCTCATGAATGGATTCTGATGTGAGAATAGGATTTATAGAACCTGCTTCTTTCCTTAATCATTTGTGTAAATTTTTTCAACAGCTGAAATCGACATAATATAACATTTAATGTGGTCTTGTATAATCTTCTCTTGCCATACCGCAGATCCAATCCAATAAAGCCCAAGATCTCAAATTTGCATCATTGCTGCATCACCGAAATGAAAGCTGCTTTTTGAGATGGAACAATGACTGAGCACACAAAGGCTACACGACAATTGAACAATATGCCTTTCAGTGCAAGCTAACAGCAAATTTTGAATCCAGAGATGTGACCTGAGAATTAAAGCATCAGGAGAGGTTGCTGCAGCTATCACGTTTCCTACTTACATACAAAGAGCTGGATTTTACAGGGTCCCCGACGTTGGTCTCTGTGGCAGGGGTGGGGGGCCGGAAGATAGTTCCGGCAGCAGCCCGCCCCGGAGCCTGATGCCAGGAGGGCCGGGCCCAATCTTTCCAGTGGCAGCAAGGCTCTGTGGTAGCCCCCTCAGCCGCTGGGTGATGGGACCTGGATTAGCATATGGTAATTAATTAAATGCATGCATTTAAATACACTTCCCTGTGATCTAACGGTCGGGCCGCGATCTTCAGTGTGGCGGCCGGCACTCCTGCGCCTTCACTTTCCCGTCTTGGGAAAACAGGTGCCGCATTGGTGGGGAAGGAGCAAAAGTGAGATTTTTAGTGCCGGTGGCGGTTCGGGGTGGGGGAACCGGGGTCAAATGTTTGTCATTAGGCTATGGGATGGTGGGAAGGGGTGAACTGTGAACTTTGTTCAGTTTGGGATGGAGATCATATTTGAAATGTAAGTGTTTTGGTGGGGTGGGGGTTTGGGTGGGAGGGGGAAGCACAGATACTTAATTTTATTGTTATTGGGTAGTGGGAAAGGGGCGATAGAATTTTGATTTGAACAGTGTGGGTGGTGGTGGTTCCCTTTAAAAATTTAAGTTAGCTGGCAGACGTTGGCTCCCCTTTAAAAATGGCGCCAGCGTCTGCACACAGGCAGCTGACACCATTGCCGGTGTCGGAAAGCCCGCCCCCTCCATGTGATTGGTGGGGGTGGGGGGGGTGGGGTCAGGCTGACCAGGGTATTTAAATGAGCACCGACTGGAGATCACAGCGGCATGGCGGCTCACGCGTGCGGGTCGCCAATTTAACGCCCGCCGCCACTCTCGGCGGTGGACGCTTAAAATCCAGCCCAAAGTGAAAATGCACATTTAGTAAATGAGCTATTCTGTTAGGTAGATGGATTCGGCTTTTAATTGAACATTGCCTGATACCTATGTTTTACATTTAAAGCAATAAATTGCAAAGAAAATGATGCAAAGTTCCAGCGTGAGAATTTTTCTTAAAATTTATTCTCGGGATGTGGGCATCATTGGTGAGGCTGCCATTTATTGCCCACACCTAGTTGCCCCTAGAAGGTGGTGGTGAACCTTGTTCTTGAACTGATGCAGTCCAAGAGATTTAGAACAACTGAGTGACCTGTTAGACCATTTCAGAGGGCAGTTGAGAGGCAGCTATATTGTGTGTGAATTGGAGTCATATATAGATCAGACTGATAAGGGCACTAGGTTTTCTTCCCTAAAGAATATTAGTGGGCTGGATTTTTGCAACAATCCACAAAAACGTCATGGCCACTTTTACTGATACCAGCTTTTTATTTCCAGCTTTTTTGAAGCCGAATTCAAATTCTCGCACTCAGATTCTCTGGATTATTAGTCCTGTAAGATAACCATTATGCTACCAGCTAATGATTGTCAGTCAAATAGGTAACATCCAAAACATTAACATAATTTCCAGATAGTCCAAACCCACGACCTCAACCACCTAGAAGGACAAGGGCAGTAGTTACATGTGAACTGCATCACCTCCACATTTTTCTCCATATATTGGATATATTTTGCTGTTTTTTCATTGTCGCTGGGTCACAATCCTGGAACTCCATACCCAACAGTATAGTGGAGTACCTTCACCACATGCACTGCAGCAATTCAAGAGGAAGGTGCCCCATAACCTTTTCAAGGGTAATCAGGAAGGGCAATAAATAACAGTCTTGCTAGCAACATTCATAATCCTGAGAATGAATAATAAAATAAGAGGCTGAAAGACCACAGTGCACTTCCAAAAAACTTTCTGTTTTTATTGTTATGTCTATTTTAACCCCTTTCTAATGACAGGGCCCCATTGTTGTGCAGTTAACGGGAGGCAGCCAGGGGGGGTGAGGGGATTTTAATTGCTGCTAACTGTAATTTCCAGTGAATTTGTGGTGTCTTCATTAGCTAGGTGGGAAACTGTGCTGCAGAGCTAAACAGACCAGATGATCCCACATTCTATTCCCCATTTGACCTCAGCCAGGATAACAGTGTTAGCATTGCTTTCCCTGGGCAAGGAAGGACAAAATAAACAGCCACAAAACTCTGCCAGGATCAAACCACCCTGTTGGAATGTGCATGCATGTGGATCTTTGATGACAACAGGATTGGACTCAGTTGTGATACCTTCTGTAATTGAATTGCTGGGTGGCACCCACTAACTAGGTTCACTTATTAAGAGCAACCAGTTATGTGAGGTACATGAAGGCGATGGGTACCTGTTCCTGTTCTTTCTGAGTGCCTCTAATGACGATGCATCTAGATCTGCGGGATTGCTTTGTGAAGCGCGGTGAAAGCAGGGCCGGACTTTGGAAGGATAGCAGTCCAATTGTTCTCGAAATTTTCTTGGGAAATCTACTGACACAGGTGATGCTAACTGAAGAACATGGTTTTGTTTAGTTGGTAGTTGACAGTCTCCGCAAAGCAGTTGAGGTGTGTGAGTGACGGACAGCGCTGCATGGCTGTCAATGAGGGTTGAAATGTACAATTTTAGCAAGCTGGGGCAGTGCAACAACATCCAAATATGTTGAGCCTTGATCTTAATAGATCTGTTGAAATGAGTGATTGAAAGAAATAGGGTGCTATTGGAGTAAAAAGGAGCGATTACAGGTGATTGACCATGAGTCAAAGGTCTATTAAATGTCAGGATGCTGTGTTCAGAAATGGTAGATGTGAGAGTGTAAACAAGGCACGAGTCACAGTGCAGAAGCCAATATGTAGAGATTTATCTATTCTTTTCCATCCCAAAGCCTCCTAACATATCAATTCTGATAAAATAGAGACAAATAGTCGTTTGGTAGTACAGAACTTGAGTATTGCGAAAGCAGGAGCATTTTGTCAAAGCTTTTCATCTTGCACTCATCAGGACAATTCACAAGAATATGAATGTAAGGGAAAGCAACAAATTTAGACTGTATGAGAAGAGAGTGCTGATTGGTTGGCAAGTGGACTCTGATTAGAGGCGTTGCGATAGGGAATGCACCAGTTTATGGTGACTGACAGCTAACTGCCAATCTTTGTTTGAAATTTAAACCAGGCATGTTGACTCTGATTGGCCCTGAGGAATGAACCAGCAGATGGCTGTCACTTAATTTGTTTAGCTGAAAAAAGCGCAATGTGGGAAGTCAGGGACAATTCCAGTGTCCAGTGCGAACACATGTGTGGGAGGTGTCTCCAGCTGCAGCTACTCGAAATCCGTTTCGGAGGCTCGAGACACTGTGGAGCATCCACAAGGCTGAGATCATCGTGGATAGCAAGTACAGGGAGGTGGTCACACTGCAGGTAAAGACAGCTCAGACAGAAAGGGAATGGGTGACCGCCAGGCAGGGTAGAAGAACTAGACAGGTAGTGCAGGAGTCCCCTGGGTCCATCTCCCTCTCTAACAGATGTTCTGCTTTAGATACTGTTGGGGGAGGTAGCTTCTCAGGGGAATACAGTCTGTGGTACCATGGGGGCTCAGCTGCACAGAAGGGGAGAAAAAAGAGTGGGAGAGCTATAGTGAAAGGGGATTCTATCGTAAGGGGTACAGATAGGCATTTCTGTGGCTGCAAACGTGACTCCAGGATGGTATGTTGCCTCCCTGGTGCTAGGATCAAGGATGTTGTGGAGCGGCTGCAGGACATTCAGAAGGGGGAGGGTGAACAGTCAGAGGTCGTGGTACACATTGGTACCAACAACATAGGCAGAAAGAGGGATGAGGTCCTGCATCAGTAATTTAGGGAGCTAGGTAGCAGATTAAAAAGCAGGACCTTAAAGGTTGTAATCTCTGGATTACTCCCTGTGCTACGTGCTCGTAAGTCTAGGAATAGAAGGATAGAGCAGATGAATGCATGGCTGAAGAGATGGTGCAGGAGGGAGGGCTTTAGTTTCCTGGATCACTGGGTCTGTTTCTGGCAAAGGTGGGACCTGTACAAGTTGGATGGGTTGCACCTGAACCAGAACAGAACCAACATCCTTGCTGGGAGGTTTGCTAGTGCTGTTGGGGTGGGGGGGTTTAAACTAATTTGGCAGGGGGATGGGATACAGAGTGGAGGTACAGTAGGGGGTGATGCACAGTCTAATGTAGAAGAGAAACTGAGTCAGTCTGGAAGACAGAGCAAATATAGACCTATTAAGGCACAAGCGAATAATGCAAGGCTGGATTGCATCTATTTTAACACAAGGAGTCTTACTAGTGAGGCAGATGAATTGAGGGCATTGATTAACACATGGGAATATGATATTATTGCTATCACAGAGACATGGTTGAGGGAAGGGCAGGGCTGGCAGCTCAATATTCCAGGGTATAGAATCTTCAGGCATGACAGGGGAGGGTGTAAAAGAGGAGGTGGCATTGCACTGTTGATCAAGGAGTCAATTACTGTAGTAAGGAGGGATGATATCTTAGATGGTTCCTCAAATGAGGCCATTTGGGTAGAAATTAAAAACAAAAAGGGGGCAATCACTTGGCTGGCAGTGTACTACAAGCTTCCAAACAGTCAGGAAGAGATAGAGGAGCAGATATGTAGGAAAATCTCAGAGAGGTGTAAAAATAATAGGATAATGATAGTAGGGGATTTCAACTTCCCCAATATCAACTGGGCTAGTCTTAGTGCAAAAGGCTTAAAGGGGGCGGAATTCTTAAAATGCATACAGGAGAGCTTTTTGAGCCAGCACTTAGAAAATCCTAGAAGAGAAGGGGCAGTACTGGATCTAATCCTGGGGAATGAAGCCGGACAAGTGGTAGAAGTGTCAGTGGGGGAACATTTCGGGGATAGTGACCATAACTCTGTAAGATTTAAGGTAGTTATGGAAAAGGACAAAGATAGACCAGAAATAAAGGTACTGAATTGGGGGAAGGCCGATTTCACTACGATAAAACTTGATCTGGCCAAAGTGGACTGGGAGCAGCTACTTGTAGGAAAGTCTACATCAGACCAGTGGGAGTCATTCAAAAAGGAAATTGTGAGAATTCAGGGCCAACATGTTCCCGTAAAGATGCAGGGTAGGACCAACAAGTTCAGGGAACCCTGGAATTCGAGGGATATAGAAGATATATAAGGAAAAAAAATAGGCTTATGGCAGATTCAAAGCACTGAAAACAGCGGAGGCCCTAGAGGTGTATAGAAAGTGTAGGGGGGTACTTAAAAAAGTAATTAGGAGAGCGACGAGGGGACATGAAAAAACACTGGCGGACAAGATAAAGGAACATTCCAAGGCATTTTATTAGTATATTAAGGGCAAGAGGATAATCAGGGAAAGAGTAGGGCCCATTAGGGACCAAAGTGGCAATCTGTGAGTGGAGCCAAAGGACATAGGTGAAGTTTTAAATGATTACTTTTCATCTGTGTTCACTATGGAGATGGATGATGCAGAATGTAGAGATCAGGGAGGGGGATTGTGATATACTTAAACAAATTAGCAATGAAAGGGAGGAAGTATTAGCTGTTTTAGCAGGCTTAAAAGTGGATAAATCCCCAGGTGCAGATGAGATGTACTCCAGGCTGTTTTGTGAGGCAAGGGAGGAGATAGCAGGGGCTCTGACACAAATTTTCAAATCCTCTCTGGCCACAGGAGAGGTACCAGAGGACTGGAGGACAATGAATGTGGTACCATTATTCAAGAAGGGTTAATTACCAGGTAATTACAGGCCAGTGAGTCTAACATCAATGGTAGGGAAATTATTGGAAAAAATTCTGAGGGACAGGATTAATCTCCACTTACAGAGGCAGGGATTAATCAAGGATAGTCAGCATGGCTTTGTCAGGGGGTGACTAGATGTGTAGATGTGGGTAAAGCAGTTGATGTAGTCTACATGGACTTCAGTAAGACTTTTGATATGGCCCCGCATGGGAGATTGGTCAAGAAGGTAAGAGCCCATGGGATCCAGGGCAATTTGGCAAATTGGATCCAAAATTGACTTAGTGGCAGGAGGCAGAAGGTGATGGTTGAGGGCTGTTTTTGCAAGTGGAAGACTGTGACCAGTGGTGTACCACAGGGACTGGTGCTGGGACCCTTGCTGTTTGTAATGTACATGAATGATTTAGATGTGAATATAGGAGGTATGATCAGTAAGTTTGCAGATGACATGAAAATTGGTGTGCCATAAATAGTGAGGAGGAAAGCCTTAGATTACAGGACAATATAGATGGGCTGGTAAGGCGGGCAGAGCAGTGGCAAATGGAATTTAATCCTGAGAAGTGTGAGGTGATGCATTTTGGGAAGACTAACAAGGCAAGGGAATATGCAATGGATGGTAGGACCCTGGGAAGTACAGAAGGTCAAAGGGATCTTGGTGTACTTGTCCATAGATCACTGAAGGTAGATAAGGTGGTTAGGAAGGCATATGGGATACTTGCTTTTATTAGCCGATAAACAGAATATAAGAGCAGGGAGGTTATCTTGGAGCTGTATAAAATGCTTGTTAGGCCACAGCTGGAGTACTGTGTACAGTTCCAGTCACTACACTATAGGAAGGATGTGATTGTACTGGAGAGGGCGTAGAGGAGATTCACCAGGATGTTGCCTGGGCTGGAGCATTTCAGCTATGAAGAGAGACTGGATAGGCTAGAGTTGTTTTCCTTAGAGCAGAGAAGGCTGAGGGGGGACCTGATTGAGGTATACAAAATTATGAAGGGAATTGATAGGATAGATAGGAAAAAACTTTTTCTCTTAGCGGAGGGACCAATAACCAGGGGGCATAGATTTAAGGTAAGGGGCAGGAAGTTTAGATGGGATTTGAGGGAATTTTCTTTCACCCAGAGGGTGGTTGGAATCTGGAACACACTGCCTGAAAGGGTGGTAGAGGCAGGAACCCTCACAACATTTAAGAAGTATTTAGATGAGCACTTGAAATGCCATAGCATACAAGGCTACGGGCCAAGTGCTGGAAAATTGGATTAGAATAGATAGGTGTTTTAGGTGCTTGATGGCTGGCACAGACGCGATGGGCCACAGGGCCTGTTTCTGTGCTGTATAACTCTATGACTCTATCACTGTATGACAATGTGTGTACATGTTTTTTCTGTCCGCAAAGAACAGGGCCCTGTGTCTTAATATATGTAGCTTCCAGTACATGCAAATGCACTACACAGCGAGCCCGACTGACAATCTTAAATTGGTTGTCAGCATAATTTTTAGCACACTAAGGCTTATTTAGCAAATCTTGTCCAATTGCGGAATCATATCTAATGTTGGACATTGTTTTGGATTTTGCAAGCACGGACTCGTTGGATACCGTCTGTGAACAGCGGGGAGGGGGACATGCTGTTTGGAAGGGTGGTGTGTGACAAATTAGGAGGGAGGGCAGTGGGTGGCATGCCCATCTCCTTCCCACCGCCATGACTTTTTGCCATGCTGCCAGTCTTTGGGACGTACAGCCTATATACCTAGCATCACACTAGCATTGAAACTCATATACCACATTACTCATTTGGCTGATTGGCAGAGTCCACTTGAAACCAATCAACACTCTCTTCTCATCTTCTCATACAGTATAAATTTGTTGCTTTCTCTTACAAAGGTATTCTTGTGAGTTATCCTGATGAGTGCAAGATGAAAAACTTCGACAAAATGTCTCTGATTTCAGCAATTCTCAAAATAGAGACTGTTTGCTTTCGAAAAATGTGTTTTTTTGCAATAAATTGAAGAACACTATCAGAAACAGAACACTTCAATTAACAGATTGTCACCACCCTTTGAGAGTGTATACAGCCAGCTTGCTTTGTGGAATAGGTGGATTGCAAAACCCTTTTGAATCTGTTCTCCTGGCTCTGGCAATGGATGTATCAGTCTTGATTGCTGACAAGTTTAAAACGTCAAACCTATTTTCAAAGGATTTTTTAAAATTAATATTGTCTATAATTTGTATCATGTGTTGAATATACTGACTGCCACAAGCTTGGCGAGCATCGAAATCCTATTGGACAACACGAACCTAGTAACTCTTTGCACATGAGTTTGAGGGCTCCAATCAAAATTAAGGAACACAAGTCAACACTCCTCTGAGTTCTTTTGCTACATTAGGGTTGCTAATTGTCCAGTCCCCTCCTGAATTGTCCAGTAATTCCTACCTGACCTCCTCAGTTCCAGGAACCCTTTTGGGTTGTTAAGGTAATTGATAAATGCTTCCTGATAATGGCTGAAATTTTACAGGACTACTGGCCAAGTGCTGGAAAATGGGATGAGTGTAGATAGGTGCTTGATGGCCGGCATGGACACGATGGGCCGAAAGCCCTGTTTCTGTGCTGTACAACTCTATGACTCTATGACTCTATGAGGGCCCAAGGAGTAGGCTGGGACATGGAGGGGTGGGATGTGAAAAATCAGGAGGGAGGGCAGGGTGTGCCCATCTTCTTCCCAACGCCATGGCATTTGGCTAGCAGTGGGGAAGGTGGCAGATGGGCCTCCTGCCTAGAGGCCAATTGAGGCCCCTAAATGGCCAATTAAAGGCCTCTTTTTTCTGCCAGTTGCATTTTACCTGTGGTGGGCGGGCCATCTGCCACATGGGGAGACCGCCAGGTAAACCCTGGTGGCCTCTCTGCGGGCTTGGGGGTGGGGGCCCTCCTCACCAGGCACTCTGTGGCCAACGGTGACCGCACCCCCCTCCCCGTCCCCCGTCTGCAACATGACTCCACCCTCACCAATCACTCCTCACCAACCTCTTGTCGGGGACTGCCTGACTCGTACCGGTGACCCCGACCCCACTTACCTTGGTCCATGAGTGGCATCCATGCTGCTTTTCTGAGCTGGATGCAGTCTCAACAGCGACACCACAAGTGGAAACTATCAGCTCTCCGATTGGCTGGCAACTCTTGGAGGCGGGATCTCATCCCTTAAAGGGGCGGGAGCCTTGACGGCAGTTTATTAGTTGCCTGATGGACATAAATTTGGGTCGGGACTCCAGAATCGGCTGAGGCTGGGTTTCTCCTGGCTTTCCAGTCCATGGACATGGCCATCCCCGCCATGACAAAATCCCAGTCAATATATTCCAGATTGCCACAAACTCCAGAACCACAAACATGGAGAATGCAGAGACAGCTTGGAATTAACTATTTTGTGCCGAGGGTGGTGAATATGTGGCATATCCTGTCCAGTGGAGGCTTTTATTATGGAAAAACCGAAGGTAGAATTGGATAGATATTTGAAAGCGTAGGTAATTGAAAGGAATTAGTTTTTGGGAACAGACTGCACTTCTTTAAATTCCTATGAAAATAATGTACAATTTTCAAGGAGGCTTTAAAATAACAATAGTAGTTTGAAAGTAGAAATAACTCATGAGGACAAATTCATCAAACCGTCACTCAGAAACAGTGAAAGTAACAGCAGTTCTGAATTTCTGCACATTACAATAATTGTAAGTAAAATCTGATTGGAGTCATGCGCTATTCCACATAAGAACATCAAAATTGCTAAATGAAGAAAGACAAAGTCCATCTAGTTTGCCTTCTACCAGCCTGGTCATCACATGATACAATAATGGAGTTGTTGACAAATCATCGCATCCAATCTCTATCAATTAACATTCACGCCACACAAGTGCCAGGCAATGACCATCAAACAAGAGAGAATCTAATCATCTCTCCCTGATGTTCAATGGCATTACCATTGCTGAATCCCCCACCTTCAACATCCTGGGGGGTACCATTGACCAAAAACTGAACTGGACCAGCAACATAATTACTGTGGCTACAAGAGCAGGTCAGAGGCTGGGAATTTGATGGGGAGTAACTCACCTCCTGACTCCAAAATGCCTGTCCACCATCTACAAGGCACAAGTCAGAAGTGTGATGGAATACTCGCCACTTGCCTGGATGGGTGCAGCTCCAACAACACTCAAGAAGCTCGACACCATCCAGGCCAAAGCAGCCTGCTTGATTGGCACCCATCCACCACCTGAAACATTCACTCCCTCCACCACCGGTGCACAGTGGCAGCAGTGTGTACCATCTACAAAATGCACTGCAGCAATGCACCAAGACTCCTTCGACAGCACCTTCCAAACACCCGACCTCTACCACCTAGAAGGACAAGGGCAGCAGACGCATGGAAACACCACTACCTGCAAGTTCCCGTCCAAGCCACACACCATCCTGACTTGGAACTACATCGCCGTTCCTTCACTGTTGCTGGGTTAATATCCTGGAACTCCCTCCCTAATAGCACTGTTGGTGTACCTATACCAAAGGACTGCAGCAGTTGAAGAAGGCAGCTCACCATCACCTTCTCAAAGGCAATTGGGGATGGGCAATAAATGCTGGCCTAGCCAGCGATGCCCACATCCCATGAACGAATAATAAAAAAAAAAAATTTACAACAGACCTAGACATGAGGCGAGGGAAACTCGAGCGGTGGGGAGCTTTGGGAGCCATTGCCGCAAAAGTTGGCTCCATAGTGCTGCTGGAGCAGGCACTACGGAAATTGAAGGCCCTCAAAATGATGCGTACAGTGTTTTTTGCCACTTCTAGTGCGATCCACGTGTAGCTTCCCTGCTACTTGCAGGATTCAATTTAATCCGACAAGGGTGAGTTATCCGTGACTACAACAACCAACTATGGGTACTGTCATGGGACTGTTTTTTTCTCTGTTTAAAAACTAAGGGCCGTCTATGTGCCTTTAAGACTGAGAGTTGTTTTTTCTCTCTAGGGAACAGAGTCTGTGAGCTGCAGTTGTTCCTAGGCAACAGCAAGAAAGATGGGGTCACATGCTGTATTGTATCAGTTTGGCTATGTGTAAAAAAAACTGGTTAGAACTGGTTTGATCTGGCAGACCAGCGAAGCGTGCTCTCCATGAAGGAAGGATTTGTCTTTCTCAGCAGAAAATCTACACTGGCCTTCAGGCTGTGTTTTGCCTAAAGAGGAAAAGAACCCTGGAAAAGACTCTTTGCATTGTTGGAGGTAGCAAATTCCTTTTTACTGAGAAGTCCTAGCCTCAGGAGTGACGTCTGTTGTCTTTTGTGTTTCTGGAATTCTCAGGAAAGTTTCCACTATTAGACTGCTAATTCAAAATCTAAATAGACTTGTTGCTATATTCCTTGCTGAAAGATCTGTGTGACACCTGCTGTAGTTGAGGTGCCTTGAACAGTTATGCATTACAGACTGTTCATCAAACTCACCTGGAGACTTTGAGTGGCATCTGACTATTCAACTCTGGGATACCTCACCACTCTGGGAAAGTAACCAACCAGGATTTGCAACCCAGTTATTTTATTATTCCTAAGAAACAGGTCTAATTTAAAACATCATTTTAAAACTAGTTAACTGTTGGTTTTTGAATGTGTGTGTGTGTGTGTGCATGAGGGTTCGGAGGAATAAGAAGTTATAAAGTCTTTTCAGACATAGATTTATCTCAGTATTGTTTAAGATTTAGTTTATTAATAAATAGTTAATTTGTTCTTGTTGAAATATACCTGGTTTGGTGTGTTTTATTCTGGGGGTTACTAAAGTGACTAATTTGGCTAGTTTGCCGCTAGGTGGGAAACTTTACTGATAAGCTGCGACCTGTGGAATAGTGGGACTGAATTGACAGTGCATTACTCCCGCCATGGTCAGAACATATTAATTGGGGCTTTCGTTTGGGATCGTATTAATTGGGGGCTCGTCCGGCATCCAAATCCAATGCCAATTACGTGAATTATACAGGGAGTAATAATTTGAAAGAGAAGAAAAAAGGAACCAGGTTTCTTGTATAATAGGGTAAAGATTATCAGAATGGCATTACCAATTGCAGCAGAGTTTCTGGGAAAGGAGAATGTATCCCTAAATGACTTGAAAACTTTAACTAAGATGAAACTAAAAGATCTGGCAGCTCAATTGGCCTTTGAGTTGAAATTTGGTGCTACAAAGCAGAGATATTTGATATAATAGTCCAACATTTAAACATGGAGGAAGAAGAAGATAATAAGTCAGAGAGTGATGCAATGGAATTAGCTAAAATTCAGTTACAGTTGAGGCAACTGGAGCTTCAGCAGGAAACAGAAAAAGCAATAGCAATAAGAAAACTTAAATTGGAAACAGAGAAAAGGGAGAAAGAGAGAGCATGAGGCAAAGTGAAAGAGAATAGAGGGAATTTAGGTTAAAAGAGATGGAACTAAGACAATGGGGTAGTCTTGACTCCAAGGAAAAGTTTGGTCAGGAAGAATCTGAATCTGGCCCAGGACCCAGCAAAAAGCTGTTTAAATTTATATAAGCTGTTCCTAAGTTTGAAAAAAATAGCCAAACAAATGAAGTGGCCAAAGGAAAGCTGGACACTGCTTATGCAAAGCAGTTTGATTGGCAGAGCTCATGAAGTTTATGCCATGCTTTCTGAAGTGGCTTCTGCAGATTATGAGATAGCAAAAAAGGCTATTCTCTCTGTGTATGAGTTAGTCCCTGAAGCTTACCGACAGAAGTTTCAGAACATCCAGAGATTGGTTGGGCCAACATATATAAAATTTGAGAGGGTAAAGCAAATTAATTTTGATCGTTGCCTATGGGCATTAAAGATGGAAACCACATATGAGAACCTTAGAGAATTAATTCTCTTTGAAGAGTTTAAAAATTCAATCCCTTCAGTAGTGAGAACTGGTGTAGAGAACCTGAAAGTTTTAAAAGCTAGGCAAGCAGCAAAAATGGCTGACGATTTTGAGCTTGTGAATAAGCCAAAACCTTTTGTCCATCACCACCATAAACCTGAGAAAATGGGAGAGTGAAAGGAATGCAACTAACCGAGGACAAGGAGGAACAGCTAGGAATGTCCAAGATCACCTCCTCAGGCCAGAAAGGAAGGTGCTGAGGCTAGATGTGAGGCCCTCAAGCCGAAGTGTTATCAATGCCACAAGATAGGATATCTCCGTTCAGAATGCTGGAAGTTGCGAGGTAAACACATAGGATTTGTTGGGGTACACAAGGCTAATGCAGAGAAAAGAGCTCTGACTGAGTGTATAGCAGACCAGGCTGTAGCTTTAACGGCAGCTGTAAAACCAGATACAGAACTAAAGTGAATGCAGAGGTTAAGAATAAGATACCCGAAAGTTAGAATGAATTCTTATCAAAGGGAAAAGTAACTCCATATCCTTTAAGTGAGACAGGAAAACCTATCATTATACTTAGGGATACAGGAGCAACCTTAACACTTTTGTTGGGGAAAGGTATAACGTTTCCACCAGAGAATGCCCTGATGCTAAGGTTTTAGTTAATGGAATTGGGGGGGAGTATATCCCTGTTCCTTTATATAATGTACACCTAGAGTGTGAGCTAATATCTGGGATGGTAACTGAAGGGGTTAAGCAGAATTAAGCAATGTATGCAGAATTAAGAAATGGGAATTAGAAAGGCAGTCCAGCAGAATAAGTCAGGAGGGGAGAAAGACAGACAAGCTGTTACAGGATTAGGGAGTAAAGGTTGATAGCCAGGATCTGTGCAGACTTTACAATAAAAGAATTAAACTATGGAATGTTTGGACTAACGTGAAACAAAGAATAATAGACCCAGGCTAGAGACATCTGGAGTGGGCACTGATAAAGACTAATAATGGTGTATTTATAAGTAGAAACAAGCTGAGAATTAGAAATACATCTCAGTTGAATTTAATGATCTGGTTTAGAATGCAATAGAACAAACAAACTGCTAGGGTGAAGGTGAGGATAAGGGAGCGAAGGATGGAGCCAAGACCTTGAGGCCACTATTTACGTGGAAGGTTGGTATAGTGGGAAACAGAGAGATAAAGACAAACAGTTGGCAACAGTTTGGAACCATCTGGTATGTGTATTGATAAGGCTGAGAAAATGTGCTCATCGGAATGTGTAATCAATCACCATTGTTTTAATTAAAGTTTATGATCGATCATCCGTTGGTTGAACACACTGTATGATAAGAACAGTATATATGTCTATGTTCCTGTATGTAAAGTTAGAGTATTACCTTGGAATACCCGAGGTAGTATCTCTCCCTTTGTACGCTTGAATAAATCGATTGAACCTGTACCTAAGTCTCCAAGTGTGGTGATTGAGTTTGTCCCACAACAGTAACTGTAGGAGTTGTCCATAGTTTGCCAGTAGAGCGAATTGATTTACTCCTAGGAAGTGATTTGGCCAGATCAAAAGTATCAGTGTCACCTATAATTACAGAGAAACCAAGTGAAGTTAAATAAATGGAACAATTACAGGAACAGGTCCCGGGAATATTTCCTGCTTGTGCAGTAACCTGAGCAATAGCTAAACAGGTTCCACTGTCAGAGGTAAAATTGGCACCACAAACAGATTGTCAAGTATCTGAAACCTTATTTGGGAATTTAGATAATCCAAATGAGACGTTTAACAAATCTTCTATAATTGCAGCACAACAAGCTGATCCAGAGTTATACAGAATAGCACAGTCGGCTCCGACAGAAACTGAGGTGAAAGGAGTTCCAGATGGCTCTTATATTGAAGATGGGGTTTTGAGGAGGAAATGGAGACCGCCTCATAGACTAGTGGACAAAGACTGGACAGTTGTTGAACAGATAGTGATACCACCTAAATATCGCCAGAAATTATTAAGGTTGGCGCACATGACATTCCTTTTGCAGGACATGGGGGATTCAGAAGACTAAATCACGTATAAGTCAACATTATTACTGGCCAGGCCTTACAAAGGATGTGAAGCAATTTTGTAGGACATGCCATACATGCCAAATGGTGGAAAACCGCAACCTACCATAAAACTGGCACCACTAATTCCCATACCGGTGATTGAGTAGGGTATCGGTAGACTGTGTAGGACCCTTGCCAAAAACAAAAGTAGACAGATTCTTAGGACAAAGGAATGAATCTTTGATACTAGACTATGTATCTGTGTTCTGGGAAAGGCTCACGAAAGCTTGCGGTGTTGCTCAGGAACACCTCAAAGCATCCCAAGCCAATATGAAAAAGATGGGCAGACAAGAATGGAAAGATCACAATTTTCAACCAGGGGATTAAGTATTAGTATTGTTATTTGTACAGGGTGAACCATTAAAAGCATGGTTCAGTAGCCCATATAACGTGATCAAAAGAGTGAGTAAGGTAGATTACTTAATTGACACTCCTGATCGCTGGAAGAAGAATCGGTTGTGTCATATCAATATGTTAAAGCAACATTATCGCAGGGAGGAGGATAAGCCAGTACAGTTATGTTAGGTAATGGGGACTGTTGAGAAGGAAAAGGATAGTGAGGATGAGGCAGAAGGAGGCCTAGACAATTCTCAGATTGAACCTCCAACTATCTGGTTAGTGACTACAGAATGGCTCGGAAAATTGGACAACATGCTTTTATACTTAGATGCAAAACAACATGAAGTCTTTTCACAACATGTAAAAGAGTCTGTAGGGATAAGCCAGGATGTACAACCTTAGCCACACATGATGTGGATATAGGGGAATCTATTCCTATAAAAGAACATCCTTACCGTTTAAGTCCAGACAAACAGGCCCAGTAAAAGCAGAAATCCAATACATGCCGGAAAACAACTTATTTGAACCTAGTCAAAGCATCTGGAGTTCACCAGCAGTCTTTGTGCCTAAACCTGATGGGTCAACCTGACTTTGCATAGCCTACAGACATGTCAATGCAGTAATGAAGGCAGATTCCTACTCAATTCCTCCTGACTTGCCAAAGCCTGTCCACCATCTACAAGGCACAAGTCAGGAGTGTGATGGAATACTCTCCACTTGCCTGGATGGGTGCAGCTCCAACAACACTCAAGAAGTTCGACACCATCCAGGCCAAAGCAGCCTGCTTGATTGGCACCCATCCACCACCTGAAACATTCACTCCCTCCACCACTGACGCACAGTGGCAGCAGTGTGTACCATCTACAAGATGCACTGCAGCAATGCACCAAGGCTCCTTAAACAGCACCTTCCAAACCTGCGACCTCTACCAACTAGAAGGACAAGGGCAGCAAACGCATTGGGACATCACCACCTGCAAGTTCCCCTCCAAGTCTCACATCATCCTGACTTGGAACTATATCGCCGTTCTTTCACTGTCGCTGGGTCAAAATCCTGGAACTCCCTTCCTAACAAGACTGTGGGTGTACCTACCTCCCATGGACTGCAGCGGTTCAAGAAGGCAGCTTACCACCACCTTCTCAAGGGCAATTAGGGATGGGCAATAAATGCTGGCCTGGCCAGCGATGCCCACATCCCATGAATGAATTAAAAAAAAGTCTGTATTGATCGAGAGGGCTTATAAAAATAGACTTGTTAATGGGATACTGGCAAGTTCCTTTGACTCCTCGAGCTAAAGAAATATCAGCTTTTGTCACACCAGACAGTCTTTATCAGTGCTGGGGATGTCATTCAGGCTAAAAAATGGCCCAGCCACTTTTCAAGATTAATGAATCAGGTAGTAACCAGTGTTCCCAACTGTGTAGTGCATCTTAACGATGTACTAATATACAGTAACACTTGGAAAGAACACTTAAAACAGCTAGAAACTCTTTAAAAAACTGCAAGCAGCGGACCTAGTGGTAAATCTGGCAAAAAGCGAATTCAGAAAAGCAAGAGTAACTTACCTCAGACATATCATTTGGCATGGACAAGTATTGCCAAGAACGGCAAAAGTATAAGTGTCAGTGGAGCTCCCTATCCCTAAAACTAAGCGTGAAATCATGAGGTTTTTTGGAATGTGCAGTTGCTACATGAAGTTTGTACAGAAGTTTTATGCTGTAGCTGCTCCATTAACTGATTTGCACAAAAAAAAACAAAGTAGTATGGTCAGATGAATGCCAGGCAACTTTTAAAAAGCTAAAGACAACCTTAACTAACAAACCAGTGTTGGCTGTTCCAAATTTTACTGAACCCTTCAAGATAGCGATTGATGCTAGTGACCTGGGGGTTGGTGCAGAATTGCAGGATGACGAATCAGGCATAGAAAAAACAGTAGGGTACTTTTCAAGACAACTAAATCTCCACCAAAAAAGTATTCCACTGTGGAAAAAGAAACTTTAGGACTATTCCTGGCTCTTAAACATTTCGAAGTATATGTCCGCCAAGACTACAAAGAAACATGAATAAATACTGGCCATAGCCCACTAACATTTGTGGAAAAATTTTAAAGCCAAAATGGCAGAATATTCAGATGGAGTTTATTGTTACAGTCTTATCATTTGAAGATTTTACATATTTCAGGGAAAGACAATGTTAGCTGTGCTTTGTCATGAATTTAACCTTGTTAAGCTACGTGAATAACGATGGTACAAAGAAAAATTCTGTTGAACACCAGTGGACAGAATGGGGGTATGAATATGAAAATATGTTCAGAGTATTTTTCTCAGTTTCTGTTTTGCATTTTATTGAAATGCATTCAAGAATGACGTTTCATTTCACCAAGGGTGGAGGTGTCATGGGAGTGTTTTATCTTCTCTGTTTATAAACGAAGGGGTCTGTAAGCCTTTAAGACTGAGAGTTATTTTTTCTCTTTGGGGGACAGAGTGTGCAAGCTGCAGCTGTACCTAGGCAACAACAAGAAAGATGGGGTCACATGCTGTATTGTATCAGTTTGACAGTGTGTAAAAAAAAACTGGCTAGAACTGGTTTGATCTGGATGACCAGAGAAGTGTGCTCTCCATGAAGGAAGGATTTGTCTCTCTCAGCAGAAAATCTACATTGGCCTACAGGCTGTGTTTCGCCTAAACAGGAAAAGACACCTGGAAAGGAATCTTTGCATTGTTGGAGGTAGCATATTCCTTTTTACTTCCAGTCTCTGAGAAGTCTCTGCCTCAGGAGTGACTTTCTGTTGCCTTTTGTGTTTCTGGAATTCTCAGGAAAGTTTCCACTATTAGACTACTAATTCAAAATCCAAATAGACTTGTTGCTATACTCCTTATTGAAAGATCTGTATGACACCTGCTGCAGTCGAAGTGCCTTGAAGACCTATGCATTATAGACTGTTCATCAAACTCGCCTGGAGACTTCAAATGGCATCTGACTATTCAACTCTGGGACACCTCACCACTCTGGGAAAGTAACCAACCAGGACTTACAACCCAGTTATTTTATTATCCCAAAGAAACAGCTCTAATTTAAAACATTATTTTAAAACCGGTTAACCATTGGTTTTTGAATGTGTGTGTGCATGAGGGTTAGGAGGAATAAGAGTTATAAAGTCTTTTCAGACATAGATTTATCTCAAAATTGTTTAAGATTTAGTTTATTAATAAATCGTTAATTTGTTGTTATTTAAAGATACCTGGTTTGGTGTGTTTTATTATGGGGGTTAATAAAGTGATTAATTTGGCTAATTTTCCAGTAGGTGGAGTAGTGGGATTGAATTGGCCATGTATTACTCCTGCTTCAGTCATAACAGTGCGGGTTTATAGTGATTATAAATATAGCAGATTTATTAAGAAGTTTACATCCATTAAAAAGAAGTAATACTTAACAATAGTCACAGTCTGTCTCTTGGGACCTTGATGGTAGCCCTCCAAGTGACTGTGGCAGTCTGTCTTTTATTTGCTGTATTCTGTTGACTGAAGATACTCTTCTTTCTTCCTCTGGGTTTTTGTGCTGCTTCTCATGTTCAATAGTTGTTCTTTTATATCCGTTTTCTCCTTTGAGCCTACGTGGCAACTGACAATCGCTTGGATTATCTCACTTATTCTATTTAATCATCATTTTTTTGCCTTTTAACACTAAATTCTATGCTTAATCTTTTGTTTCATTTTGTTCCATTTTCTTACAACTTAGTTGTTCCTTATCTAGGAATTTCATACACACAATAGTTTACTTGAGTTACAGCAATGTCTTTTACTCCAGTGATAACAAATCTCAGAAACTTTAAATGTTCTGTTTTAATTATAACTTAATTAATGTTCTGTCTTTCATTATCTGTTAGTTTCAAACATACCACCACATTCTTTGCAGACTTGTTCAATGTTCTGTTCTTGCTCATTTTGAACATAATACTGCTTCAGCAGATTCTTGGCAGACTTGCTTTTTCTAAACATCAAATTAGTTTAATTTCACCATCATGCTTTGCTTCTTGGTCTAGTATAATGTCTAACTGAGCTTACACATATTATAATTACTTTAACGATATTTAAAGCATTATTACTTATCATAATCACTTCTAATTAAGATTATACATTTTAAGACATTACACCAAGCAGTGAACTCTATTTTACAATCCCTACCTGGAGGGCAAGGAATTTATGCTGTCCCCTCAAATTAAATTCTTGTATACTTTGAACTTCCATATTTACTCATTTCCAAGAGATTTTGTGTTGTGATCATGTTTAATTGTGATCTTGTCTGGTACACCAGGTGCTTCAAGTAACAAGTGTATGGCAGCAAGTATATTAGCACCAATAAGTGAGTTATAATGAATATGTGTTAAATTATTCTAATCCAGGGGGGAATTTCCATGTTTAACCCTATTTTCCACCAATGTGTTGAATCTCCTACCCCTGGAATTTGCTTAGCTATAACTTTATTTCCTTGCTCTAGTGTGTAATAATAGCATTGGGAGGTGTTCACTTGGCTTATTAATGTTGTTAAGGCTATAGGTAGTTCAGGGATGTCATACCCAAATTTTGTGACATAATCCTCTAGGTTTATGTTCAAGCCATCTTTTACTTGTAAGACCTGTTAGTCAGGCGTGGCAATGGTGAGGAGGGTTTCTCCCCCATCACTGTGTTTTTGGTAGGTATAATACAGTAGGTCCCAGGTTTGATTGAACATCTAAGTGACCCGTGATGATAATAGTCTTCTAAGGTGGTAAAACAATACTTCCCTTCTCATACATAGGCCCTTCTAGTTCTCATGTCTGATGGACCTCTAACTTCTATAATACAGTTCAGCCTCTTTTCATTCCAATTGAAACCACATGTGTGTCTTGACTGATCCTATAAATCATATGGGCAAATGAGAGCATCCTTACTTGTTCTGCATCCCTGTAGGTTTGGTTCTATCCAAGTTTTTCTAGCTGGATCAACCATTGGGGTGTTGTCAGGAATCGATTAATGACACTTTCCCTCACAACTCCTCTGTTTTCTACTCTAAACAGAGAACTAGGCATGGTTCGATTCATAAGATTGGGGATCTGTACTACTCATCCCAATAGCTTCTGGTTCCCCACCTTGTGGCATTCGTGCTTGACCAGGTGAACCTCAATCAAACTCCTAATTTTACATAATTCTGCATCATCCTGATAATGGGATGGTCCTGACAAATGTCTACTTGTTACCCAAGTGGGAAGACATCCTCCATTGATAACTTCTAGGTTGTCTCTGAACTGTTCTACCCAGCCAATTCCCATGCATGACACATACATCGTTATGAGCCGGCTGGTCAGAGGCCTTTCTGTCCTCTTGGATCAGGTCATTAATCTTTTTCACACCTCATAGGTGCACGAACATTATCTGATCCTCTCCCAGCTCTTCATGTTCTTTGCTATTCCCTTTACTGAGTATATTTTGCAATTTCTCCTGCACTGTTCATAACTGTATTTGTGAAGCTGCCAAATCCATAGAGTTAATCATTGGGGCAGCCATATTAAAAATAGTGAATCCATCATTTATCAAGCCTCTCTTTCACCTATTTCTTGTTAGATTTGTTTCATTTCTAGTTTTGTTCTCATGGAGGAATGCATTCTGTATGTCCTCTACACTTATGGACAAGGCAGCCTTTCCCCAATACTGGTCGAAAGCCTGCTGTATCATCCCTTGAGTTAACTGTATTATTTTGTTGGGACACCATTTGGGCAATTTAAGTTAAGTTTAAAATGACAGGGACCAATTCTGGTATTACCTGGTAATACTGTGCTTTGTGGGTTATGATAATTACAAGGCCATTTGCAAGTCCTGCCTCTAATTGAGGACATTGCTGTTCTTGTCCCCGATCCCAAGCATCTGAGCTATCCTCTTTCTCATACGGTATGAACATAACACTGTAGAGAAGGGTTGTCCAATGTTTTCACGTGGGGGGCCACATCACAATTTTTATCTTACATGGGGGGGCCGGTAAGACAATTTCGGAAAGATAAATGCATTAAAAATTTATCTTGCTATTAATCAAAACTGCAACAAATGTACATTTTTGTGAAGAAGTTTTAAATGAGAAGACTATTGACTATATTGGACACTGATTTAATGAGAAACCTGGCATTTCTTTGCTGGCACAAAAAGTAGTCAATGTTTGCCCGCTCACTTGTTAGAACTATAGAGCTATAGAAAAGTTATGGCACAGAAAGAGGCCATTCAGCCCACCATGTCTGCGCTGGCTGAAAAAACTAACCGCCCAATCTAATCTCACCTTCCAGCACCTGGTCCATATCCTTGCAGGTTACAGCACTTCAGGTACATGTCCAGATACCTTTTAAATGATTTGAAGGTTTCTGCCTCCACCATTGATCTGGGCAGTGAATTCCAGACACCCACCACCCTCTGGGTGAAAATGTTTTTCCTCATGTCCCCTCTAATCCTTCTACCAATCACCTTAAATCTGTGTCCCCTGGTAATTGACCTCTCTGCTAGAGGAAACAGGTCCTTCCTGTCTACTCTATAAGTTGTAGTGATGTGGAGTATTCTGGATAGATGTCACTCTGTCAGGAGTGACCTTGATCACACTCTCTCCCTCTCTCTTTGCTCCCTCTCTCTCTCTGCCCCTCTCTTTCTGCTCACTCTCTCTCTCTCTCTGTCCTCCTCTCTCTCTGACAGTTGCAGAGGGTGGGAACACTCAGCACATAGTTGATCAGTTTTTTAAAAATATTGCGCTGTCAGCTTCACAGCTGACAGTTGCTGAGATCAGGAACAGCCATTTTCCAACTTCAGGGGTTTTCCGGCGGCCTTTTAAAGAACCCCCGCGTCTATCTGAAGTTGGGAAATGGCTGTTTCCGATGTCAGCAGCTGTCAGCTGTGAAACTGACAGTGCAATGTTTTTAAAAGCCGGTCTGACAATGGGAATTTGTCATCTCCAGTCATGGACCCCTGACGGGGATGAGGAACGGCCCGGGTACAGTTTACACCTGCGGGCTGGATGGAAACCTTTGGCGGGCCAGATCCTGGGCCGTATGTCGGACAACCATGCTGTAGAGGTACCCATTGGTTTTTGTGCATCCGGTTATTGCATCCTCGAACCTTATCTTGACTCTACCTATCACCCCCACCCCCGTCAATTTTAGGGTAATTATATCCTCTCCATCACTTAAAAGTTACTAAAAGTGGCTCGTCATCCCAATTTCTGTTATTGCACCTTACTTTAGTACCAATACAAGAGTACTGCCCTTTGTCTCTCTTCCACCATCGAGGCCAACACAATTGGATGTACCCTTTACTCTCTGATACCACTGGGTCTTGATTTGATTCTTTCACTTGTGCCCAAGTCCCATTCTTTATTAGAAATCTCACACGTTTAGGCCTCCCCTGTCTTTTACCTTGCACCTAATACACACTCCATATCCTTCTTTTAATTCCCACATGGAAACTCTTCCCAGGAGAATACCGCAACCTGTTATGTATGCTGTTGTTACACTATTTCTTTTATTATTTCACATCCAAACTGGGAGATTCCCCCTCTTATGTTTCGGATGAGTCATTGTGGCTCATTGACCTTTTGTGCCCACCAAGAATCTGAGGTTCTGATCCATAAATTGCAAATGGGGCGCATTCACGTCCTTTGTCCAGAGTACAGCGAATAATGGTAGTCCTGAAAGCTATCGTTGTGTTTATTGCATTTACCATCTTTCCAAGTATCAATACCGACATGCGGGTCCACATTTTCACCTGTAGGTAGAGCAAATGTAACATCTTAATCCTTAACACTTTTCATCTGATTAATATGGAACCAGCACAATTTTGGTTCTTTTTTTGGACTGATTAGCACATATAAGTATACAGCTGGGTTTAATTTGGCAGTTATGGTGTGGGGGCCGACCCATTTCACGTCAAAAGAGTGTTTTTAGGGGAGTTGTAATATTACTTTGTCTCCAACAGCCATGAGTGCTTTATTGTTCCTGGTTGGGAAGGCCTCGATCCATTTTGTAAATTGATCCACCACCACAAGAGCATACTCATAGTTTCCCTGAGACTTTGCAAAGGGACCAATAAAATCACCGAATCACAGAATTGTTACAGTGCAGAAGGAGGCCATTCGGCCCATCGTGGCTGCACTGGCTCTCCGAAAGAGCAATTCACTCAGTGCCATTCCCCCATCTTCTCCCCAGAACCCTGCACATTCTTCCTTTTCATATAATAGTTTAATTCCCTTTTGAATGCTTCAATTGAACCTCCCTCCACCATAATCTCCGGCAGCGCATTCCACACCTTAACCACTCACTGCGTGAGAAACCTTTTCCTCATGCTCCTTGTTATGACCAGGTGAGAAAGAGGTCTAGGGGTCCCATTGAGCCTTCACCTGGTCTTACTGTAACAGGGTTTAATTTTAAACACACTGTTTTTAGCTACCCCTTGATGAATCCTTGTTCACTGTTTTCCAACTATAAGGCAAAGAAACCAGCACAAACGGGCTTTCTTAGGTTGAAAGAAGAAAAGCAGGATAGTCATGTGACTAACTGGTCTGACAACGTCTTGGCTCTGTGTATTGTATCATCTTAGCAGAGAATGGAATGCGCTTCCCTGCCTTCAATGTCTGTTAGTATGTACATGTGTTTTTTCCAGCCAAGGTCTGGCAGTCCTTGTATCAGTCCTTCTCTTCTTCCCAGCAACAATTTAATGTCCATGTAGCAAAAGATCTCGATCATTAATATATATCAGGAAAAGCAAGGGTCCCAACACTGATCCCTGCGGAACTCCACTACAAACCTTCCCCTGTCCGAAAAACATCCATTAACCACTGTGCTTTGTTTCCTGTCACTCAGCCAATTTCATATCCATGTTGCTATTGTCCATTTTATTCCATGAGCTATAACTTTGCTCACAAGTCTGTTGTGTGGCACTGTATTAAACACCTTTTGAAAGTCCATGTACACCACATCAACAGCATTGCCATCATCAACCCTCTCTGTTACCTCCTAAAAAACTCCAGCAAGTTAGTCAAACATGATTTTCCCTTAAGAAATTCATGCTGGCATTCTTTAATTAAACCTCATTTGTACATGTGACTAGTAATTTTGTCTCGAATTGTTCTTTCTACCAGTTTCCCCACCACTGAGGTTAAACTGACTGGCCTGTAGTTGCTGCACTTCTCTTTACACCCTTTTTTGAACAAGGGTGTAAAGCTTACAATTCTCCAGTCCTCTGGCACCACCCCTGAGTCTAAGGAAGACAGAAAAATTATGACCAGTGCCTCCATGATTTCCACCCTCACTTCTCTCAGTATCCTTGGATGCATCTCATTCAGTCCTGTGCTTTATCCACTTTAAGTGCAGACAGCCTATCTAATACAGCCTGTCCTTATCAATTTTAAACCCTTCTAGTGTCTGACTTTCCTCCTTTTTCACCATTGCCTGGGTTGCACCTTCTTCCTTGGTAAAGACAAATGCAAGGTATTCATCTAATACCTCAGCTATGCCCTCTGCCTCCATGCATAAATCCCCTTTATGGTCACTAATCAGCCCAACTCCTCCTTTTACCACCCTTTTACTATTTATATGTCTATAGAAAACTTTGCAATTCCTTTTAATGTTAGCTGCCAGTCTCTTTTCATGCTCTCTCTGTGCTTCCCTTATTTGCCTTTTCACCTCCCCTCTGGACCATCTATATTCAACCTGGTTCTCAATAGTATTTTCTACCTGGCATCTGTTATAAGCACATTTTTTCTTCTTCATCTTAATCTCTATCTCTTTTGTCATCCACAAAGCTCTGGATATTTTAATCCTATCTTTCCCCTTTGAGGAACATACCTTGAGAGTGCCCGAACTATCTCCTCTTTAACGGTTTCCTGTCAACCTTTGACTCCAGTTTATTCACCCCCATTGCAGTTGGCTTTGCCCCAGTTAATTATTCTTACTCTGCATTATTCTTTGTCCTTTTCCATAGTCAGCTTAAACCTTATGATACAATGATCACTGTCCCCTAAATGCTCTCCTATTTATACTTGATCCACTTGGCCCACCTCGTTCCCAAAAACCAGGTCCAGCAGTGCCTCCTTTCTCATTGGACTAGAAACATACTGCTGTCGAAAATTTTCCTGAACACAAGCTCGGAATTCTTGCCCCTCACTGCGTTTTACACTACTACTATTCCAATCTATGTTTGGATAATTAAAATCTTCCATTGTAATTACCCTATCATTTTTGCACCTCTCTCTAATTTCCTTTCAAATTTGTTCCTCCACATCCTTCCCACTAGCTGGTGGCCTAAAGATAACATCGAGCAGTGTAACTGCACCTTTTTTTGATCCTTAGCTCTAGCCAAATAGATTCTGTCCTTGATGCCTCTGGGACATCCTTTTTCTCCAGGACTGCAATGCCCTCCTTAATGAATACTGCCACCCATCACCCTTTTTACCCTTTCCTATCTTTCCTGAATGCCTTGTATCCAGGAATATTTAGCACCCAGTCCTGCCCTTCTTTGTGCCAGGTCTCTGTTATAGCCATGACATCATATTTCCACATGTCAATCTGTGCCTGTACCTCACCAGTCTTATTAACAACACTCTGTGCATTCACATACATGCGCATTAACCCTGATTTAGACTTTATTACTTTCTCCCTTACTCTGACCCGACCTAATAACTTACTATTCCCTACTCTAGTGCTATCTGTCTCTCCCAGTATTCTGTGCAGCTTGGTATTCCCCTCTGATATTTCCTCCTGATTCCCACACCCCTGCCAAGTTAGTTTATACCCTCTCCAATAGCACTAGCAAATCACCCTGCAAGGAAATTTGTCCCAGCTCTTTTCAGATGCAACCCGTCTAGCCAGTACAGGTCCCACCTTCTCCAGAACTGGTCCTAGTCTCCCAGGAATCAAAAGCCCTTCCTCCTGCACCATCTTTCCAGCCATGCATTCATCTACATTATCTTTCTATTTCTATACTTACTTGTGCATGGTACTGAGAATAATCCGGAGATTACTACTTTTGAGGTCCTACTTGCTAATGTCCTACCTAGCTCACTAAACTGTTTCTACAGGACCACATCTCTCTTCCTACCTATGTCGTTGGTACCAATCTGGACCATGACTGCTGGCTGTTCACCCTCACCCCTCAGAGTGCTCTGCAGCCGTTCAGTGACATCCTTTACTCTGGCACCAGGGAGGCAACATGCCACCCTGGATTCATGTTTGCGGCCACAGAAATGTCTGTCTGTTCTGCTGACTATTGAATCTCCTATCACTATTGTTCTTCTAGTCTTCCTTATACACCCATGTGCAGCTGAACCACTCATGGTGCCATGGCCTTGGCTCTGGCTGAACTCCCCAGATGAACCATCACATTCCTCAGTATTCAGAACTGAATACCTGTTGGAGAGTGAGATGCGCTCAGGGTCTCCTGCACTACCTGCCTGTTTTTTCTTGACTGTCTGGTGGTCACCCATTCCTTCTCTGCCTGTGTACCCTTAAGCTGTAGGGTGACCCCCATCTATAAACATGATATCCACAAAGCTCTCATCCTTGTGGATGTGCCGCAGTGATGCCAGCTGATGCTCAAATTCTGCAACCCGGAGCTCAAGCTGCTGCAACTGATGGCACTTCCTGCACATATCGTTATCCAGGACCTGAGAAATGTCCTGGAGTTCCCCTATAGCACAGGATGAGCACTCCTGAGGTTGAAGCAGTCCTGCCATTCCTCTATCTATTGGATAATAAACCTTGATATGACAAATAAACCCTGCTATTACTAATACTAATAACCCTACCAATAGTAATAATAACCTTACTACTGCCCATACTAAACTTTACCAATACTAATCTATCTTATCACTATTCATGTACCCTACTGTTACAACCAGGTGAGAAATGTGTCTCGGCATCTTTTGCTGTCTTTACCTGGTCTTATTGTAACAGGGTTTTATTTTAAACACACTGTGTTTTGAGCTCCCTTTTTGTGAATCCTTGTTCACAGCTTTCCAATTATAAGGCAAAGAAATGAGCACAAACAGGCTTTCTTTGGTTTAAAGAAGAAAGATGAAATTTATTAAACCTTAAACTTAAACTCTAATGCAGTTAACGCCTATGGATATACAATGTACCCACACTAGCGTGCACACACACATGATACACACAGGCAAATAGGGACAGAAAAGAGCAGAAGAAAAGATAAGTAGAACAGTTTGAGGCAATACCTTGTTACTCAAACTCGTTGTACCTTGATTAAAGATATGGTCTTTCGTTTCATTGGGGACCAGTATTTGTCTTAAACCTTTTTCACGTAGGAGACTGTTCTGTCTTTGAATTTCCTGTCAACACAAGATTCAGTTCCTTGGGAAAGAGATGGAGGCAGGCAGACGGGAGAGGAGATGTTCTCAGTCCATGAGCACATGGCGTTCTGAGTTCAAATCCTTTGTTGGAAGTTCAAATTCAAAAACTCCAGCCAGATAGTCATGTGACTAAAACTGGTTTGACCACTTCTGTGTATTGGGGAAGCAACTACTGGCTCCCCATTGTTTCAACATTGTCTGGTACTATGCAAATGTCCTTCCAGTCAGGGCTTGCAATTTTATGTTTTTGTTCATGTTGTGAAATAATGTGTGCCTCAGTCTTGGCAGGTGGGGGTGTGCCTGACCCCTACCAATACGAAAATGTGAACAATAGGAGTAATAATCTTACCAATAGTAATAAACATTTTTTTAAATTAAAGGATAAGACTAACCAGCTACCCACTTGTTACTTGTGATGAATACTTAATATTTTTAACGTTTTTAAACTCCTAGTTGTTTAGACTGAGTACCTAAGCAGCAAATACTCATCAGCCAATCAACTCCCCACTTTCCTGTGATGTCACGGTTTGATTTTTTTCCCCTCTCTTTTTGAACTCCAGTGCATTGGGGAAGTAGATTCCTCGCAGTCCGCCACTGCTGCCATCTCTCCACTCTTTCCAGGTAAGTGGAAGTCCCTGATCCTGGGTCTAGATTTAATAATTTATTCCTCAAAAATATACTTTGTTCATAAAATTCTGTAAAGAAATACATTACAAACAGTTCAAAACAGCACCAAGTTGACATTCCAAAAAGTGCAAAGGAAATCAGTTTTCTTCAATACAGGAGTGAGTTGCCTCACAACCCTTCCATTCCATTTTACATACAATGTTCATTTTACAGCAAAACTATATTTAGTGTATACAGCTCGAGGGGTTTCCCATTGGTCCAGCTACTCGGTTCACTATGGCGGGAGGACATTACACAGTGGTCTTCCCCATTGAGCCTTTGCGACGGCTGTCCCAAGCTTTAGTGTGTCCCTCAGCATGTAGTCCTGGACCTTGGAATGTGCCAGTCTTTCACTTGGTTGTGGACAATTCCCAGATAAAGCGGAAAATGGCTCGGGTGACCGCCACGGCACAGCAGTGGGGTATGGGCCGGACCTGCATTGCATACAGCAACACGTGATCTCCTCTGACCAGATGACCAGGTTCTTGGTCTGGATTTATTCTCTCCCTGGTAGGTTCCTCGCAGGTCTGCCACTGTCACCACTGCCCCTGTTTCTCTACAGGTAAGTCAATGGAGAATGTCTCCAAGTTCATGGTGTCAGCTGCTTCTTCCACAATCTCGCTATTATGAGGAGGATCATTACCACCAAGCATCCGGAGTCCATGTTGGGAGGAGGAGGAGGAGGCAGGGAGTAGGCACCTTGCACCCCTTTGCTCTGGATGGTATGTTTGTCAGCCTCTATTGAGACTCTGCTTCCATTAAGATGTCATCCCTTCATCACCAAAGCTCCACAATGCTACACCTTTCCATCCACTGCAACGTCATATCCCAGCATCCTCTTGGTCAAACTCCTGCAATAAAAGGCCTCAACAAAAACTTTTCCATAACAAATTTATCCAACAAAATTATGACTAATACAAAACAAAACTGAACTATTCACCCTTTGTGCCTGTCTTGCAAGTACCTTTTCCAGTCCTAGTGCTCCTATGCAGTGCTACCCCAGTGGCTGCAGCATGGCTCGTGGAAGGATGCAGACTTTCACTGGGGAGACTGCAGATGGCCTCACAGGATGCCCTGAAGCAGCTTTGGGCCTTGAGGGCCTGGTTATGGAATTTGCCACCTCAGCATGGGCAGCAGCAGTCTGAGCTGGCTGGCTGAGAGTCAACAGCAGAGGTACTGGTGAAATGGCAGTGGTGGTGCAACACAAACGCTGCCATCTTGAGATAGGACAACAGATTTGTTCTCCACGGAAGCACTGCCATTCATCTGGGGCAGCACCACAACAATCATAGTAATATGTTGGATGCTGTGAAAGCCTGAAAACCCCTTTGAACACTAAGATCCACAGCCATGATAGTAGTAGGCTGAGCCTGCATGGCCACAAGCCTGGACCTCATGATCGCCATCTGAACTTCCAATGCAGCACTGTGACATTGGGTGTCTTCCGTCTGTGCTGCAATGGAAGTTGAGACACCGGCCACCAGACGCTACACCATGGCTGGGTCCGAAAGTGCTCTCATGGGACTGGCCAGCACTACCACAGTGGAAATAATGGGCTCAAAGTTCTGCTCAAAGCCCTGAGCCACAGTGGAGCAGGATTCCTGAGATCCAAGTAGCAGAACTCTTCTGCGACCTTGTCCTCCCTGGAACTGGTATATGAACTGTCCTTTTCCTCTAGCCTGGCTGCAGCCCACTTGAGCCTGATGATTCTTCACGTGCTAATCCCAACTCTATACTACTCTCTAAGTTACCCGTCGTGCCAGTATCTGAACTGGTGGCTGTGAGTGTCAGATTAGGTGAAAATGCTTCTTCATCAGAGGTCTGAAGCAGCTCTCACCCTTCCTCAAGAGGCTGCACTGCTTGGCCAGGTGACTGTTCTTGGGTGTCTGAAAGCAGCAACTCAGAATCGAGGGTTGGTGTGAGGGAAGAGGGTTGGGGCGCAAAGCAAGAGGTCCATGGTTACACCACCTGCAGTTTGCATTTCATGCCGGATAGCGGGATGAGGGTGTGGTGAGATGTAGGCGTGAGACTGGCCATAAGGTAGGAACATACTGTCATCCTTAATGTTCTCGGCAGCGCCAAATGCAAAGGCCTCTGTGACAGCTCACTCCATGATGCTGAATACATTCTCGACCAGCAGGCTAGAGTGGTGTCTCACAAGGATCTGGGTTGAGGCCTCAACTATTCTCCACATTTATTAACAACGTAGATGGTGGAATGGAAAGCCACATATCTAGATTTGCCTATGGCACAAAGACAGATGGCATTGAAAGTAGTACATATAGAAGTGTAACATTACAAAGCAATGTTGCTTAGATTAAGTAAATGGGCAAAATTATGGCAAATGGATTTCAATGTGTCCACCTTGGGCCTAAAAAGACAGAACAGTGTACTTTCTAAATGCTGAAAAGCTAGAAACACTGGAGGTGAAAAGACACGTGTGGGTGTAGGTACAGAGATCATTAAAATGTCATGAACAGGTACAGAAAATAATCAAAAAGACTAATGGAATGCTGGCCTTTTTATCTAGAGAACTAGAATGCAAACGGGTAGAAGTTATGCTTCAGCTATACAAAGCCCTGGATATACTGCACCTGAGTACGGCAAGTAGTTCTGGGCTCCACACCCTTAGGAGGGTGGCCTAGGAGGGATTGCAGCGTACATTTTCCAGAATGATACTTGGGCTCCAAGGGTTAAATTATGAGGAGAGATTCAACAACTAGGCTTTTATTCCCTGGAATTTAGAAGGTTCAGGGATGAATTGATTGAAGTTTTGAAGCTATTGAGGGGAACATATAGGGTAGATAGAGAGAAACAATTTCTGCTGGTTGGGGAGTCTAAGAATTAGGAGGCATAACCTAAAAATTCAATCCAGCTCTTTCAAAGTGAAGTTATGAAACACTTCTACACACAAAGGGCTGGATTTTGTCGTTCCGCCCCTGGGAGCGGTGGGCGTGGAAATTGGCAACAGTCCCACATGTGATCCACTTACCATAACGATGGTGGCCGCCCCCCGCCCCCCAATCACATGGCGGGGGCGGTATTGGCGACGCCGTGAATGGCGTCACTTGATGCAGCAGAAGGTGCTGGTGCCATCCAAATGCAGAGCTGACCCCTTCCCCTCGGTGGCGCCAGCTTCTCATGGACAGGAAAGTTATGGTGCGTGAGTGTCATACGTCGAGCTCAAAATTGGGGACAGATGGTAAGATCGCCATAAGTTACATGCATAGAGGTACTTAGTATATTTAAAAGTAGGGTCCTGTTGCAGAGGGGCGGAGGTGCCGCCACGGAGCTTCAATGCCCCCAGGAAGATCAGAATAGGCAATCCTGCTGTCGGTTCCATGGCGACCACTGCAGCTCTGATTCTCCAGCATCCCCCCCCACACCCCCACCACAAAATCCAACGACGGGAAGAGAACAAGATCCAGCCCAAAGGGTGGTCAAAGTTTGGAACTCTCTCCTGCAGCAGCAATTGATGCCAGATCAATTGTAATTTTTAAAACTGAGATTGATAAAGTTTTGTTAGCCCAAAGTAATGAGGGATATGCGGCAAAGACACATCTCTGGAGTTCAGTCTCAGATTTTGATCGACAAGGGAGTCAAGGGTAAAGGAGGAAGACAGGAAAGTGGAGTGAGGTCACAATCAGATCAGCCATGATCTTATCGAATGGCAGAGCAGGCTCGAGAGGCCAAATACTTGTGTCCATGTATCCACCATGATCTCATTGAATGGAGGAACAGGATCAAGGGGCTAAAAGGTTGACTCCTATTCCTATGTTCCTATATTCCAGGGGAGCTTCTATGAATTTGCCATCTTCCCCAAAGTGTAGGGAGTTCATTAAATGCACCATTGAGATCCATTTGAGATCCTTCAGCCCAAATCATGCCTCATTTGAACCATAAGATATTTCGTTTTTTAAATTTACAGCTGTCCCTCAGATCTAGTCCATTCTTCTTGTATGTTGGTGCCCGGTTTTCCAGCAACAGCCATGACTTCTATAGTTAGGACACCTAAAAAACTTAGGGATGTGGAGGAAAGCTTGTCTTCTCCATATAGGGTAGGCGGTGGCGTAGTGTTATTATCACTCGACTAGTAACCCAGAGACCCAGGGTATTCCTCTGGGGACATGGGTTCGAATCCCACCACAGCAGAAGGTGGAATTTGAATTTAATTAATCAATCTGGAATTAAAACTAGTCTAATGATGGCCATTAAACGATTGTTGATTGTTGTAAAAACCCATCTGGTTCACTAATGTCCTTGAGGGAAGGAAATCTGCTGTCCTTACCTGGTCTGGCCGACATGTGACTCCAGACCCACAGCAATGTGGTTAACTTTTACATGCCCTCTGAAATGGCCTAGCAAGCCACTCAGTTGTACCTAACCGCTACAAAGTCTATAAAAAGGAATGAAACTGGACGGACCACCCGGCATCGACCTAGGCACTGGAAACGACACCAGCAAACTCAGCCCTGACAACCCTGCAAAATCCTCCTTACTAACATCTGGGGGCTTGTGCCAAAGTTGGGAGAGCTGTCCCACAGACTAGTCAAGCAACAGCCTGACATAGTTATACTCACGGAATCATACCTTACAGAAAATGTCCCAGACATTGCCATCACCATCCCCGGGTACGTCCTGTCCCAACGGCAGGACAGACCCACCAGAGGTGGTGGCACAGTGGTATACAGTAGGGAGGGAGTTGCCTTGGGAGTCCTCAACATCGAATCCGGACCCCATGAAGTCTCATGGCATCAGGTCAAACATGTGCAAGGTAACCTCCTACTGATTACCACCTACCGCCCTCCCTCAGCTGATGACGCAGTACTCCTCCATGTTGAACACCACTTGGAGGAAGCACTGAGGGTGGCAAGGGCACAAACTGTACTCTGGGTGGGGGACTTCAATGTCCATCACCAAGAGTGGCTCAGTAGCACCACTAATGACCGAGCTGGCCGAGTCCTAAAGGACATAGCTGCTAGACTGGGTCTGCGGCAGGTGGTGGGGGAACCAACACGAGGGAAGAACATACTCAACCTCGTCCTCACCAATCTGCCTGCCGCAGATGCATCTGTCCATGACAGTATTGGTAGGAGTGATCACCGCACAGTCCTTGTGGAGACGAAGTCCCGCCTTCACATTGAGGATACCGTCCATTGTGTTGTGTGGCACTACCACCGTGCCAAATGGGGGGATAGATTTTGAACAGATCTAGCAATGCAAAACTGGGCATTCATGAGGCGCTGTGGGCCATCAGCAGCAGCAGAATTGTACTCAACCACAATCTGTAACCTCATGGCCTGGCATATCCCCCACTCTACCATTACCATCAAGCCAGGAGACCAACCCTGGTTCAATGAAGAGTGCAGGAGGGCATGCCAGGAGCAGCACCAGGCATACCTCAAAATGAGGTGTCAACCTGGTGAAGCTACAACCCAGGACTACTTGCATGCCAAACTGCGTAAGCAGCATGCGACAGACAGAGCTAAGCGATCCCATAACCAACGGATCAGATCTAAGCTCTGCAGTCCTGCCACATCCAGCTGAGAATGGTGGTGGACAATTAAACAACTAACTGGAGGAGGTGGCTCCACAAATATCCCCATCCTCAATGATGGGGGAACCCAGCACATCAGTGCGAAAGATAAGGCTGAAGCATTTGCAACAATCTTCAGCCAGAAGTGCCATGTTGATGATCCAGCTCGGCCTCCTCCTGAAGTCCCTAGCATCACAGATGCCAGACTTCAGCCAATTCGATTCACTCCACGTGATATCAAGAAACGACTGAAGGCACTGGATACTGCAAAAGCTATGGGCCCTGACAATATTCCGGCAAAAGTACTGAAAACCTGCGCTCCAGAATTTGCTGCGCTCCTAGCCAAGCTGTTCCAGTACAGCTACAACACTGGCATCTGCCCTGCAATGTGGAAAATTGCCCAGGTATGTCGTGTACACAAAAAGCAGGACAAGTCCAACCCGGCCAATTACCGTCCCATCAGCCTACTCTCAATCATCAGTAAAGTGATGGAAGGTGTCATCAACAGTGCCATCAAGTGGCACTTGCTTAGCAACAACCTGCTCAGTGACGCTCAGTTTGGGTTCCGCCAGGGCCACTCAGCTCCTGACCTCATTACAGCCTTGGTTCAAACATGGATAAAAGAGCTGAACTCCAGAGGTGAGGTGAGAGTGACTGCCTTTGACATCAAGGCAGCATTTGACCGAGTATGACATCAAGGAGCCCTAGCAAAACTAAGGTCAATGGGAATCAGGGGGAAAACCCTCCGCTGGTTGGAGTCATACCTAGCGCAATGGAAGATGGTTGTGGTTGTTGGAGGTCAATCATCTGAGCTCCAGGACATCACCGCAGGAGTTCCTTAGGGTAGTGTCCTGGGCCCAACCATCTTCAGTTGCTTCATCAATGACATTCCTTCAATCATAAGGTCAGAAGTGGGGATGTTCGCTGATGATTGCACAATATTCAGCACCATTCGTGACTCCTCAGATACTGAAGCAGTCCGTGTAGAAATGCAGCAAGACCTGGACAATATCCAGGCTTAGGCTGATAAGTGGCAAGTAACATTCGTGCCTTACAAGTGCCAAGCAATGACCATCTCCAACAAGAGAGAATCTAACCATCTCCCCTTGACATTCAATGGCATTACCATTGCTGAATCCCCCACTATCAACATCCTAGGGGCTACCATTGACCAGAAACTGAACTGGAATAGCCATATAAATACCGTGGCTACAAGAGCAGGTCAGAGGCTAGGAATCCTGAGGCGAGTAACTCACTTCCTGACTCCCCAAAGCCTGTCCACCATCTACAAGGCACAAGTCAGGAGTGTGATGGAATACTCTCCACTTGCCTGGATGGGTGCAGCTCCAACAACACTCAAGAAAATCGACACCATCCAGGACAAAGCAGCCTGCTTGATTGGCACCCCATCTACAAACATTCACTCCCTCCACCACCGACGCACAGTGGCAGCAGTGTGTACCATCTACAAGATGCACTGCAGCAATGCACCAAGGCCATCTTAGACAGCACCTTCCAAACCCGCGACCACTACCAACTAGAAGGACAAGGGCAGCACATACATGGGAACACCACCACCTGCAAGTTCCCCTCCAAATCACACACCATCCTGACTTGGAACTATATCGCCGTTCCTTCACTGTCGCTGGGTCAAAATCCTGGATCTCCCTTCCTAACAGCACTGTGGGTATACCTACCCCATATGGACTGCAGCGATTCAAGAAGGCAGCTCACCACCACCTTGTCAAGGGCAATAAATGCTGGCCTGGCCAGCGACGCTCACATCCCATGAATGAATTAAAAAAAAAATGCCCCAACATCAGAAGGCTTTGTACCGGTCAAAGTACATCCCCAGGAATTGTTTTCAATTCTATCAGAAGATTGTGTCTCTGGCAGTGTGTTGGTAGGAGTTCAATTGGAACTAGCTGTTTGCTACACAGCTCTCTGAATTAGTGGTGGGATTACAGGTGTCAGGCAATAGTTCCGGATCCTTCCAAAGAGTTGCACAGCTAGGCCCTTCATTCAAAGGGAAAACAGAGTCTGCCCAAACCACCTTGTGCTACACCTTTGACCTCATTTCTTCCCATCGCATCCGTTGCCATCTTGTGTTGAGCCCCTGTTATGCTGTACTCAGCACAAAGTTCAAATCGAGGCCTTTTATTTTCATGTTTTATAATGCATGAATGTGGCAGCTTGGGTTGCCATGGTAATGTCCCTAGGTGCTTGAGCCTGGCTTCACATGTGTGACTTTCCCCCACACCACCACCCCCATCACCCACTTTTAACTAACCATTCTGGCTGGCTGCAGGTTGTCACTGAAAGCTTGTTGAGTGTGTTGTGAACTGATATCTCCTTCAATTGCCATGATAATGTCCATTGTGCTTGGCTTCAGGTGTGTGACCTCCTCCCACCACCCACTTTTAACCAGGGATCGGCACCGACATGTGGCACCACAGACAGTTGACAAAATTATTGACAGCCACAGAAGTGGGAGCAATTAATCTGTATATAAAGTGTATAGCCATTCTAATTCCATCAATACACTGTCCAATTTAAAACATATTTCTTCCTATAAATAAAGTAGCTAAGCATACAAACATCAATGGAGAGCAGTGCAACTGTATTAGCTAGCTAGCAAGCAAATTAATATGCACTGCCAATGCAAATTACTTTTATTGACAGAATAGAGCTAGCTACACCATGGCCGGAATTTTATGCCACCCTGACAAGCGGGATGGTGGTGGTGAGGTGGTGTAAAATGGAGCAGGAGGCACCGGGAGAACTTTCCGACCCGCTCCTGCCTCCACCACCACTTTATACAGCCCGCCAGCCCCAGGCCAATCAAGGCCCCTAACGGTCACTTAACGACCTTCGCCTCGACGCGGGTTTTACGTGCGGCAATCAGGCATCCTAGAGCCGGGAGAAGCTGCTTAACAAAACCAGGCAGCTTCTCAGTGTCCCAGGGTGGCCTTCATGATTGGGCACCCTGTGCCCGATGGAGGGCCGCCCCCACTACCCCAACCACCCCAAGACCCAACACACACCTCTTCCCCCCAAACAATTACCCTTGCCTCGCCGGGGCCCAACCGATTACCCCCGGCCAGGCAACCAAAACTTACCTTCCTTCCATGCTGCCAGGCATCCTCTCTTCGTGCTGGGCTGCAGTCCCAGCAGTGGCCACCACTCGTGGTGGCACTGCTGGGACTAAGAGCTGCTGGCCCACTGATTGACCGGCAGCTCTATTAGGCAGGACTTCCTACCTCAAGTGGGTGCAAGTCCCGCCTCACACCAATTGAAGCCCGGAGACTTGCAAAATACGGGTTGGATCCCCAGGCGAGGCGGAAGCGGGTTCGCCATCAGTTGGTGGCCGGCTACCGTCCGCCTAGGGTAAAATTCTGGCCCATGTCACAGGTGATAGATGTAACTTATCAGATGAGCTCCATGGATTCACACTATGTCAGGAGTGCAAATTCATCCAATAAACAATGAAACTCAAGGAGACAATTGTTATTGTGGTTATTCAGGTGAGGCAGTAGAAAAATCAGTAATTGGGAGATGGACCAATTCTCACACTGCTGTTGTCACAAGACAATTTAACCTGTGGTCAATGTTTGTGCAACCTCTCCACCTGCTCGTAATATGTGTCTGAAGACAGGGCAGCCAACAAAAGGGCAGTGATCTCCAAATTAGGAGAATTTTATAGGATGGAGCAGATAGTACTTCAGAAAAGTCATATGAAACAGAAAAGCAGAGTGGGACAGGAAGGGACAAAGAAATTAATGGTAGGTAGCCAAGACTAGTTTATTCATCTTGACAGGCTGTTAAACTAGGTCCTGGGTTTTAAAATACAGAAACAACAGCATCTCTCATGGACAAAATGTCATTTACCCTCCAAAACTAGTGACAAAATTAGATAAACACAATTACAAATAAAGAGCGCCCCTCAGTTCCTCCAATAAAGCGATTTTCTTAAATTCACTTATGTCTATATCTCAGTCTATCACTGTCGATTCCGATTCAGCTCTGACAAGATAATTATGGGCCTGTTTCAGTGCTGTATCTGTCTATGACTCTATTAGAAGCTTTTCTGCAAAAGGTTGAGTGGTTTTTGCTGCATGTATTATTCAGTTACAAAATATTTAGTCACTATCTTTTAGATTGTACTCTAGACTAACCAATTTATGTCCAATCCAAATCTCCTACCTGTTAGCAAAGGTGCACTTTTAATGGAATGTAATTATATGATACTGACAACTTTCAAATGACATTGGCCACTCACGTTATATGCTCTCAAACTGGATAGTAAATGATGAACATTGCAGTGACTGATCATTGACATACTTATATAACTTGTCCTTTAATCAGATTCACAGCAAAGAAAAAAAACAGTTAACGACTGTTTCTAACATGGTCATTGAAACATAATAAATGTTTACTATGTCTTCCCCAACAGCTTTTAAAACTGCAAAAGCAGCATAGATTTTGTTAAGGAATCGTAGACAGTTCATTATAGATTAAGGTTTATTAAAGCTATCTGTTACATTGTGTTTACTAACTCTTGTATATGAGTCAGCAGCATCCTGTTTTTGCCAATATCATTCAGCCCCATTCCAACATACTATTGTGTTCATGAGGAACTTATAGTGCTAACTTCTGGAGATTCCTTCCATTTTCTTGCCTCTTTCCCCCTCAATACAAATTCTTGAACAATGTGACCCCAAATGGATAGCAGCAGAATTGTGACATTTATATAGAAGTAAATGTCCAGCAACTTTCAACATGTCACTGAACTTGCATCCCAAGTGAAAGTATTGCATGTCAGAGCATCGAAATCGAGACATTCTCTAAGTGATTTTTGCCTTTTTAAAATGAGTTGACACAACACAAGCCATTAAACTTGTGTTTTAAAATAACCTAGCTACTGGGTTATTTTAAAACACAAGGCTAAAGGCTTGGAGCAGGGTTGTCCAACCTTTTTGTGTGGGGGGCTACGTTACAATTTTTGTCATACATAGGGGCCCAGTGAGACAATTTAGGAAAGATAAAGGCATTAAAAATTTATCTTACTATTAATCAAAACAAAAACAAATGTGCATTTTTGTGAAGAAGCTTTAAATGAGAAGACTAATTTATTGACTTACAATCTCATCACTGTGTTGGATTTTTTCCTTGCTCAAGTAGTCATTGTCTGCCTGCACACTCCCTGTAGCAATACGATGTATTCCGGATAGATGTCATCTGTCTGGAGTGATCTTGATCGCTCTCTCTTCTTCCTCTCTCTCTCTCTGTCTCTCCCTCTCTGTGTCCCCCGTCTCTGTGTTCCCCCTGTGTGTTGTACCCCCTCTCTGTGTTCTCCCCTTCTCTGTGTCGTTTCCCCCCTCTTTGTACTATTATCTCCCCTCTCTGTGTCAGTCCACCTCTTGGAGTCATCCCTGCTCTGTCTGTCACCCCTCTCTCTCTGTTCTCCCTTCCTTTCTGCCCTCCCTCTCTCTATCCCCTGTCTCTGTCCCCCCCACCTCTCTCTCCCCTCTCTCTCTGTCCCTGCTTCTCTCGCTCTCTCTCCCCCTCTCTCTCTGTCCCCCCTCTCTCCCTGCCCTCTTTCTCTGCCCCCTCTCTCTCTGTACCCTCTATCTCTGTCCTCTCTCTCTCTCTGCCGCCCTCTCTCTCTGCCCCTCTCTCTCCTGCCCCCCTCTCTCTCTGTCCCTCCTCTCTGCCTCCTCTCTCTCCTGCCCCTCTCTCTCTCTGTTCCCCCTCTCTCTCTCTCTCTGTTCCCCCTCTCTCTCTGACCCCTCTCTCTCCGTCCCCTCTCTCTGACCCTCTCTCTCTCTCTTTTCCCCCTCTCTCTCTCTGCCCCCCCCTCTCTCTCTGTGACTGTTGCTGAGAGTGGGAATATTGGTTTCCAAACTTTGGACAGCTTTGTGGTTTTCCGGTAGGCTTTTAAAAACAATTGGAACCTGCTGGAAATCCCTAAATCTGTCTGAAGTTTGGAAACTGCTGTTCTGCTCTCAGTACCTGTCAGCTGTGAAACTATCAGTTGCGACTTCTTTGCAAGCCATAAAGAAGAAGCCAATGGGAAATTTCTCGTCCTTGAAATTGCCAGTTATGAACCTCAAAATTTTTACCACGGACAGCATGGACACATTGCCGACCCCTGCTTTTAACTAACTACTTTGGCTGACTTTAAGTTGTCTCTCTCTCTGTCTCTGTGTCTGTCTCTCTGTCTCTGTCTCTGTGTCTGTCTCTGTCTCTTTCTCCAGGGCAACACTATAAATTCAAACCCTGTCTGCTGGCTGCAAAACATCCAAGTCTGTCATTGCTGCAGACAGAGACTCCGAGGAGAAAACCATCTACATCACTGTCTCCAAGAAAACCCTGAACCAGGTGGCCACCTCTACCAGCCAGAAACTTCAGGACCACGAGCTCAGCTGGAAGATCAGTGAATTACTAGACTCTACAGACTGTATGTTCTTTATTTGTTCTGGACTTTGGTCCAACCAATCTATTTTTCTTCACTTTATAACCAATTTGTGTGTGTGTGATTCTTGTGTGTGTTGTGTTTAGGAGGAAGTTGGAGGGTAGTTTATTATTTTTATTTAGGTTGGGTTTTGACTTTAAATAGTAGAAACTAACGTCTTTCTTGTTTAAATGCAAGAAAAGCTGTCCGATTTGTTCTTTTATGATCATAGCATATGAAGGGTTAAACACTCACTGAAGTAGTAGCACGTCCACTGACTGTTTAACGGAAATTAACCCTGTTGTGGTCAAACAAGATGGCGGACAAGAGGGGAGCCTTTCGACCCCTCCTCACCTGATTGTAACAAAGTTGAATCTAGTAGGGTGCCGCAAGGATCATTGTTTAGGCCTCAGCTTTTTACAATCAATTTCAATGACATAGATGAGGGGATCTAGTTTGATGTCAAAACTAGGTGGAAAAGTAAGTTGTGAGGAGGATGCAAAGAGACTGCAAAGGGATATAGATAGGTTAAGTGATGGGGCAGATGGAGTATAATATGGGGAAATGTGCAATTATCCACTTTGAATAGAAAAACAGATTTTTTTAAAGGTTAAATGTAGCAATGCAAAGGGATTTGGGTGTCCTTGCTTGAGTCACAGAAAGCTAACATGCAGGTACAGCAAGCAATTAGAAAGTCAAATAGTATTTAGTGCAAGGAGCTTGGAGTAAAGAGGTAAAGAAGTCTTGCTGCAATTATATAGAACTTTGGTGAGACCACAGCTGGAGTACTTAGTACAGTTTTGGTCTCTTTACTGAAGGAAGCCTAAGATGGGGTACAACAAGGGTTCACTATATTAATTAGTGGGATGAGAGGGCTGTCCTACGAGGAGAGATTGAATAGAATGGACTGATATTCTCTGGACTTCAGAAGAATTAGAGGTGATCTCATTGAAGCGCATAAAATTCTTCAAGAGCTTGACAGGGTAGATGCTGAGAGGCTGTTTCCCCTGGCTAGAGACTAGAATTAGGGATCACAGTCACAGGGTAAGGGGTAGGCCATTAGGACTGAGATGAGGAGAAATTTCATCATACAGGCTTGTGAATCTTTGGAATTCTCTACCTCAGAGGGCCGTGGATGCTTAATTGTTGAGCACATTCAAGACTGAGATCGATGGCTATGCGATTGGGTGGAAAAGTGGAGTTGAGCTAGATCAGCCTTGATCTTATTGAATGGAGGAGCACGCTTGAGGAGTCATATGGTCTACTCCTGCTCCTATTTCTTATGATCCATAAACTTGGCTTGTATTCCTTTCAGTTTAGAAGATTATGGGTGATTTAATTGATTTGTTTAAAATGATTAGTGGATTTGCTAGGGTAGATGCAAAGAAACTATTTCCCCTCGTGGGGAAATCTAAAACAAAGAAACATTAAGTTAGAGCAAGGCCATTTAGGACTGAAATCAGGAAGCACTTTTCACACAATTAGTATTGGAAATATGGAACTGTCTCCTCAAAAGACTGTGGGTGCTGAGTCAATTGGAACTTTGAAGATTGAATACAATAGATTTCTGTTAAGTAAGGATATGAATCATAAGTGACTAAATGGAGTTGAGTTACAGAGCAACAATGAGCTAACTGAATGGTGGCACTGGCTCAATGGGCTGAATGGCCTACTCCTATTCCTATATACCCCAAGAAGAGTCAGGAGAGAAGGGAAAAACTGGAGAAAAAAGTCTGGATGGGGAAGAATGAATGAGGTAAAAAGGTCAGTGTTTGCCAAATGTTTAATTATATCCACCGGTAATGCTTCATTTGTGTAGTTAATCAATTTGATAGTCTGACATAACACTGTGAGCAAAACATAGCATAGCATAGAAAACATGTAATAATTACAGCTAAGCAAGCGATTGGGAGGGGCAATTAGGAGATGGGTGAGATTGGGTGAGGGGAGCAACCGGAGAGGTGGCATATTTGGGAGAAGCGACAATCAGGAGAGCGGGACGATCGGGAGATTGGGAGAGGGGGATATTGGGAGTTGGGGTGATTGGGAGAGGGGATGATTAGGAGATAGGACAGTCAGGAGAGGGGGGCCATTGGAAGGGGTGAGGAGATTGGGGAGATTAGGAGATGGGACGATCAGGAAATGGTGCCATGGCAGGGTGCGATCAGAGAGGGTGCCATTGGGAGAAGGGAGAGATCGGGAGAAGGGGGAAATTGCAATGGGGAAGATGGGAGAGGGGACGATCAACAGAGGGGGTGATTGGGAGGGGGACAATAAGGAGAGGGGGAAATTGGCAGAGGGGACAATCGAGAGTTGGGGCAATTGGGAGTTGGAAAGATCGAGTGTCAGGGAGATCAGGAAGGGGGGTTGGGTTTGGGAGGGGGAGGTCGGGAAAGGGGATGATAGGGAAAGGGGAGTAATGGGAGTGGGGACGATCGGGACAGGGGACGATTGGGAGAGTGGGATGATTTGGGGGGGCGATCGGGAGAGGCGGCGAACAGCAGATGGGGCAATTGGGAGAAGTGAATTAACGATTGGAAGTTGAGGTGATTGGAAGAGTGGGATGATTGGGAGAGTAGGATGATGGGGAGAGCTGTGGAGATTGGATGAGGGGGTGATTGGGAGAGGGGACAATCAGAAGAGGGGTAGCTTGGGAGAGGGGGAGACCGGGAGAGCGGATGATCGGCAGAGGGGCTAACAGCAGATGGGGCGATTGGGAGAAGGGGCGATTGAGAGAGGCAGCAATCGGAGAGGGTGGAGACTGGGAGAGGGGATAATTGGGACAGGGAATGATTGGGAAAGAGGAAGATGGGAAAGGGGGCATTTGTGAGAGTGGGATAATCAGGAGAGTTGGATGATCGGGAGAGGGGGTGATCAGGAGAAGGGGTGATCGAGAGAGGTGTGCGATTGGGAGTGGGGATGTTTGGGAGATGGGGTGATTGGGAGAGGGGGTTGATTTACACATCTGGATCTTTCCAGGGATCCACCGGGGACATGCGTGAAGTCTCGCAGGCAGCAGGCAACAGCTGCAATAAAGAGGTGACCAATGCCCTGTTCACGGGGACCGGCAACGATGTGCACTACCGGACCAACTCTGACAGTAAGGCTGAGAAGGCCATTGGATTCGGAGCCATTGTTGGATTTCCCCTGGTGCAAGGTGTAATAGATTGCAAGCATGTGGCCATCATATCTCTAACAGACCAGCCAGCTGCCTTCATCAACAGGAAGGGCTTCCATTCAATCAAAAGTGATGGAAGGTGTCATCAACAGTGTTATCAAGCAGCACTTGCTTAGCAATAACCTGCACAGTGACGCTCAGTTTTGGTTCTGCCAGGTCCACTCAGCTCCTGACCTCATTACAGCCTTGGTTCAAACATGGACAAAAGAGCTGAACTCCAGAGGTGAGGTGAGAGTGACTGCCCTTGACATCAAGGCAGCATTTGACCGAGTATGGCATCAAGGAGCCCTAGCAAAACTGGAGTCAATGGGAATTGGGAGAAAACTCTCCACTGGTTGGAGTCATACCTAGCACAAAGGAAGATGGTTGTGGTTGTTGGAGGTCAATCATCTCAGCTCCAGGATATCACTGCAGGGTAGTGTCCTAGGCCCAACTATCTTCAGCTGCTTCATCAATGACCTTCCTTCAATAATACGGTCAGAAGTGGGTATGTTCGCTGATGATTGCACAATGTTCAGCACCATTCGCAACTCCTCAGATACCGAAGCAGTCCATGTAGAAATGCAGCAAGACCTGGACAATATCCAGGCTTGGGCTGATAAGAGGCAAGTAGCACACGTGCCAGGCAATGACTATCTGAAACAAGAGAGAATCTAACCATCTCCTCTTGGCATTCAATGGCATTACGATCACTGAATACCCCACTATCAAAATCCTGGGGTTACCATTGACCAGAAACTGACCTGGAGTAGCCATATAATTACCATGGCTATAAGAGGAGGTCAGATGCTAGGAATCCTGCAGTGAGTAACTCATCTCCTGTTCACCATCTATAAGGTACAAGTCAGGAGTGTGATGGAACACTCTCCACTTGCCTGGATGGGTGCAGCTCCAACAACACTCATGAAGCTTGACACCATCCAGGACAAAGCAGCCCGCTTGATTGTCACCCCATCCACAACCTTCAATATTCACTCCCTCCACCACCGATGCATCGTGGCAGCAGTGTGTACTATCTCCAAGATGCACTGCAGCAACGCACCAAGGCTTCTTAGACAGCACCTGCCAAACCCATGACCTCTACCACCTTAGGAGGACAGGGCAGCAGATGGATGGGAACACCACCACCAACTGCAAGTTCCCCTCCAAGCCACACACCATCCTTGGAACTATATCGCAGTTTCTTCACTGTCGCTGGGTCAAAATCCTGGAACTCCCTTCCTAATAGCACAGTGGGTGTACCTATCCCACACAGACTGCAGCGGTTCAAGAAGGCGGCTCACCACCCCCTTCTCAAGGGCAATTAGGGTTGGACAATAAATTCTAGCCTTGCCAGCAATGCCCACATCCCATGAATGAATAAAAGAAACATTCAACTGGTCTGTGACCCCAAAAGCATTTCCTGCAGGTATGTGCCCGCTTCCCAGGAAGTAGCCATGACACCTACATACTTCGACAGTCCCAGGTGCCACAGCTTCTCAGACCCCCTGCTAGCCTTCAGGGAATGGATTCTTGGGGACAAGGGCTACCTATTGAAGACTTGGCTACTCAGCCTGTGAGGAAGCCTTGCACTGCAGCAGAACAGAAGTACAACACTTGCCACAGTTGCACTTGAGCAACCATCGAGCAGGCCATGGGCTGCTGAAGATGAGATTCCGGTGTCTCGATCGATCTAGTGGAGCCCTGCAGTATGCCCCAGTGAGGGTCTTACATATCCTGGTGGTCGACTGTGCTGTGCACAATCTAGCACTGCAGAGGGTGGAGGCTTTGCATGACAAAGACATGGTTGATTGCCACTCCTCAACGGATGAGGAGGACGCGGATGAGGGTGATGAGCAGGCAGAACTGGATGTTGAACCCCTTGAATGTTGAGCGACAAGCCAAGGAGCCAAGAGACAGTCTCATACTTAGCTGCTACCAGCCACGATGATGACCTCTGAGTGAAAGCCATAAAGACTCTCTCTTGAAAATAAACAGTTGCTTTCCCATTGTTTAAACAAAGGTCAGTTCTTATGGTATTCAATGACCCTTAAACTACAAGGCAGGACAATGGATAATCTTGCACATGGGGTGGTCCACTATGGTGTAAAGTCAGAAGATGGAGTTTAATTAATGGGCAGTGTAACCTAATTGATGGCAGGTGAGAGACACCATCAAAGGATGTGTAAACAGCCTGAATGACCTCGTAGTGGCTGCGAGAATAATTTGAAAAGGACTCTTGGTTGTCAGACTCTAGTTTTGAGAAAGTCTGATGGAAGCCTCAGAAAGTTGGAATGGAGCCAGAAATTGGACTTAAAGGGGCACAGCAACCAACATTCGGGGCTGCACCCGGAGTAGATCAGTCAATCACTAAAGACTACGGAGGAAGGGACGTCGACGGAGTGACTGACCAGAGAGTCCACCACTGTGCAAGGTTCTCCAGAGACTTTGTGATGTATGTATCAACGGTACCATTTTAGGGAGCTGTGTGAACAGACTAATTTGGGGTTATAGTAGTTGTGCTATAAGTTTTTTTGTCTTTCTATACTCTTTTCCTTCCCTTCTTTTAAATAAAGTTATTGTTTTCCTTTTTGTTATTAATAATTGTTTAATAATTACTTAATAATTACTCAATAAAATTACTTCATTAACACATTATTTGGTGCTGAGTCACTCATTCTTGTTACATCTAGAGTACAGCTCCGAATCTAAGTGAGATGTCGCAGAGGACTCTCACACCCTACGCATTCAGTCTGTCACTTCCTTTCTATTTGGGTTCCATACCTAGCCCCCAGCTTAACCATGCACTCTGGCACATCTGAAATGCTTACCAAAGGAGGGCTGTGCCTAGACTGACAGTCCACTAAGGGAGAAGGGTGAAGTCAGCATCTCACAATTAAGGCAAGAAAGAATGAGCATTTTCCACAATGAATGTTAGCTTCAATAACAATCAATCTTTATAAGAGACAACAAGTGGCAAATGTCAAACACCTGTAAAACCTCAAGTGCATCCAGATGGGTTTCTTTTTATGTTTCTGAGTGGTTATACGAGGTGTGACCCCTGTGCTCGCAGCTGGGCTGGAGGCAGGTTGCTGATCAGGCTGCCCCTTGGCCTGGGATGACTTTGGTGACTGTGCTGTGGCTGCCTGAGGCCTGGAAGGCCCTCACTGCCTGAACGTTTCCTGCACTGGTGCAGAACTCTCCTCAGGCATCATGGTTGCTGGAGCTGGGCTCACTGGCGGAGGGGCTGAGGAGCTACTGTCCACACTCAGAGCGCCCTGAGTGGGGGGGGGCCCAGCTGTAGAGGTCAGCCTCTTCTTCTCCCTTTCAAGGCTCGCTTGAACCTTCCTGCTGACCAGAGAAGGACAAGGAGCTGAAGAAGACTGAAGGGGCCTTGTCCTTCTCTCACTTGCCACTGCTGCATTGAGCTTGTGGTCAAGGCGATGGTGTACAGGTCTGTGTGCATCGGTGGGATCTGGCTCTCCATGAGAGTCGCCAACCTCTCGATGGAGGAAGCTATGCACTCACACGCCTGAAACATGACAGCACTCATGGCATGGATGGACTCCTCCATTGTCTGCTCATCACTGTGCATGGCCACTGGCATCTCTGCCAGATGTTCCCTTACCTCTCTCTGCAACTCCAGCCCCAGCCCAGCTGCGAGCACAGGGATCACACTTCGTAGAAGCACTCAGAAACATAAAAAGAAAACCACCTAGAGACACTTGAGATTTTGCAGGTGTTTGAAATTTGCCATTTGTTGTCTGTTGTAGAGTTTTTTGGTTATTGAAGCTAAAATTCATTGTGGAAAATGCTTACTTTTTCTTGCCTTAATTTTCTTGCCTTAACTGCCAGCCTTCCTTTGGTAAGCATTTCAGATGTGACAGAGTGCATGGTTAAGCTGGGGGCTAGGTATGGAACCCAAATAGAAAGGAGGTGACAGACTGATTGCGTAGGGTGTGAGAGTCCCCTGCAGAGTCTCACTTAGATTCAGAGCCATACTCTAGGTGAAACCATAGGCTCATCATCAGCCTAGGGTTCAGCATAGGCATGGCCACCAACAGTCCTCTGACTATCAGAGCCCTCAGCTGTCTCAGCCTCAGCCAGCTGCTCAGACGTGTGTGTGGTACTCTCACCAGCTTGTGACCTTGATTCTAAAGCCGTGTAAATCCACCGAGGTGAAAGTATCTTAGCTGGTGGAAGGTGCTGGAGAGACATGTGATGGTGCTTCCTCTGACTGCTCCTCCTCAGAGGTTGACTGCTGTCCCCCTTTTGATGGAGTCTCCTGCGGTCACTGACCAGCATGAGAGAACACAAACATATGGGTTAGACTGTGCAGATCTCGTCATGATATCCATGCATGATGTGGATCTCCAGAAGTGTGCTGGATGTCGATTGAAGACAATCCTCCCTCTCTTGTGCAGAATCTCCAGTCCCACCATCTGCTATTGAGTGGCTGCCCTGGGTCACTACTAACTCCAGTGCTTAATTCTCAGCTGCTGAGAGAGGTTGTATGTCAGCAATTCCTCCGCCAGTCCGTGAAATCTCCCTGCTGTTATGGGCCCTCTTGTTCTGCAAGTGGGAAGAGGGAGACAGTCATATTTCACAGGAAGAGCTACAGGACAGGTGTGCTAGTGGCTGCACCTCATCCCCGTGGGGATTTCCAAATGGCTCATCCGCATGTCAGCTCTCAGGGAGGTAATGAGGGTGAGCTGTGAAAGAAGGTGGCCTATCGCCGAGATGCACCCATACATCTGGCAGAATGTGTTGATGCCCAATCCTATTTGCCAGCGCCTTTGTGGTGCTTCCCTCCCCATGTAATACACCCTCTGTGTAGCCATATACAATCCCCAAAAAGGAGAGTGGTATGTAGCACTAAAGTTGGTCGAGCGAAGGAGGTCGTTGACTCTCTTCCTGCACTGGACCCATGTTCGGGGAGCTGCTGACCTCCTCTGCAATCTCCATCCAGGTTTGTTTGGTCAGGTGGGAGGACCTCTTCTTGCCTGCTGGGGAAGAGGACCTCCCGCCTTTCCCTTGCAGCCTGGAGGAGAATTTCAAGGGAGGCATCGCTAAACTGTGGGGCCACCTGGTGTCTTACCTCTGCCATCCTGCGGTTTCCTTGTCAGAGGGGTGGGGCGGGGATCCAGGAGTCACTCCAGCACCAGGCTCAGCAGCAAACAATGACTGACTCAGAGGCAGCAACGAAAGCAGGGCTGGCAGGGCTTTATGGAGCCAACACTTGCTCTGGGATCATCCGATGCCACATTTGGTGTCTAAAATCCCACTACTGCCGTGTAATTGACTTGGCCCTGGGCCTCCATTATTATGATTGACCGCCTGCTGTGTGATCGTGGTGGGCCAGCCTTGCACGTGACAAGCGGTGACAGCGCACACTTCCAGGTCCGCCGCCGGAAGCTGCGATGGGAACACTAAATCCAAGCCGATGTTTGTCCCCTTTCCATTTTCTGATCACTATCCCTCCTTTCACTGCTCCAGCCCCACTCTCTTTCCTGATCGCTGCCCCCATAGCATTATCCTATACCACTTCACTGACTTTGATAGATTGTGACAGTTTATAATTGAATTTAGAATCTGCTGCTCTCTGTATTAAACATGCATAAATACAAAATAAGATAAGTCAGCATAATTATACTTTCAATCTAAATCTAATTTACACTGATGATTGTATTATCATATGAAACTTGATCTTTGAACAGCTGTCGGCTGTGACTCAGTGTTGCCTCTGAGTGAGAAGGTTGTGTGCTCAAGTCCCACTCTTGAGACTTGAACATAAAAGTCTTGGCTGATGCACCACTGCAGTGCTGAAGGAGCGCTGCATTGTCAGAGGTGCCATCTTTCAGGTGGGATTTTAAAGCAACACTCCATCGACCCTTTCAGCTGGATGTAAAAGATCCCATGGCACAGTCTGAATGAAGAGCAGCACAGCTCGCCCTGGAGTCCTGTCCAACATTTATCCCTCAGTCAAGATTGAATCTCAAAACAGATGATCTGGTCGTTATCTCCTTGCTGTTTTGTAGGACCTTCATTGGCTTTATAAATGAAATTTCTTCCCTTTTACTCTTCTCAGGAGTTAAATCAGGGCAACAGGGGAGTGAAGACAATCAAGCCTTCCTTCCATTAATAAGTTCTCAGGAAAATGGGTCTGATAACTAAGGTGTTATCAGGCATTCACAATGAGCACACAATAAGTTGATTCAAATTACAGAAAAGCTCTGCTATTTATATTGATGGATTTATTAGCAATTTAAATCAGTGAATCAATCTAATCAATGATACCACCTGATTCTATAACTAAAACTGAATTTGCAAAGTCAATATCCAGGTCAGGAAGACAAAGCAGCACAGAGTCTCAAGGTTAATAGTGAAACAGTAGAACAATTAGATTCAGTTGAAGGCGAGTAAATTCTAAATCAATCTGTGGAAAAATACGACTGGATTTTAATTTACCTCATCTGCTGGGGGCGGGTGTTGTCCTCAAGTTTTATGTCAACAGTGTGTCTATGACATCACAGACCAGTTTCCCACCCAAAGGCCAGCCTGATTGACAGGCTTGGTTTCCGTCAGGGTGGGGAGGGGAGCCAGTCAGTGGAGGCGGCAGAACCAGGTATGTTTGAGCCCGGGGTGGGGTTAAGGTGGGTTCATCCTGGTGGGGGGCTGTCAGTCTTTGGGGGGGGTGGGTGGATGGCAACCGAAGCAAGAGCAACCTTGGTGGAGAGGAGGAGGGTTGACGAGGGTCGATCGGAGGGTGTTTGATGGGGAAGTGTGTTTGATGGGGTAAACAAGGTTGGCGGGAATAGGGGTGATCCAAGTGAGATGGGGTGGGTGGGTGCTGCTGATCACAGGCCTTAGAATAGGATCAGAGACATGGAAAGGGAATCAGAGGCTTGGGGGACTTGGTGTTTGGAGGGTTGGGGATGGATTGAAGGCCTAGGGAGTGCAATTGGAGACCTGCGAAGGGGATCAGAGGCATGGGGAAGGTATCAAAGGTTTGGGAGGGAGACACGAGGCCTCAGGAGGGCAGAGATTAGAGCCTGAGGGGGAATGTCGGAGTCTTCGTGGGAAAGATTGGGAGGTGGGGGTGTGTCTGATTAAAGGCTGGGGGTTGCCAGGGAAGCATGCTGGGTCCAGCAGATGGGTGTAAAGGCACTTACCTCCTGAATCTGGCAGTCCTGGCTTGGAAGAAGCTGCCAGGTTTCCCCAAGCTCAGAAAACCTGCCCATCCACAATTACATTCAAAAATATGAATAACAATGTGGCTGGCAGCCTCATTATAATATTTAAAGTGCCAACCTGCCTCCTTGGACTGGATTGGTCCCCCGCCCAGCATTGTAGGCAGCTTGCTGTCGGGATTCTAATTTTTAAGACCTTAACCCACCACTCGACCAAACATGGCTATTTTTGCTGGTTAAAATTGCCCCAATATTTCATTGAGCGGGTGGTCAATATATGAGACCAAGATCATGGAAACAATTAATAGGATTCATTGAAATGCAAATGCAAATGTTTTCAGGAAATAACATTTTGGGACATATGACATATAAGTACATATGAGTAATTTGAGACCTGGTAAGTGTAGCATTCTTCAGATGTACAGGTTCCCAAAGCAATGGTCATTTTTGTACATAATGAGAGGGTTGTCCTATGAAGAGAGGCTAAGTAAATTGGGCCTATATTCTCTGGAGTTTAGAAGAATGAGAGGTGATCTTATTGAAACATTTAAGATTCTAAAGGGGCTGGATAGGGTAGACACTGAGAGATTATTTCCACTGGTTGGAGAATCTAAAACACAGGGCACAGTCTCAGGTTAGGAGGCCGATCATTTAGGACTGAAGATTCAAAGGATAGTAAATCTTTGGAATTCTCTACCCCAGAGAATTGTGGATGCTTTATTGCTGAATACATTTAAGGCTGGGACAGACAGATTTATGGCTTCTCAGGGAATCAACGGATATAGAGTCATAGAGTTATACAGCACAGAAACAAACCCTTCGGCACATCGTGTCCGTGCCAGCCATCAAGCACCTATCTATTCTAATCCCATTTTCCAGCACTTGGCTCGCAGCTTTGTATGCTATGGTGTTTCAAGTGCTCATCTAAATATTTCTTAAATTTTGGGAGGATTCCTGCCTCTACCACCCCTTCAGGCAGTGTGTTTCAGATTCCAACCACCCTCTGGTTGAAAAAACCTTTCCTCAAATCCCCTCTAAACCTCTTGCCCCTTACCTTAAATCTATGCCCCCTGGTTATTGACACCTCCGCGAAGGGAAAACGTTTCTTCCTATCTACCCTATCTATGCCCCTCATAATTTTGTATACCTCAATCAGGTCTCCCCTCAGCCTTCTCTGTTTTAAGGAAAACAACCCTAGTCTATCCAGTCTCTCTTCATAGCTGAACTGCCCCAGCCCAGGCAACATGCTGGTGAATTTCCTCTGCACCCTCTCCAGTGCAATCACATCCCTCCTATAGTGTGGCGACCAGAACTGTACACAGTACTCCAGCTGTGGCCTAACTAGCGTTTTATACAGCTCCATCATAACTTCCCTGCTCTTATATTCTATGCCTCGGCTAATAAAGGCAAGTATCCCATATGCCTTCCTAATCACCATATCTACCCGTGCTGCTGCCTTCAGCGATCTATGGACAGGTACACCAAGGTCCCTCTGAACCTCTGTACTTAATAGGGTCCTACCACCCATTGTATATTCCCTTGCCTAGTTAGTCCTCCCAAAATGCATCACTCACACTTCTCAGGATTAAATTCCATTTGCCACTGCTCTGCCCATCTTACCAGCCCATCTATATCGTCCTGTAATTTAAGCTTTCCGTCTCACTATTCACGACACCACCAATATTCATGCCATCTGCGAAAATACTGATCATACCTCCTATATTCACATCTAAATCATGAATGTACATTACAAACAGCAAGGGTCCCAGCACCGTTCCCTGTGGCACATCACTGGCCACAGGCTTCCAATCGCAAAAACAACCCTCGACCATCATCCTCTGCCTCCTGCCACTAAGCCAATTTTGGATCCAATTTGCCAAATTGCCCTGGATCTTATCTTCTTGACCAATCTCCCATGCAGGACCTTATCAAAAGCCTTACTGAAGTCCATGTAGATGACATCAACTGCTTTACCCTCCTCTACACACTTAGTCACCTCCTCAAAAAATTCAATCAAATTTGTTAGACATGATCTCCCCCTGACAAAGCCGTGTTGACTATCCTTGATTAATCCCTGCCTCTCCAAGTGGAGATTAATCCTGTCCCTCAGAAATATTTCCAATAGTTTCCCAAGCACTGATGTTAGACTCACTAGTCTGTAATTACCTGGTTTATCCCTGAATAAGAATAATTCTTGAATAATGGTACCACATTCGCTGTCCTCCAGTCCTCTGGTACCTCTCCTGTGGCCAGAAAGGATTTGAAAATTTGTGTCAGAGCCACTGCAAGCTCCTCCCTTGCCTCACATAGCAGCCTGGGATACATCTCATCTGCACCTGGGGGTTTATCCATTTTTAAGCCTGCTAAAACCGCTAATACCTCCTGCCTTTCAATGCTAATTTGTTCAAATATATCACAATCCCCCTCCCTGATCTCTACACCTACATCGTCCTTCTCCATAGTGAACACAGATGAAAAGTAATCATTTGAAACCTCACCCACATCCTCCGGCTGCTCACACAGATTGCCACTTTGGACCCTAATGGGCCCTACTCTTTCCCTGGTTATCCTCTTGCCCTTTATATACTTATAAAATGCCTTGGAATTTTCCTTTATCTTGCCCGCCAGTGTTTTATCGTGCCCCCTCTTCGCTCTTCTAATTACTTTTTTAAGTACCTCCCACACTTTCTATACTCCTCAAGGGCCTCCGCTGTTTTCAGCACTCTGAATCTGCCATAAGCCTCCATTTTTTCCCTTATCCAATCCTCTATATCCCTTGACATTTAGGGTTCCCTGGACTTGTTGGTCCTACCCTTCACCTTTATGGGAACATGTTGGCCCTGAACTCTCACTATTTCCTTTTTGAATGACTCCCACTGGTCTGATGCAGACTTTCCTACAAGTAGCTGCTCCCAGTCCACTTTGGCCGGATCCTGTTTTATCATATTGAAATCAACCTTCCCCCAATTCAGGACCTTTATTTCTGGTCTATCTTTGTCCTTTTCCATAACTACCTTAAATCTTAGACTTATGGTCACTATCCCCGAAATTTTCCCCAACTGACACTTCTACCACTTATCCAGTTTCATTCCCTAAGATTAGGTCCAGTACCACCCCTTCTCTTGTAGGGCTTTCTACGTGCTGGCTCAAAAAGCTTTCCTGGATGCACTTTAAGAATTCCACCACCTTTAAGCCTTTTGCTCTAAGCCATGGAGAGGTCACTCCATAGTCGCCTCACAGCGTCCAAAACAACATGGAAGGCAGCAGTTACGGGTTATAAGTCCAGCTCAATTGGCGTAGAGATTGGCCCCACGGGTTGCTTTTGTCAGTGGGCGAGGTCATCGCATCTCACTGGACAGCTACCACCCACCTCAAACCGGGCAGCCCCCAGTCAGTAGGGTTCTGTCCCGCCACAGTCCACCTGCTTCAATGGGTGCTTGGAGCTCAGGGTCATTGCCCGACAAGTGGACTGTAACACCGCACCAAACAGCATGACAAAAAAAGGAAAGAAGGTACCAGCCCTTCGTGTTGCAAAGTGGAACATCACAACTATGTGTCCTGGTCTGTCGGAAGACCTTACACAAATCAATGATTCTCGGAAGACCGCCATAATTAACAACGAGCTCAGTAGACTCAATGTGGACATTGCAGCACTTCAGGAGACACGCCTCTCTGTGAGCAGATCTCTAAGAGAGCAAGACTACAACTTCTTCTGGCAGGGTAGGGATCCTGAAGAACCAAGACAGCATGGAGTGAGCTTCGCCATCAGAAACTCTTTGCTCAGCATGATAGAGCCACCTTCAAATGGCTGGGAAAGCATTCTGTCTATCCGACTGCTCACCGCCTCTGGTCCAGTACACCTACTCAGCATCTATGCTCCAACACTCTGCTCCCCACCTGAAGTTAAAGACCAGTTCTACGAGGAACTCCATAATATCATTAGTAGCATTTCCAATATCGAACGTTTGTTCCTGCTGGGGGACTTTAAAGCCAGGGTTGGGGCCGACCATGACTCATGGCCCTCCTGCCTTGGGCGCTATGGCATTGGAAGGATGAATGAGAATGGACAGAGACTGCTGGAGTTGTGTACCTATCACAACCTCTGCATCACCAACTCATTCTTTCGTACTAAACCCTGTCCACCAGGTTTCATGGAGGCACCCAAGATCACATCGTTGGCACCAGCTGGACCTCATCATCACAAAGCGAGCCTCTTTAAACAGTGTTCAAATCACACGCAGCTTCCACAGTGCGGACAGCAACACCGACCACTCCCTGGTGTGCAGCAAGGTTAGACTCAAACCAAACAAGCTGCATCACTCCAAGCAGAAGGACCGCCCGTGCATCAACACGAACAAAATTTCCTATCCACAGCTGTTACATAAGTTTGTAAATTCACTTGAAAAAGCCCTTCAAAACACTCCTACAGGGGATGCAGAGACCAAGTGGGCCCACATCAGAGAAGCCATCTTTGACTCAGCAATGACCACCTGTGGCAAACGTGTGAAGCAGAATGCAGACTGATTCAATCTCACTTTGAAGAGTTGGAACCTGTCATAGCTGCGAAGCGCATTGCACTGTTGAACTACAAGAAACCCCCCAGCGAGTTAACATCCGTAGCACTTAAAGTAGTCAGAAGCGTTGCACAAAGAGCAGCCAGGCGCTGTGCAAATGACTGCTGGCAACTCCTATGCAGTCATATTCAGCTGGCCTCCAACACTGGAAACATCAGACGTACGTATGATCGCATTAAGAGAGCTTTTTGGCCAACCATCAAGAAGATCGCCCCCCTCAAGTCTAAATCAGGGGACATGATCACTGACCAACGCAAGCAAATGGGTGGAGCACTACCTAGAACTGTACACCAGGGAAAATGTTGTCACTGAGACCGCCCTCAATGCAGCCGAGTATCTGCCAGTCATGGATGAGCTGGACGAACAGCCAACAAAATCAGAACTCAGTGATGCCATTGATTCTCTAGCCAGTGGAAAAGCCCCTGGGAAGGACGGCATTACCCCTGAAATAATCAAGAGTGCCAAGCCTGCCATACTTTCAGCACGCCATGAACTGCTTTGCCTGTGCTGGGATGAGGGAGCAGTACCACAGGACATGCACGATGCCAATATCATCACCCTCGAAAAGAACAAGGGTGACCGCGGTGACTGCAACAACTACCGTGGAATCTCACTGCTCAGCATAGTGGGGAAAGTCTTCACTCAAGTCGTTTTAAACAGGCTCCAGAAGCTGGCTGAGCGTGTCGACCCTGAGGCACATTGTGGCTTTCGAGCAGAGAGATCCACCATTGACATGCTGTTCTCCCTTCGCCAGCTACAGGAGAAATGCCGCGAACAACAGATGCCCCTCTACGTTCCTTTCATTGATCTCACCAAAGCCTTTGACCTCGTCAGCAGACGTGGTCTCTTCAGACTACTAGAAAAGATTGGATGTCTACCAAAGCTACTAAGTATCATCACCTCATTCCATGACAATATGAAAGGCACAATTCAGCATAGTGGCACCTCATCAGACCCCTTTCCTATCCTGAGTGGTGTGTTCTCGCACCTACACTGTTTGGGATCTTCTTCTCACTGCTGCTCTCACATGCGTTCAAGTCTTGAGAAGAAGGAATTTTCCTCCACACACGATCAGGTGGCAGGTTGTTCAACCTTGCCCGTCTAAGAGCGAAGACCAAAGTACGGAAGGTCCTCATCAGGGAACTCCTCTTTGCTGACGATGTTGCATTAACATCCCACACAGAAGAGTGTCTGCAGAGACTCATCGACAGGATTGCGGCTGCCTGCAATGAATTTGGCCTAACCATCAGCCTCAAGAAAACAGGACATCAGAAATGCTCCATCCATCAATATTAGCGACCACGCTCTGGAAGTGGTTCAAGAGTTCATCTCCCTCGGCTCAACTATCACCAGCAACCTGTCTCTCGATGCAGAAATCAACAAGCACATGGGAAGGCGTCCGTTGCTATGTCCAGACTGGCCAAGAGAATGTGGGAAAATGGCGCACTGACATGGAACACAAAAGTCCGAGTTAATCAAGCCTGTGTCCTCAGTACCTTGCTTTATGGCAGCGAGGCCTGGACAACGTATGTCAGTCAAGAGCGGCGTCTCAATTCGTTCCTTCTTCGCTGCCTCCGGAGGATCCTTGGCATCAGGTGGCAGGACCGTATCTCTAACGCAGAAGTCCTCGAGGCGGCCAACATCCCCAGCATATACACCCTACTGAGCCAGTGGCGCTTGAGATGGCTTGGCCATGTGAGCCGCATGGAAGATGGCAGGATCCCCAAGGACACATTGTACAGCGAGCTCGTCACTGGTATCAGACCCACCGGCCATCCATGTCTCCGTTTTAAAGACGTCTGCCAACGCAACATGAAGTCCTGTGACATTGATCACAAGTCGTGGGAGTCAGTTGCCAGTGATTGCCAGAGCTGGCAGACAGCCATAAAGGCGGGGCTAAAGAGTGGTGAGTCGAAGAGACTTAGCAGTTGGCAGGAAAAAGAACAGAAGCGCAAGGGGAGGGCCAACTGTGTAACAGCCCCAACAACTAATTTTATCTGCAGCATCTGTGGAAGAGTCTGTCACTCTAGAATTGGCCTTTATAGCCACTCCAGGCGGTGCTTCACAAACCACTCCAGGCGCTTACCCATTGTCTCTCGAGCAAGCAGGCCAAAGAAGAAGAATATTTCTGGTCTATCATTGTCCTTTTCCATAACTACCTTAAATCTTAGATTTATGGTCACTATCTCCAAAATTTTCCCCCAGTGACGCTTCTACCACTTGTCCAGTTTCATTCCCTAAGATTAGATCCAGTACCACCCCTTCTCTTGTTGGGCTTTCTACCTGCTGGCTCAAAAAGCTTTCCTGGGTGCACTGTAAGAATTCCACCCCTTTAAGCCTTTTGCTCAAAGACTATCCCAGTTAATATTGGGGAAGTTGAAATCCCCTACTATTATTACCCCATTATTTTTACACCTCTCTGAGATTTGCATGCATACTTGCTCCTCTGTCTCTCCCTGACTGTTTGGAGGCCTGTAGTACACTCCCAGCAAAGTGATCTAACAAATATGCAGGAAAGTGGAGTTGAATCCTAAGATCAGCCATGAACATTTTGAATGGCGGAGCAGGCTCAATGGGCCATATGGTCTACTCCTGCTCCTATTTCTTGTTTTCTTGTGTTCTTTTCCTCACCTCACATCTGGGTCTGTTGTAGAGAATTTGATAGATTTTGAATGCTATAATTAGTGGACAGTTCCATTATTGCTGAAAATAGAAACATTTTGTAGAAGTTTTTCTGATTGGTAGAGGCGTTGCCAAGGAGAATGCACCAGTTTATGGTGATTAACAGCTCACTGCCAAGCTTTGTTTGAAATTTAAACCAGGCAGCTTGACTTTGATTGGTCAATGCATTGTCCTGAGGAATGAACCAGTGAATGGCTGTCACTTATTTTGTTTAGCTGAAACAGGCACAACGTGTGTACATATTCTTTCTGTCTGCAAAAAGCAGGGCCCTGTGTATTAATATATGTCGCTTCCAGTACATGCAAATGCACCACACTGCAAGCCCTACCGACAATCTTAAATTGGTTGTCAACGTAATTCTTAGCACACTGAGGGTTACTTAGAAAATGTTGTCCAATTGCAGAAACACATCGAATGTTGGACACAGTGTTTTGAGTTTTGCAAGCACGGGCTGGTTGGGTACGGCCTATACCTTGCCCGTTGCAAATAGTAGAAGTGATATGACCAATCAATGTCAAGATGCCTGGTTTAACTTTCAAACAAAGCTTAGCAGTTAACTGTCAGTCACCATAAACTGGTGCATTCTCTATGACAATGCCTCTACCAATTAGAGTCCACTTGCCAACCTCTTCAGCACTCTCTTCTCATACAGTATAAATTTGTTACTTCCCTTACATTGGTATTCTTGCGAATTGTCTTGATGAGTACAAGACGAAAAGCTTCGACTAAATGTCTCTATTTTCAGCAATACTCAAGTTCACTCAATACTCAAATGACCAGTTCCATTATCATTGTATAATGCGATTTACAGGATGGTAGAAGGCAAACTAGATGGACTTTGGTCATTTTTCATCTGGCAATTCCCATATTCCTATGTTCCTAAATCATTTGGATCCAGCAACACAGCATAAATTTCTGACATACAATGCTTTTTAGCAAGACTCTATCCAGGAGCAAGACAGGAAGCCAAGCCTAGTTTATCTACCCTAAAGGGCATTAGAGAGGAAGCACCAGCAAATAAGAGTATCAGGTCCTTGGACATCTCAGAAGAAGACATAACCCTAATGCCACTAGATTGTCCCATCCTCAAGACATTTAGATCTGGGAGAAGATGGCCAAATCATGCTATTACCATTTCCATTCCTGTATGCTGATCCTTTTCATTTGAAGAAGTATAAGTATATTTGAAGAAAAAAGGCAACAGCTCAAATAAATCTTTCTGTGAAGACACTGACTCTCACTCAGTGAGAGAGATTTCTGTTAGATTTCTAAAAATAAATGCATTAACATGGCAGACATTTACCTAGCTTTGGGTTCCTGTATGTCTTATTGATCATGGATTTATGCACTGTACTGTTCTTTATTATCCTTCTCATTTGTTGGTTTAATGGTTGATTTGAAACTTGATGACACTTAACACATTTGATTTCTTAATCGCACTTACACACAGTAATAACAAAAACCTGAAAAGCTAAATGAATGCGAGCAACACCAAGAATGCATCACTTATCATCGTACTTTCAGTTATACTATGGAAATTAGTATTCCACTGCTCAGCTGGAGATATAGAGTACTGACAGTTCCTTATCAATAGGATAAGAACGTATGCAATGAGTAAAAATGATGCACAGGTAATTGAATAAAACTCCAGAATATCTATTAGATCTTTCAACTGACATTATTCAGCCTGCTTTGGATACTTTTCATGGTTTACATTTATGTGGTCTGGAGAGTGCAAAATTCTAATGCACTAGAGGGATAGTCTTTGATAGGAGGATTAGTGTACTGGAAGGATGGGCTTTAACAGACAGAAAACAGAGAGTAGGAAGAAATGGGTCATTCTCAGGAGGGCAGGCTGTTACTCGTGGGGTAGCGCAAGGATCAGTGCTGGGGCCATAACTATTCACAATCGAGATCAATGATTTGGATGTGGGCACCAAATGTAATATATTTCTAAATTTGCTAATGACGCAAAACTAGGTGAGAATCTAAATTCTGAGGAGGATGCAAGGCGGCTTCAAGGGGACTTGGACAGTCTAAGTGAGTGGGCAAGAACATGGCAGATGAAATATAATGTGAATGAGTGTGGCTATCCACTTTGGTAGAAAAAAACAGAGAGACAAAATATTTCTTAAATGGCAAGAGGTTGGGAAGTGTCGATGCCCAAAGGGACCTGGGTGTCCTTGTTCATGAGTCACTAAAAGCTAGCATGCACATGCAGCAAGCAATTAGGAAGGCAAAAGGTATGTTGGCCTTCTTCACAAGGGGTTTTGAGTACAGGAGTAAAGAAGTCTTGCTGAAATTGTATAGAGCCTTGGTAAGACTGCACCTGGAGTATTGTGTACAGTTTTGGTCTCCTTATCTAAGGAAGTATATACTTGCCATAGAGGGAGTGCAGTGGAGGTTCACCAGACCAATTCCTGGGATGGCAGGATTATTTTATGAGGAGAGACTGAGGAAACTGGGCCGGAATTCTCTAGAGTTTAGAAGAATGAGAGATGATCTCATTAAAACTTACAAAGTTCTTGCAAGGTGTGACAGGGTTGATGTAGGTAGGATGTTTCCCTGGCTGGTGAGTCTAGAACCAGGTGGCATAGTCTCAGAATAAGTGGTAGGCCTTTAGAACATAGAACATAGAACAGTACAGCACAGTACAGGCCCTTCGGCCCACGATGTTGTGCCGAACCTTTAACCTACTCTAAGATCAAACTACCTACCCTTCATTCTACTATCATCCATGTACCTATCCAAGAGTCGCTTAAATGCCCCTAATGTATCTGCTTCTACTACCACCGCTGGCAGTGCATTCCACGCACCCACCACTCTCTGTTTAAAGAACCTACCTCTGACATCTCCACGAAACCTTCCTCCAATCACCTTAAAATTATGCCCCCTGGTGATAGCCCTTTCCGCCCTGGGAAAAAGTCTCTGGCTATCCACTCTATCTATGCCTCTCATCATCTTGTACCCCTCTATCAAGTCACCTCTCATCCTTCTTCGCTCCAATGAGAAAAGCCCTAGCTCCCTCAACCTTTCTTCGTAAGACATGCCCTCCAGTCCAGGCAGCATCCTGGTAAATCTCCTCTGCACCCTCTGTAAAGCTTCCACATCCTTCCTATAATGAGGCAACCAGAACTGAACACAATATTCCAAGTGTGGTCGAACCAGGGCTTTATAGAGCTGCAGCATAACCTCACGGCTCTTAAACTCAATCTCCCTGTTAATGAAAGCCAACACACCATACGCCTTCTTAACAACCCTATCAACTTGGGTGGCAACTTTGAGTGATCTATGGACATGGACCCCAAGATCTCTCTGTTCCACCACACTACCAAGAATCCTGTCTTGAAGTCTGTATTCTGCATTCAAATTTGACCTTCCAAAATGAATCACTTCACACTTTTCCAGGTTGAACTCCATCTGCCACTTCTCAGCCCAGCTCTGCATCCTGTCAATGTCCCGTTGCAACCTACAACAGCCTTCCACACTATCCACAACTCCAGCAATCTTCATGTCATCAGCAAACTTGCTAACCCAGCCTTCCACTTCCTCATCCAATTTAAGACTCAGATGAGGAGGAATTTCTTTACTCAAGGGGTGGTGAATCTTTGGAATTCTCTACCTCAGACGGCTGTGGAAGCTCAATCAGTGAGCATGTTCAAGACAGAAATTGATAGATTTTTGGAGACTAATGACATCAAGGGATATCCAGATAGCGCAGGAAAGTGGTTTTGAGGTAGATGATCAGCCATGATCTAATTGAATGGCGAAGTGGCTCGATGGGCTGAATGGCCTACTCCTGCTCCTATGATAGGAGAGTTGTACACTGGAACAACAGGCTTCCTAGTTAATTTACTGAAGGATGAGCACCGCATTTCTCCCTTGAAAAGGCACATGCTACGAGATTGCCCCTATAATCTGCTGTGGGCCTTCAAATCAGATCCTGCTCTGCAATGACTGAGTTCCCAATCATACTGTAACACTCAGAGCTCACTTACACTAAGTTTGATTCCAGACTTAAAAGCTGGATCATTGCACTAAGTTTTAAGGGAATGCTCTCCCTGCACTGCCTGACCTTGCATCGAGCTTACACCTGATTGACAAATTAATGCTATACTCTTCTTCTGGTGAAATATTTGGAAGGTGGCAAGTAACATTCGCACCACACAAGTGCCAGGCAATGACCATCTCCAACAAGGGGGAATCTAACCATCTGTCCTTGACATTCAATGGCATTACAATCGCTGAATCCCCCACCATCAATATCCTGGCGGTTACTGTTGACCAGAAACTGCACTGGACCCGCCATATAGATACTGTGGCTATTAGAGCAGGTCAGAGGCTGGGAATTCTGCAGCAAGTAACTCACCTCCTGACTCCCCAAAGCCTCTCCACAATCTACAAGGCACAAGTCAGGAGTGCGATGGAATACTCTCCACTTGCCTGAATGAGTGTGCCTCCAACAACAACAACAACACTTGACACCATACAAGACAAAGCACCCTGTTTGACCGGCACCCCATCCACCACCTTAAACCTTCCCTCCTTCCATCACTAGCGCCCACTGGCAGCAGTATGTACTATCTACAAGATACACTGCAGCAACTTGCCAAGGCTCCTGCAACAGCACCTTCTAAACTCACAACCTCTACTACCTAGAAGGACAAGGGCAGCATACGTATGGGAACACCACCAAGTTCCCCTCCAAGCCACACACCTTCCTGAATTGGAACTATATTGGCGCTCATTGGCGCTGGTTCAAAATCCTGGAATGCCCTCCTTAACAGCACTATTGGAGTACCTACCCCACATGAACTGCAGCAGTTCAAGAAGGTGAATCACCACCACCTTCTCAAGGGCAATTAGGAATGGGTAATAAATGTTGGCCTTGCCAGCAATGCACACATGAATGGATTAAAAAATGAAGAACTTGCATTTATGTAGCAACTTTCACAACCTCAGGACATTCCAAAGCATTTACAACCAATGAATTGCATTTTGAAGTGTAGTCACTGAGGTGATGTAGGAAATGTGGCAGCCAATTTTCACACAGCAAGGTGTCACAAACAGCAGTGAGATACATGACCAGTTAATCTGTTTTTATTGATGAGGTTTGAGGGATAAATATTAGCGAGAACATAAAATCAAGGCTGACACTCGCAGTGCAGTGCTGAAATAATACTGCATTCTCGGAGGTGCCATCTTTCAGATCAGACATTAAACCGAGGCCTCATCTGCCCACTCATTAAAAGATTCCATCACAATAAGATATATTACAGCATTCCTTTATTTTTTCAATTGCTTTGTCACATTATATGTACATTGAAAGTAGCAATGTTTACTGCTATTCACAGGTCTTTCTTTGAGTCTCCCTGTACAAATTACTTTCTATTTATTGCATATTTGTGATCCACATTATTTCAACCAGTTCTTTACGTTGACCAGCACAAGCACAGTGGGCCGAATGGTTTCCTTCTATTGTGTATTATTCTATGATACTATGATGATAATTCAATTTTACTTGTTATATGCATGACCATTTGCATAACTAACCTAAATCGATTTTTATAAATCTTTATCTGAGTCTTCTGTTTCCTCCCATCTCCCTATTTTAGTGTTGACAGTAAATGTAACTGGTTCATAGGCAATGTCTGTTTTCAGGTCATTAAATTAGATTAGTAACAACAGGGGCCCAACCTTATGTGGGCTTCTTCACAACACTTCTCTGCTTTCCTAACTGGACATTTCACCTTTAATGAGCACACACTGTTTCCTGTTTTTCACTTGTGTCTTTAGAGTCCTTACAGCCTGCAGCTCAGTGTTGTCCAACCTTTTTGCGTGGAGGGCCACATTACAATTTTTGTCTTACATGGGGGGGCCAGTGAAACAATTTTGGAAAGGTAATGGCATTAAAAATTAGCTTACTATCAATCAAAACAAGAACAAATGTATATTTTTGTGAAGGAGCTTTAAATGAGAAGTTAATTTATTGACTTACTTTCTCTTCGCTATATTGGACACTGATTTAGTGAGAAACCTGCCATGTTTTTGCTTGCACAAGTCGTCAATGTTTGCCAGCACACTTGTGGCTAAGCAGAACATTTGGATAGATGTCATTCTATCAGGAGTGATCTTGATCACACTCTCCCCCTCTCTCTCTGCCCTCCCCCTCTCTCTGCCCCCCCTCTCTCAATTCCCCTTTCTCTCTCTCTCTCTGCTCCCCACTCTCTCTCTCTGTCTGTCTGCCTTTCTCCCTCTCTCTCTGTCTCCCCACCTCTGTCTCTCTCTGACAGTTGCAGAGAGCGGAAACACTCAGCTTCTTTAAAAATCTCATGTCAATTTCATAGCTGACAGGTCCTGACATCGGGAACAGCCATGTCCCAACCTCGGACAGGTTCGGGGTTTTCCGACGGGCATTTAACAATAACCCTGAGTCTGTCTGAAATTGGAAAACGACTGTTCCTGATGTCAGCAGCTATCAGCTGTGAAATTGACAGCGATCTTTTTTAAAAGCCGGTCTGCAAGAAGAAGCCAGTGGAAAATTTCTCATCTCCAGTCAATGAGCCCTGATGAGGATGAGGAACGGCCTGGGTACAGTTTACACCTGCGGGCTGGATGGAAGCCTTTGGAGGGCTGGATACTGGCCCATGGGCTATATGTTGGACAACCCTGCTGTAGCTTTTGCTTTAGTTGTTTCTCTTATGAAACTTTGTTAAAAACTTTCTAAACATCTAATTAAGCTATGTTGTAGGCGATGTCATTAACAAAGTGACAATTCACTCTGTTGGCAGCACTCTCATCTCTGATTCAGAAGGTTGTTGGTTGAAGCCTCAAGACAGACATCAGCACAAATCCAGGCTGAAACTCCAGTGCAGTAATGAGGGAGTGCTGCACGTCTAGGATCTGTCTTTCAGATGAGATGGTTAAACTAAGATGGCCCTGTATGTCCTGTTAGGTAGATGTAAAAGGTCCCGGACCACTATTTGGGCCAAGAGCAGTGGAGTTATCCCATTCTTTATCTGTCAATCAACATCACATAAAACAGATTATCTGGTCATCACAATGATGTTTGTGGAAGTTTGCTGTGGGTAAATTAGCTGCTGCATTTCCTAAATTACAACCGTGACTGCACTTCAAAGGGACTTTGTTGAATGTAAGGTGCTTTGGGACATCCAATGGTTGTGAAGATGCTAAATAAATACAAGTCTTTCTTTATTCTTCTTCATTATAATGTTATTTGTGGGCTCCTGCTGTGCACAAAATGTCTTGTGTCCTTTGCCTACATAATTGCAGCAGAAAGCAATTCATTTTATGTAAATTGGTTTGAAATGTTTCTGAGAATGCAATAAGGTTTTATAAAAATACATGTCTGTCTGTGTTTGTTAGCTACTTTACATCAAAGAATCAACGGATGCTTTTCAGACAGGAACCTTCCCCATATAAATCCATGGTGACTGTTTTTTATGTTATGTTATTAATGTAAATGTGCTCCTCTAGCCTGCCCCTTGGAGTGAATACCTGTTACTGATGTTAAATTAATGGGATTTTAGTTTCCTGAGTCCATTTTATCCTTTTTTTGCAAATTTGGGTACTATCTGTGTCTGCTTCCAATCCTGTGGAGACTTGCCACTGCTCAGATGTTCCAGAACAATTGCTCTTGACCCACAAACTTCCTGTATGGTTTTATACATCAACCTACAATCATATACTATCTGACACTGGGCTTAGTCTATCTTCAATTCTAAATATTCATTGCTTGTGTCACTAATAGTGACCATGAAGCTGTCAGATTGTCCCAACTGGTTCACTAATATCCTTGAGGAACTTACTCGTCCTCACCTGTTCTGGCCAATATGTGACTCCAGGCTCACAACAACATGGTGGACTGTTAATTGCCCTCTGAAGTGGCCTAGCAAGCCATTCAGTTGGTATCCAGGGCAACTAGGGATGGGCAATATATGCTGGCCTAGCCAGCAATGCCCACATCCCAAGAATATATATTATGAAAAGAATTATAAAATCCCTCTAATTTATCAAAGGGTAAATATTCCACTTGTGCCAGCAAACTTCCAGGGAGTGCTTATTGTAACATTGTATTCAAATCAATAGATGAAAAGCCATGGGCAGGCAGTGCAGAATTTCACTGTGTTGAGTTTCCAGCATGCGCCAGCTGAGCAGAGTCATTATCCCCTCACTGGATTAGGGGATACTGAGAGAATGACTGGATTGTGGCAAGTTGCTGTTGTTCACTCAGAGAATATTTCTCAAAAATATTCACATGATATTTCAACTGTTCGACCTTCTTCAACTTTCTCAGCCACTGTGATCTTTTAGATTGCAAATACTTCAAACTGCTCACTTAGTTGCTGCAGTACAGGAAGCAGTTTCACATTTAGCTCAAAACTGGGCATTCATGAAGCGCTGTGGGCCATCAGCAGCAGCAGAATTATAATCCACCACAACCATAACCTCATTGTCTGGCATATCCTTCACTCCACCATTACCATCAAACCGGGTGGTGGGGGGGGGGGGTGGTGGGGGCAACCCTGGTTCAATGAGGAATGTAGGAAAGCATGCCAGGAGCAGCACCAGGCATACCTAAAAATGAGATGTCAATCTGGTGAAGCTATAACACAGGCTAAACAGTGGAAACAGTATGCTGTAAATAGAACTAATCGCTTCCCATAGCCAATGGATCAGATCAAAGGGCTGTAGTCCTGCCACATCCATTCGTGAATGATGATGGACAATTAAACTACTAATGGGAGCAGGAGTCTCCATGAACATCCCCATTCTCAATGATGGCGGAGCCCAGCATGTTAGTGCAGAAGACGAGGCTGAAAGGTATGCAATCATCTTTAGGCAAAAGTGCCAAGTGGATGATTCATCTCAGCTTCCTCCTGAGGTTCACACTGTCACAGATACCAGAATTCAGCTAACTAGATTCACTCTATGTGATGTCATGAAACAGCTGAGTGCACAGGATACAGCAAAGGCTATGGGCCTCGACAACATCCTGGCTTTAGTACTGAGAACTTATGCTCTGGAACTAGATGAAATTCTAGCCAAGTTGTTCCAGTACAGCTACAACACTGGCATCTACCCAACAATGTGGAAAAGTGCCCAGATATATCCTGCCCACAAAAAGCAGGACAAATCCAATTTTTCCAATTACCGCCCCATCAGTCTACTCTCAATCATCAGCAAAGTGATGCAAGGTGTCCGCGACAATGCAATCAAGTGGCACTTACTCACGAATAACCTTTTCACTAATGCAGTTTAGTTTCAGCCAGGGCCACTGACTCCAGATCTCATTACGGCCTTGGTCCAAACATGGACAAAGGAGCTGAATTCCAGAGGTGAGGTGAAAGTGTCTACCTTGACATCAAGGCAGCATTTGACCAAGTGTGGTAACAGGGAGCCCCAGTAAAACTGAAGTCAGTAGGAATCAGAAGAAAAACTGTCTGCAATGAGAAGCTTTTTTATGTGGTCGGATGCAACATAAATGAGATACATGGAGTTCAAGTAATCGAAGATCTCAAAACAGTTTTGTTAAACAGCTAACAACTATATACAGTACAGAGCTATCTATTTTCAGGTTTTGCCTCATGGTGTTACAGTACAGAGTGAGCCTGGCATGTAGTCACATGACTGCATCCTGGTACTCAGCTCATTAGCATACTAAGATCTTAAAGGTTCATTAATCTTAAAGGCAATCACACAACTTCCCCCTTCTTTCCAAGTATATGTCTCATATGCTAAAAGTAATAATACATAAAAACTCAGATAACATCAAAATTATTTACACATGGCTAGAGGTTATGAACTTTCAAAGAATAGAGGCTCAAATGTCCATAGGTCGTCTTGGTGATTTGACAGCTCTTGCTCAGGGACTTTGCGTCTCACCTGTTGCGGTTCTTTCTGAAGTTTCCCCCTCTCTGTATTCAGTCTCTGTTGCTCTGCGTCCAGCTTGCTAACATACTCTGTTGCTTTTCTCTAGATGACCACATTTGGCGTCTTGTTATTCTTGGAAAGTTCTGACACCTCATCTCGAAGAACCAATAGACAATGCTTCAACTCATTCCTTATTAAACAGCTAACAACTATACACAGTACAGAGTTATCTATTTGCAGGTCTTGCCTCTTGATGTTACAGTGCAGCGTGAGCCTGGCATGTAGTTACATGACTATGTCCTGGTACTCAGCTCATTAGCATACTAAGATCTTAAAGGTACATTACTCTTAAAGGCAATCACACAACACTCCTCACTGGCTGGAGTAATACCCAGCACAAAGGACGATTGCTGTGGTTGCTGGAGGCCAATTACCTGAGCCCAGGACATCACTGCAGCAGTTCCTCAGGGGAGTGTTCTAGGCCCAACCATCTTCAGCTGCTCCATCAATGGACTTTCCTCCATCAGAGGGTCAGAGTGAGGATGTCAGGTTGATAACTGCATGGTGTTCAGTTCCATTTGTAGCTCCTCAGATAATGAAGTAGTCCATGCTCACATTCCAGCAATACCTGGACAACATTTAGGCTTGAACTGATAAATAGCAAGCAATATTTGCACAACACAAGTGCCAGGCAATGAGCATCTCCAACAAGAGAGAATCTATGCACCTCTCTTTAATGGTAATTCAACAGCATTACCATCGTTGAGTCCCCCATCATCAACATCCTGAGGGCCACCATTGACCAGAAACTTAACTGGACCAGCTGCACAACTGCTGAGGCTATAAGAACAGCTCAGAGGTTGGGAATTGTTTTATTTATTTGATTCTTTCATGGAATCTGAACATCACTGGCAAGGCCAGCATTTGATGCCCATCCCTACTTGCCTGTGACAACTGAGTGACTTGCTATCCATTTCAGAAGACAGTTAAGAGTTACAGATAGGCCAGTCCAGGTAAGGACAGCAGATTTCCTTCCCTAAAGGACATTAGAGAACCAGCTGAGTTTTCATAACAATTAATGATAGCATCATTGCACCATGACTGAGAATAGCTTTAAATTCCAGATTTTTTAAATTAAATTTATTGAATTTAAATTCCACCAGCTGCCATGGTGGGATTTGAACCCATGTCCCCAAGACATTAGTCTGGGCCTCTGAATTACTTGTTCAGTGACAATATTATAACACCACCAGTTCCTCAGTAGTGAATAATTCAACTCCTGACTCTTGAAAGCCTGTCCACCATCTGAAAGGGAAAAATCAGGAGTGTGATGGAATGCTTTCCAGTTGCCTGGATCAGTGCAACTGCAATAACAATCAAGAAGCTCGACACCATCTGGGATAAGGTGGCACAGTGGCGCAGTGGTTAGCACCGCAGCCTCACAGCTCCAGGGACCCGGGTTCGATTCTGGGTACTGCCTGTGTGGAGTTTGCAAGTTCTCCCTGTGACCGCGTGGGTTTTCGCCGGGTGCTCCGGTTTCCTCCCACAGCCAAAGACTTGCAGGTGATAGGTAAATTGGCCATTGTAAATTGCCCCTAGTGTAGGTAGGTGGTAGGGAGTATGGGATTACTGTAGGGTTAGTATAAATGGGTGGTTGTTGGTCGGCACAGACTCAGTGGGCCGAAGGGCCTGTTTCAGTGCTGTATCTCTAAATAAAAAAATAAATAATGCAGCCTGTTTGACCGGCACCCCATTCACCACCTGAAACATTCCTGCCCTCTACCACTGGTGCACAATGGCAGCAGTGTGTACCATCTGCAAGATACACTGCAGCAACTTGCCAAGACTCCTTCGACTGTACTTTCCAAACCCACAACCTCTTCCACCTAGAAGGACAAAGGCATCACATATATATGGGAATACTGCCATCTGCAAGTTCCCCTCCAAGGATGTCATATGCATATTTAATCAGAGCAGTTTCAGTACTGTTGTGGGTCAGAAACCTGATTAGAGGCTTTTAAACATAGGGTTCCAGGAAAGATTGACACAGATTTGAAAGGTGACAGCATGTTCAAGGAGTTTGGAATGGAAAGGGAGGTTGGAGATGGGGGCAGTTGTTTCCAAGCACAGGGTTTGTTTTTTTGAGGTGAGGAGTGATGATGACAGATATGAAGGAAATTGGGACAATACCTGAGGAGCAAGAACCGTTAACAATATCAGCTAACTTGAGACCAGGAAGGGAAGTTGGGTGGTCAACAATTTCATAGGAATAGGGTCAAGGAAGCAGAAGGTGGGCGAACAAGGTGAACTTGTAGAGGGCATGAGGGGAGATAGGAGAAAAACTAGAGAAAATTCTGAGTTCAGTGCTGGTGCAGGGGGGTAACCTCAGAGGAACTTTGGCCTGTTGGGCTCTGGGAAAGGAGGGAAGTGGCAAAGGCAGCTGAACCAATGGCCTCAATCTTCCTGACAAAGAAATCCATGAGCTCTTTGCACTTATTGCTGAAGGTGAGAGTGGAGGAGAAGGGGAGAGGCATTGCAGTCAAGTCTGCGTCCCTTGGAAGAGAATGGAGATGAGAGCCATACCAGGGGAGTGACCAGGTTGAAAGAGAGTGATGGCTTACATGGGGAATGGGCAATCAAAGGTGGAGGTGAGGGTCTGGTTGAGCAGATCAGTAGCTGCAGAAATGTTGTGATGAATGGAGGGCCAAAGGCTAGATTGTTGGGAATTTGAAAGTGCAGTTGTAAGATAATTAGGATACAGCTTTTTCCAGGGGTGGACACAGAAGGGTTGCGAGGAGGATGGGGATGTGAGTGGAGAGCATTACAAGGAAGTGATCAGAGATGGCACTATCCATGATGGACACAATGGGAGTAGCAACGCCATATGAGATGGCAAAGTCAAGGTGTTGGCAGTGAATATGGATAGGGAAAATATTACTTTGCAAAAGAAATCTATCTAATTTGCATTTAAATGAATCAATACTATCTTTCTTGCATTGTCTCCTAAACGCCTTGTTCTACAGATTTAAAACTCGCTCGCTGAAATATCGGCCCCGATATTAACTCTGATGCAGTTTGGGGATGCGATATCAGGTGCAAAATCCAAAAGTTTCAGCACATCAGTTTGTGCAATTTCAGTGGGGCCACCTCATTCTAATTTTACTTCCGGATTTAACATCTATGTGCAGGAGCAGGTATGGTGCTGAACTGCATGATGTGATCTCAATTGCAGCATTTAAATTGTCAATCAAGGATGGAATTTGGAGCAGTTAAGAGTTGTGAAAGAGAAGTGCTGTATTGGATTCAGTACAGTCATAGGCTGTACCAAGATTTAATGACACAATCCTTGACACACTGCTGGATGTAGTGAGGCAGAGTGAGATACTCTTCCTCAACAATATGAGGAAGAAACCTGCTGCTGTACCAAAGAAGGTATGAATGGAAGTGGCCAAGGAGGTCAGCAGTGGGAGCATTGTGACACCCTCCTGGATTCAGTGCAGGAAGTGCTTTAATGACCTAACCAGGTCAGGAAAGGTGAGTGCAGTTGCACATCCCAACCCCGACTCTGCCTTGTCAAACCTACTCATCACATCACTCCTAACATCCACTTACCTTGCAAATGCAATTATCCTCTTTTTATGCACTTTCTCACATCCCATCTATCTATCCACCACTCTCACTTACCCTGATCCTTGTACAATTTGATGCCTCTCCCTATTAGTCACACTCACCAAATTCACTTCTTAAAATTGGATTAACTCATATCATTACAGTCACTCTTAGGTCTCTTCTTTCTCCCATCGCAAGAAAAGAGAGCACAGACATGAGCGGGGAGGAAGATGGTAGATTTCCCAGTTGACAGGTGCAAAGACAGAAGGGACATTTTGGCATTCCTGACCATCAGAGATTGAGAGATTGGGACTTCACAGCTACCTGGTAATAGTATCAGTGACCTATATGTCACACAACACTCATTCACATTGACTTGATTTCAACAGCCTGTGAAATGTGATCATCTTCATGATGATAACTTGCAACATTCTTTCTTTGCCAGTACTAATTCATTCCCTTTCTGCCAGGGCTTTCACATGTTCAGCAGCAGTCAGTGGAGATCCCGGATAACGATTTCTCAGAGTATCTGATTCCTTCTGATGGTACACTGTCACGGGAGTCTTGCTTACCACGTACCAGCTCAGATACTTGGACTTTGGTGGATTAGGCAGATATTGGGTTTTCACCTGGTGACTCATAGTTCAGAAGCGAGCACAGGCAGACAGCAGTGGCAGGGCCAGCTGTGGAGAATCTGTGTCAGAGACCACAGTCGTTTCTGAGCTCTGCGCAGCTCTACACAGATGTTGTACCATGTATCTGGTGCAAGATATCAGGATGCCATCAATGAAAAGGATGATCATGGAAATGCAGCAGAAAATCTATGACATACAGGCAGGTATTCCATGCACGTTGTCCATAAGTGTAGAGACGAAGGAGTAGTCCACCTCAAGCATGAGTGGGTTGATGTCACAGGACAGTACGAGGATGTCTTCTTCCATGGATACAGTGGCCAGTTCTGTGGAATAACAATTGCAATATGCAGGCCTTGACCATGGCCGTGCAGACTCTGGATGCCAACATGTCTGGCGCATTAAGTAGGATGACAGACACCTTAGCTGTGGCTTCACAGCACATCATTGATCTGCACCAAGCTGCTCTCCAGCACATTGCTAGCAGTGAAGCTTGGCTGGACAATTAGAGTGATGATGGTGAAAGGGGACATGGAAATAGGAATTCCACCCAAAGTGCCCCCACTTCTCACCTAATGCTCTCCCCAAGTTAGTGCCTGATTGCTGCCTCCTCTCCCAATGGCTGAGTATGGCCCTGCACAGGTGCAGGGGAGCAGCCTTTGGTGGGGCCCTCACAGGCTCCAACTTACAGAAGTCGTTGGTCAAGAGCATCTCAGCAGTCAGAGCAGGGATCTGAACGTCCACCTCTGCTGAAGAAACAGGGGTTGCACTACATAGTTGTAGTAGGGAAAGGAAGAATAAGGCTTTTTAGTTGTACAAGGGCATGAGCATGGGTGTTTGAAAAATGTTTTAGATTTTAGATTTAGAGATACAGCACTGAAACAGGCCCTTCGGCCCACCGAGTCTGTGCCGACCATTAACCACCCATTTATACTAATCCTATATTCCTACCACATCCCCACCTTCCCTCAATTCTCCTACCTATACTAGGGGCAATTTATAATGGCCAATTTACCTATCAACCTGCAAGTCTTTTGGCTGTGGGAGGAAACCGGAGCACCCGGAGGAAACCCACGCAGACACAGGGAGAACTTGCAAACTCCACACGGGGAGTACCCAGAATTGAACCCGGGTTGCTGGAGCTGTGAGGCTGCGGTGCTAACCACTGCGCCACTGTGCCGCCACTGTACTGTTGAGTTTCTGTTCTTTAGTACAGTCACATTGCACATTTTCCCGTGTTGCACATTCTTCTTTACTGGGTGGTAACGTGCCCTTTCAGTTGCTTATTATTGAACGGGAAGACATGAATTGACAGGAACCTGTGGCGGGATGTGTAGTCGATGGTTGGTTTATTGGTTATCGAACTGCTTTGTCAGTGGGATTGGGCGGGTGGGAAGTGAGGGTGAGAACAGCCATTGGATGTGATTGTTGCTTCAGTGGTAGTGACGAGCTGAATCTTACGGATATAAGACAATCCTGACAGCCCAGGCAGCCATGTGAGTGGCTGCTGTTGCATTGGGACACCACATTCATCTTCTGTTTCCTCCTCCTTTTCTTTGGAAGCATTCGTAGACGATGGGCTGAATTTTAAAGTGACGGTGCGGCTCTTGGTGGTGGCACCAGAAGCGATCATGTGATGGCTGGCCAATTGAGGATGGGTGTGGGGCTTGTGGAATCAAGGGCCTGAGGTGGGGAAGGGGATGCCAATGGAGCTGTCATCTCATGCAATGGCAGGTGCTAGTGCCAGACTTGAAGGGCCACTAGCCCTGCATTCATTACTACCTGGATGGAAAGAAGAAATAACTGAGTGCCCTCTGAGTTTCTCCTGGACCTTGTCTGCTGCCTTCACAGACCCTGGGCATTGCCTGCTGCTTGTGTTGCATAAGATGCAAGGTGCTGATCACCAGCTTGCATTGGCCATGGCTGAAGGAAGACCCCTAATGGCCCCAAAGTTTAGCGGTGCCTCCCTACAGGATCTATTCCAGGCTGAAGGGCAAGGCGAGAGGTCCTCTTCCCCAGAGATGGGAGGAGGAGATCTGCCTGTCTGACCAAGCAAGCCTGGACAGAGATTGTGGAAGTCAGTGGCCATGGGCTCATCCCTAGGACATGGATCCAGTGCAGGAAGCAGGTCAATGACTTCATCCGGGGTGCAAAGGTGAAAACTTCAAACACTTTGGGCAATGCATGTGGCTCAATGAGAAGGAGCGGTTGTTTTTTTGGAGTGGCCACCCAGTCACATTAATTGGGGAATGTCATTAGGACATGATGCCTGCATATGGGCTGCATCTCGGTGAAGGGCACACGTCAGCCATTGTCAAGCCCTACACAGTCCCTCGAGAGCATGCAGGAGGCATCTGTGTTCCCTCATCATGGCCTGCTGGACTATCACCATCAGAGCTCTCGCAGTTTTCCCCACTGTGAGACTAACTTAGTTTACCATTGTGTTTGCAGGAGAAGACAGCCCACAATAGGAAGGAGCGTGACAAGATCAGGGGATGGAATGCCTTATCTCCAGGTCCTGACACCGATGAGGAGGAGGCCATGGAACTGGCAGGGAAACAAGGCAGACGTGGCATGGCTGAAGATGAGGCAGGGCCGTCTACCCATGAGAGTGAGTGAGCATCTCCTGGGGCACAAAGGTGCATCTGTGATCACCGTTGCATCAATAGAGAAGCATAGTAGGAGTGGTTGGAATGTGACGATGGGCAGACCCTAATCCTTCAATGTCTATGTCTGCTCATGCAGGTGAAGCTGAACGACACGAGAGGAGCTGAAGCGACTGAGGGACAGGTAGCCACCTCTGAGGAGGAGGAGGCAGCCTCAGAGGGTGCACTGTCACATTCCCCTGCACCCTCCACCAATGCAGATACTCTCACGTTGTTGGATATCCACTCACATTTAGATTTGGACACACAACCTGGTGAGCAAAGCACAGACATGCTAGGGCAGCTGATGGAGGCTGTGAGAGGCAAGGCCACTGGCAGTTGGAGGACTATGGGAGGCCAGGCCTATGCTGAGCCCCAGGCTGATGACGTGCCTCTTGTGTCGGCAACAATATGGGAAATACTGCAGCTGCAGCGAGTGGTCAGGCAACATCTGGCAGAGATGCCAGAGAGCCATGCGTACATAAGCACGGATGATGGCCTTGGTGCTGCACTGTCTCTGCCGACTGCGCATTTGGCTTCCTCCATTGAGAGGCTGGTGACACTCATGAAGAGCCAGATCCAGCAGGCCAATCAGTGGCGTAGACCTGCACTCCATCGTTTTGTCCATGAGCTCAATGCAGCAGTGATAAGGTGAGAGGGGAACAAGGCACCTGGAGTCTCCACCAGGTCCACAACCCTCTCAGACCCGCAGGGAGGTACAAGTGTGTCTTATAAGGGGGGAGCAGCGGCTGCCTGCTGCATCTGGGGGGTCCTCTCAGGGTGCTTCTGGTGTGGGCAGTAGCTACAAAGCCCCTCTGCCAGTGATGCCAGTGCCTCCATCACCCCGACGACAGAGGATGGCTGTCAAGGTCATTGCAGGCCAGGGGACAGCAAGGTCTGCAGCCTACACTACCTAAGCTGACAGTGCAGGGGTAGAACCACATAGTAGCGCCCAGAAAAGATATAAGAGAACCTAGATGCGCTTAGGGGATCACGGGTGAAGATGCAGTCAAGATGGGTAGTGGTGCATTTGGTGTGACGCGGAATAAACAAATGATGTTAACTCACCAAGTCTCCTTTCTGTTATTGATGCCCTTTGTTCATTAATTTGAACCTTTCCTCCCAGGGGCTGGAAGCAAGGGATCAAGCCCTGAGTGCTCAAAGCTTCAGCCTTGCCACTGTGTGAAGTGCACCTGGGTACTGCAAGACAGAAGGAAGGAGGCGACAACAGGGTGGCTAAAAGGGAAGGCTTTATTGCTGTGGTTCCACCAGGTAGTAAGGAACAAGGAAATGTAAATGTATAAGGGTGTCTTGTGCCTCCCTTGAATGTATCTCATGGTGCTTTTCCTGCAGTGCTCAGCAGATCACCACTATACACAGGGGCATACTGAAGGGTTCCACCAGATCGAACTGGGCACCTGAATCTCATCTTCAGTGTACCAATGGCCTGCTTGGGTTGACCCTTGGCAAGTGTTGTACCTCTCCTCTGCATCCGTGCATGGTTTCCTCACAGGCGTCAGTAGCTATGTTCTCAGTGGGTAGACCTTGTCTCCAAGGATCCATCCCCGAAGGCAAGCAGCAGAATGGAAAATATATGGCACCTGGGTCTGCCGAAGTCTGTAGGCATTGTGGTTGCTTCCCGGGAATCGTGCACACACCTGTAAGATCCATTTTCAGTGGTGGCGGACCAGTTGCATATCGAGGGAGTGGAAACCATACCAACAGTTGTTTTTGTTTAACTGTACATACAGTTATATCAGTGCCAAACTGCATAATTTGAGACTGTAAATTCAGCAGCTCTTTGTAGGTCTTCAATGTTCCTAAGACGAGGGTCTGATTTTCTCAGTTCCTGTCTCTGATTTTCTCTATAGTCTCTTTCTCTGTGATTCTTGGCCCCTTCTGTTGCCCTCCTGCCACAACACTGATTCAGTTCAATTAAGCTGTCATTTAATCAAACTCTCTGAAAAAACACTTTATACAGTCTTGGGTCAGCTTGACTCAGTTGGTAGCACCTCTCATCTCTTGAGTAAGAAGACTGTGGGCTCACATCTCTCTCTCGGCACTGAAGGCTTGATTTTAACCCTAGGTTGAAATGACGAACGAGGGTCACCCACTGTGCCCGCACCTGCTGCCATTTCAACTGCGGATCTTGATGTCAAGGAAAGGCAATTGAGACTCTCATTAAGATTGTTCAATGTTACAATCAGATGACACCATTCAGACCAAGATGCAATTTTGATTAAAAAGTATGGAAGTTCTGTCCAGTGCTTAGCCTGCCATTAAAGCCGGTGGGATTGGTGTGTTAGAACTGCTGAAGCTGCATGTTAAAGGGCACTCGGCTGCAGCTGAAGAAAGAAAGACTTGCATTTACATAGCATCTTTCATGACCACCAGACGTCCCAAAATGCTTAACAGCCAGTTGTACTGGTTCCAGTTGACCATTTGCATTTGTTCCAGTTGTAAACGATATTGGCTCCAGTTGAAACCAGTGAACCTGGTTCCAGTTGACCATTTGCATTTGTTCCAGTTGTGACCAGTAAGACTGGTTCCTGGCTCAACTCAACATTTGAGACCAGAGTATTAACTTTTGAAAAGTGTTCATATAAGTACCACGAACAAGTGAAAATTACCTATGTGGTGTGTGCTGTGGTTATGCAGTGAAACTAAAACACTCTTGACTGTGCTGTTTGTTTCAAATTTTATTATGATGCAGAAAAAGCACAAGACACAGTTGAATAGCAAAACCCAAATTAAACACCATACAGTAAAGGCCTGCTACCCGACCCGAACCCAACGGCACCCGACGACATGTGTCAGGTTTGGATCGGGTTGCGTCGCACTTCAGGGTCCGGCATTCAGGCTCGGGTCAGGCTGAATCGCACGTGCTCTATCACCACCTCAGGTAAGTGACTTTAATGTTATTTTACATTTTGGACTTTAAAGGTGGTTTTGTTACAGTTATTTTAAGCTTGTACAGATCAGCAACAAAGTGAACAAACAGAAGGTAGGTTAACTGATGGTCACGTCGGGTCGGGTTGGGCGTGGGAAAAAATGGAGGGACTTAGGCTGGGTCGGGCTTGGGGCCGGATGGGGTTCTATCGGGCTTGGGTCGGGTCTCATTTGCAGACCTGAGCAGGCCTTTACTGTACAGAAATTAAGAAATAAGTGAACATAGCAGATAAAGTGCAAAAATGTTAAATTACAGCTGTAATCAAAATACAAAACTTAAACATTAATTACATTGAGCTGTTTGATGGTTCGCTGGATTTTGGTCTTCCATTGAGGTCCTGTATTTTCTGGGAGATGTAATTGTTCATCTTACTGAGCTCTTGACAGATTCCTCACTCAGCTCCTGGGTTTGGAGGTGAAGTGTGAAGCATGCTGTAAATAACAGAAATGATAAAGTCCAAAACAGGTGACAGAGGCCTTCCTGCTAAACTCCTGCTGAGAGAGATTTGTGATGTTCTGAACTCTAATTAACTAATTAATTAACTACAGATTCTAGATGAGGGTAAATAATTCTATGGTTCAGTCTTTGTGAATGACTTAAGTCATTATGGAGGCAAGTTTAGCACTGCACCAAATGTCATAATGATCATCACCTTCTGCTGAAACCAACAATGATTATCTAAAGTTCTGAAAATCAATTATAAGAATCATTACCTTGCCATCAATTGCTGTATACAACTGCTCACTGGCCTTTTCATGCTCCATAAGAATTAGGGCTTGCTGACTCTGCCTGGTTGGTGCTGGGGTGTCCAGGCAGTTTTTTTTTATTAATTCATGGGATGTGGGCGCTGCTGGCAAGGCCAGCATTTATTGCCCATCCATAATTGCCCTTGAGAAGGTGGTGGTGAGTTGCCATCTTGAACCACTGCAATCCTAAGGGTGTAGGTATACTCAGAATTCTGTTAGGAAGGGTGTTACAGGACTTTGACCCAGCGACAGTGAAGGAACGGCAATATAGTTCCACGTCAGGACGGTGTGTATCTTGGAGGGGAACTTGCAGGTGTTGGTGCATCCATCCATCCATCTGCTGCCCATGTCCTTCTAGGTGGTAGAGGTGCTGTCGAAGGAGCTTTGGTGTATTTCTGCAATGCATCTTGTAGATGGTACACACTGCTGCCACTGTGCGCCAGTGGTGGAGGGAGTGAATGTTGAAGGTGGTGGATGGGGTGCCAATCAATCAGGCTGTTTTGTTCTGGATGGTGTCGAGCTTCTTAAGTGGTGTTGGAGGTACACCTATCCAGGCAAATGGAGAGTATTCCATCACACTCCTGACTTGTGCCTTGTAGATGGTGGACAGGCTTTGGGGAGTCAGGAGGTGAATTACTCGCTGCAGGATTCCTCGCCTCTGACCTGCTCTAGTAGCCATGATATTTATATGGCTACTCCAGTTCAGTTTCTGGTCAATGGTAACCCGCAGGATGTTGATAGTGCCATTGAATGTCAAGGGGAGATGGTTAGATTCTCTCTTGTGTGAAATAGTCATTGCCTGCCACTTGTGTGTCGCGAATGTTACTCGCCACTTATCAGCCCAAGCCTGGATATTATCCAGGTCTTGCTGCATTTCTACATGGACTGCTTCAGTATTTGAGGAGTCATGAATAGGGCTGAACATTGTGCAATCATCAGCGAACATCCCCACTTCTGACCTTATGATTGAAGGAAGGTCATTGATGAAGCAGCTGAAGATGGTTGGGCCTAGGAATTACCGTGAGGAACTCCTGCAGTGATGTGCTGGAGCTGAGATGATTGACCTCCAACAACCACAACCATCTTACTTTGCACGAGGTATGAATACAACCAGTGGAGAGTTTTCCCCTGATTCCCATTGACTCCAGTTTTGCTAGGGCTCCTTGATGCCAAACTCGGTCAAATGCTGCCTTGATGTCAAGGGCAGTCACTCTCATCTCACCTCTTGAGTTAAGGTCTTTTGTCCATGTTTGAACCAAGGCTGTAATGAGGTCAGGGGCTGAGTGGCCCTGGCAGAACCCAAACTGAGCGTCAGTGAACAGGTTATTGCTGAGCAAGTGCTGCTTGATAGCACTGTCGATGACCCCTTCCATCACTTTACTGATGATGAAGAATGGACTGATAGGGCAGCAATTGGCCAGGTTGGATTGTCCTGTTTTTTATGTACAGGACATATCTGTGTAATTTTCCATATTGCTGGGTAGATGCCAGTGTTGTAGCTGTACTGGAACAGCTTGGCTAGGGCGCGCGGCAAGTTCTGGAGCACAGTTCTTCAGTACTGTTGCTGGAATGTTGTCAGGGCCAATAGCCTTTGCAGTATCCAGTGTCTTCAGTCGTTTCTTGATAAAACTTGGAGCGAATTGAATTGGCTGAAGGCTGTGATGCTGGGGACTTCAGGAGGAGGCTGACACTGTTTGCTTGTGTGGTGCTGGGGGTACACTGCCACGTCTAGGCATGTCCGATTCTCTTGCTGCAACATCAGGAAAAATAATTAGCATCATTCATACATCAGAGTTGGGAGGCTATTTACGCATCTCCAATTTACTCCATCATCTGTTTCTGATCAGACAGAGCTGTAAGGCCCCTGACCTTAGCCGAGTTTTTGAACAAGACAAAAAGGACAACAGAAAATGGTTTCAATGCAACAAGTCAACAGAATAAATGATTAAACAAAATACTTAACAATAGATAATAGTAGAGAAGCTGCTTTCAATCCTTGCTTCTTGAAGCTGCCTGGAAACATGTATTGTTGTCTTCGATCCTTCTCTGATGTCTTCTACTCTGGCTTCTTCTTCTGTGTGAGTCTTCTTCTGCGGTTCTTCCTGTGTCTCTGTCTCTGCCTGTGTGTTCTGTTGTTCTTAGAACCCTGCCTTTTTATCTTTTTTTTCAGAGCTGCCTATGTGCCAAAGTGCAAATTCTGTGCAGCTTTGCATTTGTTTTGACCTTATAACAATAGCTACTTTTTTCCTAACCTAGCTTAATTTGATTGGCTTCTCCTGTCTCATCCCAGACTTTATGGCACCATCTGCTGCACCAGAACGTTCATAAAACAACATCTTTAAAAACTACTAATACAACAATCCTGTCAATAAAACCCTTTTCATAAATGACTTTAAACATATTTTACAGTCTTTCCAATCAAAGCATGAATTGAAATATATTTACACCTCTTTAATTAGAACATGAATTTAAACATATTTTACACCTTCTCACAGAGCTGTATTAGTCAGAGAAAGAGGTGCAGCAATGCAGAATGCAGTCCAATTCAATGAATATCACATAGGCAACTCAGCGGCACTTATAAAGCTGCAGGCAGTCTTACTGATTTAATTAAGTCAATCCAATTGGATTCAACTGGACTGACCAGCAGTAATATTTTCCAGTTCAAAGGTTCTGCCTGCCAACTGGTTACAGTTGAAGCAGCTATATGTCATCTGGCTCCACTTAATTCCAACTGGTTCCAATTTGTCTGCCAGCTGGTTCCAGATGAACCCAAATGGTCCTAGTTAAAGTCGATTGGGCAACTGGGAATACCAAATGGTTACCAGTTATCCCAGCTGTATCTAGACAACAGCAGTTGAGATCACTTACTTGCAGTTGAGACCAGAAAAGACCAATTGACATTTCCAAGTGGCTTCAACTGGTTTGGAAATACAGGATGGCAGGGTGGACAGCATCTTTTGTCTTTGATAGTGGCTGTCAAAGTTATCACAGTCCTTAACTTCTTAACTGGCTTAACTGACTGCTACAGTGGACATTACCCATATCTTCCAGTTTGCAGTGTACAGCTGCATTAAAAAAGGTGGTCCATTGCCCTCTTTTCTAATACTGAGCATTACACCAATGACTGGTTCCCCTGAAGTATAGGGCCTCATTGATGTGTTGTCATCAGGGCACCAGAACCCTAACCAGCAATATTTGTCACAATGCATTTTTTCTGTTCCATTCTGCCATACCCCAGTATTTAACCTTTGTAGAAATGTGATAGGTTGGCTGCTGGGGACAAGGGATGCCCCTGCATAAATAGCTCATGACACCCTTCCACAGCTCCACAATGCTTCAGCAACATAGATATAATCAAAACCATGAGACCACCAGGATAATAATTGAACAGACCTTGAAGACGTTGAAGATGAGGTTCAGGTATCTTGATAAGTTTGAAGCCTCCTACAAAGAGTCTCCCACAATAGAATGGTGTGCTACATGCTGCATAACCTCAGCATACAGAGAGGCCTGCACTTGGATGAGGCAGAGCAGCAGTCGCAGACTTCATCACACAATCAAGGTCAAGGAGAAGGCAAGGAAGCAGCAAAAGCATGAGAGGGATCAGTTAATTGTTCAACAATTCTTGTGACTTGCTCATTTTCCAGCCCTTTGTACTTACACAATCTCTTCTGCTTAACAGTCATTGATATTCTTTCACCGCACCCTTCATTAAAGAACACTCAAACCATTCAGACAATATCTACAACTGACAGTATCTGAACCCTGCTCTTTAGGTTGCAGAACAGCAACTGACCATGGCCAACATACTTTTGAGGTTTCCAAGCAATACAAAGCTACATCATGCAACCTTGTTGCAAACATTGATGCTTGATTGGCTATATACTGGTCTGAGGGAGGGATGTCAATGTTGTTAAGAACTCATGAGTTCAGTGTTGGAAGAATCACAGATTCATTTGAGCAAAGCTAGATCTCCAGAAAGCTTCATTTTAAAGAACACAAGATGACCCCACCTCACCCCTACACCAGATTAAATGTCACCAAACTTAAAGCAACAGAAATCAAAGGTCAGCATCCACAAGCTGTGGAAGGTCATCTCAACACAGCTTCTGACAACACTGAAATGGATTGGAAAAAATTCAGGGGTTCCTTATACTCTACAGCTATTAAGATCCAAGCGCCAAAACCCAGAAAACCAATTACCTCATCCAGTAGAACATCTCTTTACTAAATGCCTGGTTGAAAAATTAAATGAGGGAATCAGTTAAGTAGTCAAAATGCCTGCTTTTATCTCTTACATTGTTAATGAACAGTTTAATCACATTGTCATGGATGCCAAAATGGTTCTCCAGTGCTTTTTGTAAATGAGTTGGAAAACAATTCCCTTGGTGTTGTTCTGCACTACTATCATTGTTGTGCTCAGTGCTGGTAGTACAGCCCCAGAAATTCAATCTTGCCAAGCCTATTTTGCAGCCTTAAATCAGGCATTTCAGTGTTCAATATGTCCTGAGCCGGAAGGCAGCTTCCCATGTAATTGGATAGAGCTCTTTCATAGGTGTTCAGGGCTCACGCCAGAACTATTCAGGTTGTAGGACCCTTCTGTAAAATTGGGCTGTGATAGCGCCTGACTCGTAACTTGTTAAGTTCACCCAGCAACTCATGGCACTAACAGTCAGGAAGGATGCTCCAGGAGTGCTATATAAAAGGCGCATCCACTCCATACATATAGTTGTTGGTTTGTCCCCAGGCTCCTAGTTAACTCTGTTCCTTTTTTTGGCTATATTTTGCTTTCCACAGATGACTTCTAACTGCTGGGAACAATTTTGTGCCGGTGCTGGTCTGCTTGTTTCTGCTATTCCAGTCATGGGCAGTCTGGTACTTCTGCCTTTGCGGCTGGTAAAGAAGGGGAATCAGTGCCGAAGGCAAGAGAGAATAGGAGAAGCTGGGAGAAGAAACAAGAGGAAGGCACTGTGCAGGAGGCCATATTCACTTCTCGTACATCGACTGCTTTATTTTAATCCATTCATGTCAAGCACTTCATTTAGATGAGGTAACAAAGCCAAGAAATGGAAAGACAGGATAACTCTGCTTTCAACTAAATCTGCTAGAGGCTGAGTGTTTCATTTTTTGGAGTCTTTTACTCTCTCATAATCCAAATTGAACAATGTAAGAAAACATTTAAATAAAGAACTACGGCAACAGCAATGTAAATATAAGGGTTTAAACTTTAAATTCTGAGGACAGGCTGCAACAAGTTGACTTCTATTAACCTTGAGTTTAGAAGGTTGAGAGGTGATTTAATCGAGGTGGTACAGAGAAACTACTTGCTCTGGTATAGGAATCCAGAACAAAGGAACGCAATCTTACTATTAGAGCTAGATTAGTGAGGCGTGAAATCAGGAAGCACTTTTTCATACATGGGGTAATCGAAATGTGGAACTCGCTCATCTAAAAGGCCAAGGATGACTGGGGGTCAATGGAAATTCTCAAGTCTGAGATCGATAGACCTTTGTCAAACAATATGAAGTTAAGACATGTTAATGGAGTTGAGATACAGATTAGCCATTACTGTGATAATCTATCCCTTCTTGTCCTTCTCAACCTGTCTGCAGCGTTTGACATAATTGATCACAGAATCCTTCTCTAACACTTCTCCTCCGTTGTCCAGCTGGGTGGGAATGCACTCGCTTGGTTCCATTCTTAACTATCCAGTCATTGGCAATGACTTCTCTTCCCATTCCCACATCATTATATCTGGTGTCTCCCAAGGATTTATCCTTGACCTCTCCTATTTTGCATCTACATGCTGCCCCTTGGTGATATCATCCTCTAATTCTGGCCTCTTGAGCATTCACAACTTAAAAAAAAATCCACCATTGGTGGCCATGCCTTCAGCTGCCAGGACCTTAAGCTCTGCAATTCCTTGCTAGATCTCTCAACTCTCCTTCCTCCATTAAGCTGCTCCTTCAAACCTAACTCTTTGACTGAGCTTTTGGTCATCTGCCCTAATATCTACATATGTATATCGTTGTCAAGTTTTGTTCAATAATGCTCCTGTGAAGCAGGACTACGGGGATCACGCAGGGGGGTGGGACTGACTGAATAGCTTCGTGGAGAGGTGGCATGGACTCGATGAGCCGAATTTCCTCCTTCTGTGTCATAAATGACTCTATGCCTCGATGACTCTATGAAGCACTTAGGGATATTTTGCTAATATAAATACTGTTGATCTGATTGAATGGCTCGAGGGGCTGAATTGTCTATTTCTATTCCTATGTACCTTTTGGGAGAAGACTTTCATCCATTGTTCAAATCAAAATGAAATGAATGAGCAGTTAATGCAGGAAAATATCAGTGTCTAGACTAGCATGCTCGACAGCCAAATTTACAGTGCATGTTGTTGATCTCCCAGCTGTGGAAAAATCTGGGCCAATACATCAGCAGCAAGTTCAAAAGCATTCTCTGTGTTAAAAACCTTAAGAAATCATGGGGTTGAATTTCCATGTGGATTTTTCCTGATTATCCACGCTGGTTTTGGTGGATGATGCAAGTAAACAGTCAGTGTAAATTGCATTTGCCTGTCATTTCTCAGGGGTTTCTGTAGATTCTCCACCAAAGGTACAGCGATCAGGATACCCTCTCACCCATGTAAATTCAACCCTATGTCTCAATGGTCCAGAATTTCTTGACTAAGTAATGATATGTTTGATGGCACTCACCCTAAGGGAATCAAGAGAATTGGGATCAGGGAGGAGAGTGGAATTAAAGCTGGAGGATCAACCATGAATTTATTAAATGGCAGAGGCATTTTGCTGTATGACCTACTCCTGCTCCTATTCCTTATGTTCTTCTTATTATTGCACATGAATCTAAGAATCTCTTGGACTCAGCGCATAGAGGAAAATCAGACCAGATCCATTAAGCCCATGCCATGCCACCATCTTGATTTTCCTCTTGGTTCTGTGCCCAACAGGGGTTACTCTGCAAATCCCTCTAATTTATTATCAATGCACATGGCGTGTTGAACTCTGTGCTTGTATTTGGTAAGCAATCGGTGAATAATGGTCCACCCTGAAGAGGGTGGTCCCTCCTCTCCATTTGTGGGGTTTCAGGCCCAAGTCAACAAAGGACCTAGAGAAAGGGTACACGGACAAACGTTAGGATGTAATGGTAAGGATAAGTAGCAGCAGATTAGTGGTAGGGAAATGCAGGGTTCTACGCTAGGTTTTGCTTATGTGTGTGAGATTTAGGACAGGATTTTCCCTGTGGGCTTTTGAATCCTGCCGTCAGGCTTATGTGGGGGTCAGAAGCCCACAATGCATGGGAAGCAGTCAGTGATTTTCCCTGGAACGACTAATAATGGCCAGAGGGCAGGCTCACTGCCCAATTAAGGATGGTGGGCAGGCTCTAGAAGATGGAGGGCCAATCAGAGGCTTTCCAGCTTGAAGGCAGCAGAAAGATGTCAAGGCTGTGAGTGAGGAAGAGAGCACTTCAAAATGGAGATGCCCTCTCTCCAACTTTTTCAAAGTGTAAATCAAAAATGGCCTTTGCGGCCAGGCCACCACTGTTGGAGTGGAACCCCTCTATAGGGTGGCCTGTGGCTGCTGAACCCAGGCAAGCAGGGAGGGCCTGCCTGGAGTGCTGGCATCGGGAGGCTGCCTCCAAGCACCTAAACTGCCCCCACCATCGCGAGGCCTACAGGCCATCTGCAAAATTCCAGTTGACCTCCTTCAATTGGTCTTAGGTGGCCCTTAACAATTGGCTACTTGCCATGTGTGGCCAGGTAGACCTGCTGCTACCCCCCACCATCCCACCTTTGGGAACATGGCCCTGGGGCAGGATGGAGCCAGGGTACTAGCATGCCAGCAGGTGGTGCTACTTTTAGCGCCTGCCCACCTCCATTCCTTGCAGTGGCAGGGCCTCAAAATCCTGTCCATAGATTAAGTGGAAAGAGTAAAGTGAAGAGTAATGGCCACTCCATTTCTGATGCTGCATGTCCTCATTCTGTTGTGAGGCAGTAGGGTGCATGCTAAAATGAAGAAGCAGCAAATATGTGCAAAGGGACAGTGCAAAGTATTAAAGAACTTAACAAAAATGTAGGGTTCATTCAAGCATAAAATCAGAGTAAAAAACAGAAGATACTGCAAACACTCAGCTTCTGTGGAGAGAGAAACAGAGTTAATGTTTTAGGTCAATGACCTATCATCAGAACAGGAAGATGTTCGAGGTGAACAGCTTTTAAACAGGAATAGAAAAACAAAATACTGCGAATGCTGGAAATTTGAAATAAAAACAAAAAATGTTGGAAATACTCAGCAGGTCAGGCAGCATTTGTGGAGAGAGAAAAACAGAGTTAACACTTCAAGGCATTGACCTTTTTTCAGAACAGCTTTTTAAATGGGTACAACATCAGCAAAAAGGCAGGAAAATAACAAAAAGGGAAAGCTCTATGATAGGATAGAGGGCAGGAATGATTAAATGACAAATATGATGATGATGCAATCCAAAAGGAGATGATAATGATATAAGTATAGGAACAAAAGATGGGTTCAGATGAAGCGTAAATAGTTGCAGCAGAATAGCAAAGGGACATTGAAAACTTGGCAAAGAGGAGGAGGCTCCTGTGACCTGGGAAATTTGCCGAAGAAAGACAGAATTCTTCATGTTGCATACCTAAATTAAGGTTGAATTAAAAGAGCAGGAATCTGAACTTGATAGTGATTAAAAGATGAATATTAAATGGAATGAAAATAGAGCACGATGTAGTATTTATTAGTTTGCATTTTCTTAACTTTTTGAATCGCTCACGGAATTGTGCCAAGTATTACAAATTTCCAGCAACATCCTTTCATAAACCTTGAAATTATGTCACGTTTTCTGCAGTGCAGAAAATTTCTCCTGAACACGTTCGATTAATTGAACCATTTCCTGGAGTGCATATGCCCACTGGCATGTTTTGATAACATTATAGTGCCAAGGTATTACAATGCACAGCACACTTTGAAGATTAATAGTGCTCGAGGATGATGGACAGCTAATATGTTTCCTATATTTAGAAATGGAGGTAAAACAAGTCCAGGGACTTATAGACCAATTAGCTTGATGCCTTTGGCAGGAAGATAATGAATCTTTACTTAAAGATGCAACATAAAAACATTAAAAAATTGAAAATGTAACAACTTGCATTTCTATAGCACATCTAACACACTAAAATTCCCTGAGGCATTTCACAGGAGCATTATCAAACAAAATATGACAGTGAGCCATGAAGGCGATGTTAGGGCCGATGTGAGGTAGGCTTTAAAGAGCATCTTAATGGAACAAAGAAAGATAAAGAGGCAGAGCGGTTTAGGAAGGGAATTCCAGAGTTTAGGGCCTAGGCAGCTAAAGGCATGGCCACCAATGGTGGAGCAATTAAAATCGGGGATGCTCAAGAAGACAGAATTGGAAGAGTGCAGATATCTTGGAGGGCTGGAGGAGATTATAGAGATAGGGAGGTGTGAGAATATGGAGGGATTTGAAAACAAGGATGAGAATTTTAAGATCGAGGCATTGCTTAAGTGGGAGCCAATGTAGGGCAGCACGGACATGGTTGAACAGGACTTGATGTGAGCTGAGGTTTGGATGACCTCAACTTGATGGAGAGTAGAAGATGGGAGGCTGGCCAGAAATGTGTTGGAATAGTCAAGTCCAGAGGTAACAAAGGCATGGATGGAGGGTCCAGCAGCAGATGAGCTGGGGTGGGGGTGGAGTAGGCTGATATTACAGAGGTGGGAATAGGTGCAGATATGTAGTCGGAAGTTACCTCAGGGTCAAATATGACAGCAAGGTTGCAAACAGTTTGTTCCAGCCTCAGGTAGTTGCTAGGGAGGGGAATGGAGTCAATGGTTGGAGAACTGAGGTTGTTGCGGGGACCGAAGATAATGAGCCTGATTTTGCTGTGAAGATGCTGGTCCTGCCATTGGGACCAGAAGTGGGTGTGCCTGACGTTGGGGCCAGGAGTAGCCGGCTGCATGAGATCCAGCGGCGGCCAGCCAATTAAGGGCAATGAGGCAGGGGGGTGCCGACCAATTACATGGTCGGTGGTGGGGGCGCAGGCAGAGACACCAGCGTTAGCTGTCACTGCGACAGGTGCTGGTGCCATTTTTGAAGGGCTGCCAGATCTGCATTCAATGTTGCTGTCTGTAGTGATAGAATTTCCAGAGTACTGAAAGGTTGCAGCGTAACGTCAGACAGTAGACCCCAGGTGGCCCCACGCTTTAATGATGCCTCCCTCCAGGTGCTCTTACAAGCTGCAGGGAAAGGCAGGAGCTTCTCTTCCCTAGGGGCGGGAGGAGGAGAGCCGGGAGCCTGAATGAGCAAGGCTGGCTGAAGATTGCGGAGGGGGTCAGCAGTCATGAGGTCACACCAACGACCTGGATGCAGTGTCGCAAGAGGCTCAATGACCTCATCTAGGCAGCAAAAGTGAGTACCTCTTAAAGCGTTCAGCTCTTGGGTCTTGCATCTGGCAAAGGAGGAGGGTGCATTGGGTGGAGAGGGGGTCCCCACTCAGACGTAGGCAAATAGTCAGGGGATACAGACAAACTGCCTGAGGCCTGGCAAAATGTCCTTGAAAGGAGTCTGTTTGTCATTGAAAACCCTCATGAGATCCCTGGAAAGGGGTCAGATGCAGGAGGCATCTGTGTGTCTGTTTCATCTTTATATTGTTTCTGGTTCCCAGATGTTGGAAAGAATCACACTTTAAACTTGGAAAAGGCTAGAGTCGGTCTTGTTTATTAGAGCACCAGGCTCTGTGCTGTAGAACCTGGTTGAGCTGGTTCTTGTGTTTCATATAACATGACTCCCCTGTGCAGCCGTGAATGAGGCCCCCCACTGGAACACTTACACATAACAACTAGTTCCGAGCTAATTAGTTCCTAACACTTTACAGATAGTATAACAATATATACATATATAAAAGTGCTCCTAACCGTAATAGATGGACATACACCAGCATATGTATTGGCATTCATCCTTGTGTCTGCAGGAGAAGGTTGCACACAATCACAGAGAGTGGGTCAAGACTGGTGGTGGGCTACCAAACCTCCATCTCCTGAATCAGATGGAGGAGGAGGCTATGGAACTGGCTGGAACACAGGATGGACGGAACATTACAGACAGAACGTTTCAGTTGGAGAGACATGGGCACCTTCCCAAGACGGTGAGTGAGGTCCTTAATGGACACAAGGGGGCAAATGCATGTGGTAGAGCCATGCTGTTCATCAAGCATCAGGTGCCCACAGGGATCTCCAACGTTGGGGTGTGTGCCATGTTGGGAGGGGAGGCCCAAGACCCTTCAATGTCTCTGTTCTCTCATGCAGTTCATGCAGAACCTAGTCAAAGGTCCTTTGAGACTGCAGTAGAGCCTGCCACCTCTGATGGGGAGGACAGAACATCAGTGAGTCCAGCGTCACCTCAAACCCCTGCACCCTCCACCAGTACAGATACTCACACATTGGTGGGTATGCGCTCGCGGTTAGACTCGGGCTCACAACCTGGTGAGCACAGCATGAACATGCCCAAGCAGCTGATGGAGGCTGTGACAGCCCAGGTCTCTGATAGCCAGAGGACTGTGGGAGGCCAGGCCCAGGCTGAACCCTAGGCTCATGACGTGCCTCTAGTGTCACCAATCTTACAGGAAATGCTGCAGCTGCAGCGAGAGGTCTGGCAATATCTGGCAGAAATGCTAGAGGCTATGCGACCCAAGCAAGGATGGAGGAGTCTATCCAGGCGTTGAGTGCTATACTGTCTCTGACTGGTGCAACAGTGGCGTCCGCCATCAAGAAATCGGTGGTGCTCCTGGAGAGATACATCCAGCAGAGCACTCAGTGTCAGCAGGTCATTTGTGCAGACCTGCATATCCTTCTCTTGACCGTGAGCTCAAGGCAGTAGTTGCAAGACAAGAGGGCGAACAGGGGACCTGAAATCACCAACAGGTGAGCAGGGAGATGCAAGGGAGGAGGAGTGGCTGCCCACTGCTGCTGGAGGCTCCTCTGAGGATGGTCCTGGTGCAGCCAGCAGTTCCTCTGCCCCTTGCCAGTGACGCCAGACCTCCATCATTCCTGACGACAGAGGGTGCTACAGCTTCTGAGCAGAATTGAACTCCAAACGGACACTTTTTGTTGCAAAACAAGATGGAATAAGAGGTCAGGTGACCTCTCCTGTACTGTGAAGAGACATGGTAACTACTGGAACCCTGAACATATCACCATGTCTGGTAAGGTCTTGAAGAAAGCATTAGAAATGTAAATGGCCCATTCAATGTTAATGGCTACCCCTCTTCAACAATTTGGGCTAACAATGACTTTGCAGACATGGAGACTCTAGACTCAAACTCAGGATAAAGGGTGTGAAAAACCTCCAATTTATCAAGATGGCATAGAGATGAACAACATCCAAACCCATTGTCTAACAAAGGCCACACCATCAAATACTATTTATGAAAACACAATGGGAGAGAAACTTGGGTCACCTGACAGAAACCAAGTCTCTGATAAGGAGTTTTTAATAAGAGACATTTTCTGTACAGAAAGCCAAAAGCCAGAAGGAAGAGAGACCCATCCCAGCAGGAAGAAGGACCCTGCCAAATTACATCTTTAAACATCCTAGAGGCAGAGACGAAAGGTGACCTTGAGACTTCCTGCCTGAGCAACTGTAACAGGATTTCTGCCATTGAGTTGTGACAGATTTAACCAAAGAAGTCTGCAGAAAAGCATCCATTCACCTGATACTTTCCAAGGTTTGTGGTCAAAGTTGTGAAGTTGCAAATATCTTCAGGTATTGTTTAACGAACATTTATCTTTCTTTAAACCTAAGAGAAAACCCATAATTTGTCTGTTATTGACCATTAAAATGCTCAAGGGTGAAAACACAATTCTAATAAAAACACACTGTCTTCAGTCAGTTAAGAGGTGAAAACTTTCAGAATGGATGTGTAATTGCCAATGAAATTCAATATAGAAAAGTGTGAAGTGACATATTTTGGTAGAAAGAATAAGGAAGCCACATACTCCTTGGAAAATAAATGTCCAAATAAGGTATTGAAGCAGAAGAATCTGGGGGTACAGATACACAAATCACTCCAAGTAGCAATGCAGATTGATAAGGACATAAAAAAAGCAAACAAAACACTGGGGTCCACCTCTAGAGCGTTAGAGTTGAAAAGCAGAGAAGTTAAGTTAAGCCAGTATGGAACCTTGGTCAGACCACACTTCGGGTATTGTAAACAACTCTGGTCTCCATTTTATAAAAAGAATATATAGGCACCAGAGAAGGTTCAAAAAGATTTACCAGAATGATAGCAGTACAAAGAGGTTATACCTATCCAGAAAAATTGAACAGATCGGGCTCTTTTTTCCTAGAAAAGGGAAGACTGAGAAATGACCTGATAGAGGTCTTTAAGATTATGAAAGGATTTTCTAGGGTAGATGTAGAAAAGATGTTTCCATTTATGGGGGAGACCAGGACTTGGGGCCATAAATGTAAGGTAATTGCTAATAAATCTAATAGGAAATTCAGGAGAATTAGAATACTATCACAAGGAGTAGTTGAAGTGGCTAGAATAGATACATTTAAGGGGAAGCTAGATAAACACACAATGGAGAAGGAAATAGAGGATATGTTGATGGAGTTAGATGAGAAGGGCAGGAGGGGGCATTTGTGGATCAAAAACCCGTTGGGCCAAATGGAGTTTCTATGCAGTAAGTACTTTGTAATGCTATGTGATATCTGATTTAGGGGTTTTCAAAGGCTTTCAGACTGATCCAAAATGAAAGCAGAATCTGCCTTCTACTGGCATAACTTATGTATCATATTGCTTTGAAAATAATTACTTTGATGTGTATAGTCAGGCACATGATCCTGCGGCTCTGAGGCAAATGACATCAACTCCTTGGACATGTGACAGAAGTCTTCCCTGCTATATTTTGATTCTGCTTCATCTTGGGATTGCTATTCTGGCTCCTTAAAATGCAAACATATCAGCTTATATCTTACCACAGTCCTGATCTCTGATCAATTGCAAGGAATGGCAAATCACAGCAGTCTGTGGTACCACAAAGTTATGGTAATGCAGCAATTATTTTTACTGGACTTGTAATCGGAGGCCTGTCCTAACAATCCAGAGAATGTGTGTTCAAACCTTACCATGGTAGTCTGACAATCTGAATTCAGTTAAAGGAAATTTCAGAAATAAAAAGTTGTATCAGTAAATGTGACCATGAAGTTGTTGAATTGTCATAAAATACTAACTAGATCACTAATGACCTTTCAGGAAGGTAACACGCTGTCCTTAACCTGGTCTGGCCTCGGGGGGGCGTGAGGGTGGTTGATGTGGAGAACCTGTTGCCTTTTTGACGGCATGGAATTTTACCAGGGCTGGGGAAGGTTACCAGCGGTGGGCAGGGGGCCTCCATCACATGGGGAGGCCGCTCAATAAAAGGTGATGGCCTCCCTGCGAGCTTAGGGGGTGTCCCTCCTGATTGGGCACCCTGTGGTCCATGGAGGTCCCCCCGGGCAGCAAGGGCCATCCCCACTGAAAGACCCCCCCCCCAGCTGCCTTCAATAACGACCCTGTAAGATGTAACCTTTTTACCCTTGACTGGTTCGCAAAGGTTCGAACATGAGAATTATGAGATATAAGGAATCAGCACTCAAAGCTCAAATTAAACACAAATGATTTTATGAGATTTGGTAGGGACACTAGTTAACAATGCATAACACCCATTAGCAATACACCCATTAGCAATACACCTGTTTGCCACAAATATAAGGAATCTTTGGAAAGGGTGCAGAGGAGATTTACTAGGATGTTGCCTGGTATGGAGGGAAGGTCTTACGAGGAAAGGCTGAGGGACTTGAGGTTGTTTTCGTTGGAGAGAAGGAGGAGGAGAGGTGACTTAATAGAGACATATAAGATAATCAGAGGGTTAGATAGGGTGGATAGTGAGAGTCTTTTTCCTCGGATGGTGATGGCAAACACGATGGGACATAGCTTTAAGTTGAGGGGTGATAGATATAGGACAGATGTCAGAGGTAGTTTCTTTACTCAGAGAGTAGTAGGGGCGTGGAACGCCCTGCCTGCAACAGTAGTAGACTCACCAACTTTAAGGGCATTTAAGTGGTCATTGGATAGACATATGGATGAAAATTGAATAGTGTAGGTCAGATGGTTTCACAGGTCGGCGCAACATCGAGGGCCGAAGGGCCTGTACTGCGCTGTAATGTTCTATGTTCTATGAATCATACATAGAAGACCACTTTGTTCTCTTCAGTAGCTGACCAAGCCACTCGATTTAAGCACTGAATCACTATTTGCAATTATTTTTATACCTTTCTTTCTAAAGTGGGCAGGATGTTCTGTTGAGAACTTCATACTGTCCTACCAAAATCCACAATTGTCCAATGAGGCACTTAATTCTTTGCTCAAACTATGATATCAGAAGTTGCCTTGGCGATTCAGCATAGGTTTACATTTTCTTCAGTGAGATTTTCACCTCTCCTGGATGTTATAGATCCTTCAAAATTTTTATCAGTGTACCCAATAGCAACTTCTTTTCCTGGTCACACACATATTTCAAATTACTAATTTCCTACAAACTGTTGGTTGGTGAATTAAAGACAGAGTTTATCTGATAAAGCATATATTCTATTAAAAATATAGCTTCTTTTGGAGATAATTTATTTGCATTTCAAAGAAGGCAAACGGTGACAACATCAATCACCGTCAGTTTGTGTCATTCTCTCGCAACTTTTCAAAACACTTTGGACCATTAAAGCCGGCTAAATTAGGTATTTGAAACAAGATCATTTTTTTTTATCTTGTCAGGTAAACCCCCATTTGCCAAGACTGAGGCACACATGATTTTGCCACATGAACATTAAAACTTAAAATTACAAGCCTCTGGCTGGAAGGACATTTGCATAGAACCAGACAGTTTTGAAACAAAGGAATTGGTCCCCGCCCCAATACACAGAAAAAACTGGAAAAACCAGTCAGTCACGTGACCACCTGCTGGCCAACTAGGGGAGTTTTAAACTGGAAAAACAGAATTTGAACTCAGAACGCCGTGTGCTCCTGGAACTGAAGCAAGAATTACCCCGTCTCCTGTCTGCCCTCATTTCACTCTCAACAGCATTGGAAACCATTGAAGACACGTAAACTCAAAGACAGAAAAGTCTCCTACATGAACAAGGTTTAAGAAGAATACCCGGCCCCAATGAAATGCAAGACCATATCTTCAATCAAGGACTACAGCGAGCTTGAAGCACAGTAATAAGATATTGCCTCAAGCTGTTCCACTTTATCTTTTCTTCTCTTTTCTGTCCCTATCTGCATATGTGTATCGCGTGTGCATGCTAGCGTGGGCACGTCATATATCCGGAGGAGTGAACTGTATTAGAGTTTAAGTAAGTTTAATAAATTTCACTTTTCTCCTTTAAACCTGAGAAAACCTGGTGTGTTGGTTTCTTTGCCTTATAATTGGAAAGCTGTGAACAAGAATTCAAAAAAAAGGGGAGCTCAAAACACAATGTGTTTAAAAATAAAACCCTGTTACAATAAGACCAGGTAAAGACAGCAATAGACCTCTAGATACATTTCTCACCTGGTCGTAACAATCTTTTTGTGTTTTCAGACACATGGCTCCATGCTTTTGCACACATACATTTCTCCAAAGTTCTAACTCAGCATCAAAGCGAACCATAGCTTTGAAGTATGTCTGCTTCTTGGTTTCAACTCGATTTTTACAACTATTTTTTAAACATTCCATAACCTTAAAGTGTTTATTTTACCAGTGACTTTGTTTATCTTTAATGAAAACAGCTTGCAGCTGTTAACAGGTTACTTTAGTTCAAAAAGCCATTTTGGCGCGTGAGTGCCGGCCGCCGCCATGAATATGGCACCAGGACCGACGGTGGGAGCGGGTAAGTGTTTAATTCATTGCTTTACATACATTTAAATATTTAAATTTTGATGCTGCCACCAAGTGGTGGGGGGGAGGAGGGGCCGCTGCTGGCAATATGGGGCCAGGCTTTCTCGGCATCAGGTCTAGGGCGGGCCTCTCCCGGGGGCATTTTCTGGCCCCCACCCTGCCACGACCCCTGCGTCGGGGGGGTCAGTAAAATTCACTCCCATGTTTCTGCGCTGGACTACATTGGAAAAAATGTAGGACTCTAATCTGTTGCCTTTTTATGTTTTTCTGACCTGTGAGTTGTGGAAAAGATTTGGAAAACATCTAGATCTAAATCTTTCCCCATAGCCCTGCAAATATTTCCCCTTCAAGTATTTATTTAATTCCCTTTTAAAAGTTACTATTGAATGTGCTTTCACCACCCTTTCAGACCATGCATTCCAGACAACAACAACTCGCTGCATAAAATACATTTCTCATGTCACCTCTGGTTCTTTTGCTAATTACCTTAAATCCATATCCTTTGCATACCAACCTTTCTGTCACTGGAAACAGTTTCTCCTTATTTACACTATCAAAAACCTTCATGATTTTGAACACTTCTATTAATTCTGCCCCTAAACTTCTCTGCTCGAAGGAGAACAATCCCAGATTCTCCAGTCTCTCCACATAACTAATACATCTCCTCTGCACCCTCTGCAAGGTCTTGGCAGCCTTCCTAAAATGTAGTTTTCAGAAATGGCCACAATACTCCAGCTGAGGCCTAAACAAAAATGAAAATGTTCTCATTCACAGATACTGCTTGACCTGCTGAGCGTTTCCAGCATTTTTTGTTTTTATTACATAAAGTTGATGTTCTTCAAACTTTTTTGTCTGACTAGCCTTCAGAATCAAGGAAGAGCTAAAGAACAGTAGAAAGTTTCTGGAGGCTAAATTGGATACCGCCCCCCCCCCCCTAAATTTGAGTGCAGGGACCATGAAGCATGATTACCCCATGCCCAATGAAAGCCACGCAGACAGCTGCAAACTCTTTGTGCTGCCTGCTCATCTCCAAGGCAGTGGTAATCATCCCAGCATTAACTGTGCTGCTGTGTGGTTTCACTCTCAGCAGGCGGCTCAAATTCATGTGAGGTTAGCACTACTTAAGGCCAGCCTGCACCTCTTAAATGTGAAAATGCTTTGGCAACATTTGAAGACCTTCGGAAAGGATCCGAAATGGTGCAACAGGCAAAAGATCCTGCCCCCAGGTTTTTGGATGCTGCTTTGGCGTCACAGGTACAGGAGGTTACTGGAGGATGGAGGTTCTCTTCCCTTAAGAGGCCAGGAAGCCCTTCTGACAAGCCCTCAAGTGAGAGTGGAAAGCAGGTGGCTGTAGTGGTCACTGGAACCAGTCTGGTGCTGAGGATATGCACCCTCTGACTTTTGCCCATGTAATTTATTTCTTGTGGATAAACAGATTCATGTTAACAATGTTAGGGGGACCAATGCCTCAGAATCCAAGGCCTGTGGCTTTCATACAAAGCACCTGGCCAACTTTAACATGTTAGCAGAGTCAGAAACTACAATCAGGACAACAAACTTTTCAGATTTTATTTTATTTTATAATTTTATTAGCTGAATGTTTTAGGAACTGAGCTTCACAATGCTGGAGACACATGGGGAACGAGACTATAGAATCATAAAATGATACAGCATAGAAAGAGGCATTCAGACCATCACGAGAATGGTTCCAGGGATGAGGACCTTCAGTCATGAAGATAGATTGGAGAAGTTAGGACTGTTTTCCTTGGAGAAGAAAAGGCTGAGAAGAGATTTGATAGAGGTATTCAAAATCATGAGGGTTCTGGACAGAGTAGATGGAGAGAAACTGTTCCCACTCATGAAAGGATCGAGAACGAGAGGGTACAGATTTAAAGTATTTGGTAAGAGAAGCAAAAGTGACATGAGGAAAAACTTTTTCACGCAGCGAGTGGTTAAGGTCTGGAACGCGCTGCCTGAGAATATGGTGGAGGCAGGTTCAATTGGACAGTTATATGAAAAGGAAGAATGTGCAGGGTTATGGGGACGAGGCAGGGGAATAGAACTGAGGGAATTGCTCTTTCAGAGAGCCGGTGCGGACATGATGGGCTGAATGGGCTCCTTCTGCACTGTAACATTTCTGTGATTCTGTGATCAGACCTGTGCCAGCTCTTTGGCAGATTTATTGGAGGTTACATTGGGCTGTGTAGCACTCATTTCTTAGGTACTGCATGGCCACATAAAGAAAATGGAGTCCGAGATGAATGCACATTTCCAGTGGGAAGTGCTCAGGACACCATCTTGATCAAAGGGTTCGCAGGTCTAACAACTGTCAGCAGCATGCAGAGCAGTGAGATCATGACATGAATCAGTGGGCAATACTGATTTGACACCACTACTGCCATTTTAGAGCATCATACTCCAGCCTATGTTCTATATTAACTTCGCACAGCTGAACACAACATTAAACAGAATGAAGGAACCCCGACCAGCGCTAGTTAAGGAGAACGTGTACCATGCATAGGTTAGTTGCTGGATTATTTCTTCTGGCTGCTTGTTCAATTATACAGGTTTTTGGAGTTTTCCTATATGGGAATAAAATTTCAATAGTGCACAGGGAGTGATCCGCCTGGTGCTGAAACACTTTCTTTGGTCATTGAAAATCTTGTGCTGAAACAACATACTTCCAGACATGGTTTGCTTAGTAGAGTTTCCTCTTGGAATTGAGCACGACTGGGAAAATGAAGAGAGACTATGCATTTCCTTGAATTGAAAGGGATCCTACCCCCTCAATGTACAGCTGGTGTATGACTGCAGGCAACACATCATGCAGGGCAATACCCGTTATCCGAGCAGCAGTCACAATTCCTTCATTCTGCAGCAGTGCTCTATTACACCTGTATTTTACCCACCACAGCAGGTCAAAGGCTGACTACGGAGCGACAAGGTTTATCCACTCATGACAAGACTCACGACTCCAATCTGAAACCCACACACACATGAGCAGCAGACTTTTAACAAGAGCCATTCTGCCAAAAGGAACATTATAGAGCATACCAAGCAATGCTTCCGCTGCCTGGACCACTCCTGAAGAGCCCTGTATTACTCAGCTGAGTGGGTATCAAGATTTGTGCAGGTATGTTGCATGCTGCACAATACTGCTATTAAGAGGAAACAGCCCTTGCCACCACCTATCAGGCAAGAAACTGAGGAGCAGGAGCATGAGGAAGTGGGGGAGGAAGTGGAGGAGGAGGCAGTGCAACAGGGCGTGGAGGAACAGGATGAAGAAGGGAGGCTACAACATAGACAGTCCCTTCCTGCCCGGGCTCTCCATGTGATCAAACTTTTCATGAGTGATATCAACCACACCTCCCCATTCACCAACATTTCCCCAGTTCTTACTTTTTCTCTATCACTGGCCATCACACCATCCTTTTTCCACAACAGAAAAATAAAAGCCACCATAAAATGTACATCCAATCCAATTTTATATATTCACTCATTATATAATGGATAGAAAATTAAACTAATCACCTTTGTGCATTCCTTTCGCGCCTGGCTTCTATGCGCCTTTACCTCCCGTAGGGCTCCTACAAGAAGCTTCTGCAGTGTTTGCAGCTTGGGTTCCACTTGAAGAAACTGCAGATGGCCTTGCAGGGCAGCATTGAGCAGCTATGGGCCTAGAAGGCCCGGCTTCAGACTGCATCATTCCAACCTGAGCTGCAGCAGTCTGACCTGGCTGACTGACAGGCAACAGAGCACTGGCAGAGTAGCAGGGCTGGAGGCAGGCATACTGTCACACTGAGAGATTACAGCTTAATCCACGGAGCCACCGCCACTCTCTCGGGGCAATTCCTCAACAATATACCCAATGTCATGTTGGCCTTGAATATGTTAGTGTGGGCCCTAATGTCTTTTAAGGACCTTCGATTGAAATTTGTTGGTATTGAGGCCTGCAGAGTTCAGTTTTTGGTTCTTTATGCAGCCATAAGGTAAGGAGATTTTTGAAAGTTACCATTGAATTTCATTAAAGGGAGTAGGAGAGATTTTCCTGTCTTTATAGCACTTCTGAAAGCTACTGACAATGCACCATTATCTTAGAACGGTATTATAAGACATACCTGTTCCCTGAATCAACTGGAAAATAATTTTTAGTGCATTTCTTTTTGCTTTTATCACAGATCAGGTTGGACGTGCATCTGCCTGTGGGAATGTGAGACCCTGGTATATTTTTTCCCCAGCCCATATTGAGGGGGAGGTTAATCAATTCCCAATGGATATTCCTTTGATAGAATGGGGGAGGAGGAGAGTCTGGAAGCAAGGAGACTGAAGCAGAATATAAGGAGAATGCAACATCCACTGTGGGTCGAAGTGCTGTACTGATGCAATGCTGCCAGCATATCTAGCCCTAATGTGTCTCCAGTATTTTGAAACTTAGTATCCTGGAACATTAAGCTAACAAGCTTATTTGTCTGGAAATTTGTTCTGAAAGTTGTTGACCTTATTGCAGTTTATGATTGTTAAAACTGGCAAAGTGCTGCATATGAAAGTCACACAGGCCTTGGGATGTGAGGCTGCGTTGTATGATCCCATCAACATTAGTAACATTAATTTGCTTATCTACATCATCAAAATGGTCTGGGTAAAAGTCAGAAACTTCCTGTTCCCCTTTAATTTTTCCTTGATTCCCAAGGTTGTTCAGACAAAAGAATCCAATGAACATCAGCTTTATGTGCTGAGAGAAATAAGAGTTAATGTTTCAGGTCAATAAGCTTTCATCAGAGCAAGTTAGAGATTTAACATTTCCGAAGCAAATACAAAGACAGAGAAACAGCATTGTGGGGGGTGGGGTGGGGTGGAGGGGGGGGGGGGGGGGGTGGGGGGTGGGAAGGGGCGCGAAGGCGCTGATGAGGAAAGAACAAAAGAGAAGGCCTGTGGGGGACAGAAGTGATTAAATGACAAAAGGGGTAATGGTGCAAGACAAAAGGGGATAATAATGAGACAAGTAAAGAAACAAAAGATGGGTCCAGAGGAGGTGTAAATGGTTACTGTTGTACAAAAAAACACAAAAGCACAAAAAAATGAGACTCATGGGGCTGAATTTTACCAGCCTCTCGATGTCAGTAGTTGTGGCAGGGGGGCCCGTAAAATACTTACAGGAGCGGCCCATCACGACACCCGATGCCGAGAAGGCCCCACTGCATTTTACTGGTGGCGGCGAGGCCTCGGTGCGGCCCCCCCCCACCCCCGCTGCCAAGCGGCGGGGCCTTCATTTAAATATTAAAATTAATTAAGATAAGATGCAAATAAACTTAAATAAATGAAAATACTGCAGATGCTGGAAATCTGAAACACAAACAAGAAATCTGGAAATACCCAGCTGGTCTGGCAGCATCTGTGGAGAGAGAAGCAGAGTTAACGTTTCAGGTCAGTGACCCTTCATCAGAACTGGCAAATATTAGAAATGTAAAAGGTTTTAAGCAAGTAAAGCAGGGGGTGGGGCAAGAGATAACAAAAGAGAAGGTGTTGATAGGACAAGGTCACAGAGAATAACTGACCAGAAGGTCATGGAGCAAAGGCAAACGGTATGTTAATAGTGTGCTGACAGACAAAGTGTTAGTACAGGGAGGGTGTTAATGGACAGAAAACTGAGCAGCCCTGGCCCCAAGCACAAACATGAAAAAAACAGTGGGTGAGCACAGTAGAAATGAACTAAACAAACTAAAGTAAAATAAACAAATCAAAAAGAAAAAAGAAAAAAGTAACTAAAAATAAAAAGGGGGGCCTGTCATGCTCTGAAATGATTGAACTCAATGTTCAGTCCAGCAGGCTGTAGTGTGCCTAATCGGTAAATGTTCCTCGAGCTTGCGTTGATGTTCACTGGAACACTGCAGCAATCCCAGTTCAGAGATGTGAGCATGAGAGCAGAGGGGTGTGTTGAAATGGCAAGCAACCGGAAGCTCGGGGTCATGCTTTCAGACTGAGCGGAGGTGTTCTGCAAAGCAGTCACCCAGACTGCGTTTGGTCTCCCCAATGTAGAGGAGACCACATTGTGAGCAGCGAATACAGCACAATATAAATAAACTTACCTTGTTCCGGTGGCTGACCCACACTGATTTTACAGCCGCCAGCCACAGCTCTTGCGCCATATAAACTACGTACGGAGTTGCGAGGTGAGACACTGGTGGGGAGGGGGGAGGACTGAAATTTTCAGGGCGGGGTGGGGGGGGGGAACCTTTCTAATTGGCTGTGCGGATGGTGGGAAGGGGTCGAAGGGTAAATGTGACGAGGTTGGGGGGAAATTCGGGGTGGGAATAAATTATTGTTTGTCATATAAAACAACCATAGCGGTGGGGATTGTGAAAGGGCTTCCAGCTTTTGATTATTTTTAAAAAAATTAATGATTATTTCTCTTTAAAAATTAAAATTTTGCTAAGATCTTGAAGCCCTTTAAAAATGGTGCTGGTGACTGCGCGGTGGTGTTGGACGCCATTTCCGGGGATGGAGTGGCCGCCCCCTTTACGTCACCGAGGGCGGCCATTTCGCCCCCTCCACTTAAATGAGCCCCCACGTGAAATATCACAGGGGCTCAGCAGCAGCACTTCCATTTCTGAAGGCTGCCAACTTCATGATCATTTTTGTGTATTAGGTGTTACGATCAAGGCGGGAGGAGTGCACTGTTTTTTCTAGTTCCACTTCTTCACAGGTCACACCATATATTTAAATGTTTACCCAGTTACTGATAGACTGTATTCTTTATCCTAGAATAAAATACACCAACCAGGTTTCTCTAGTAAACAACAAAATTATCAGTTTATTATAAAACAAGACATAACCAGTAACAAAGCAAAGGATTAACAAACAGCATGAAATATGAAAGTTCCCTTTTATCTTAGCCCTTCACACACACACACAAACTCATACACTGGTTAACTGAAAAAATAGAGATTTTCTCTGTGGAGTTCTGTTACCAAAAAAGAAACAAAAAAGAATACTTTGGTCAAAACTTGAAGAAAAAAGAGAAGATATGGAAAGATGTCAGTTGTCCCTTTTTGGTTTGGCATCCCAAATACGTGCAGATAGCTGTCACAGGGATCTTCCTCGAACAGGTCTTTTCAGGTGAAATTGAAGATTGGTTTGGCAGGTTTTCCAGGTGAAATGTGGCAACAGGGGTTTCTGGCAGACCTTTCAGGAGGAATGCAGCATCAATTTCTCTATTTCTTACACTCGCTTCTAAGAGCTTCTCAAAGAGATGGAAAAGTTGGCAGGCTTTTCAAAGAGATGGAAAAGGATGAGCTGGGGTTTTGTCCTTGGCAGGTTGATTTTTAAACTCCTTTCAAAACACTGTCCAAACCCCAACTGACTGTCCAAACAATATCTCCAGCAATGGTCAAGCCTCAGTTTTCCCAAATCAAACAATGTCCATAATTCTAAAATACGAGTCCTCAAAAAAAAACTTAGCAAAAATACAGAATACAAGGAGAATGCAAACACCCATTGTCAAGGCCCTAAACTGTGGAATTCCCTTCCTCCCTCTCTTCCTCTCCACCTCTCTTTCCTCCTTTGCCCAATATCTCTGGTTGACCTGCATATGTCAGGATTTTCTTTTGCTTTGAAGAGGTGAACTTTAAACTGACAGATTGAGATTTCATGGTCATCATTAAATTTTTGGCCTCTACCCACAGTAAGGGATACTATCAAGTAGCATATGTTTCCCTATGGGGATTCTTCTGTATAAAGTATTGATAATAGAAAGGAGGAAAGGTGTGTGAGGCAAATCTGCTACTCCTGCTCACAATATGACTATAGGCCCCAAGATCTTATGAGAGTATAAGTGAGGAGCTTTGTCTTCACAGACTGATTCACAAAGGAACCCCGGATGACCTCTGCCAGCTTCTGCACACTGATCTGCACCCCAGAATTGAAAAGCAGAGAGGTTATGTTAAACTTGTGTCGAGCCTTGGTTAGATCACACCTGGGGTACTCTGCATAATATAAGTAATATGATATAAATATAATATAATGATATATAAAGGATATAGAGGGAACTGGAGAAGGTGCAGAAAAGATTTTCGAGAATGAACCAGAACTGGGGGGGGTTATACCTGCCAGGTTAGATTGAACAAGCTGGGACTCTTTTCTCTAGAAAAGAGAATACTGAGGTGTGATCTGTTAGAGGTTGTTAAGATTATGAAAGGGTTTGAAAGACTTTGAGAAGATGTTTCCATTTTTGGGGAGACCAGATTAGGGGCTATGATAGTCACTAATAAATCCAATAAGGAATTCAGGAGAATCTTTTTTTCCCAGAGAGTGGTTAGAATGGATCTCACTACCATGCAATATAGTTGAGGCGAATAGTATCGATGCATTTAAGGGGAAGCTAGATAAACACATGAGTGATAAAGGAATTGAGAATATGTTGAGGGTTTGGATGAAGAAGGGTAGGAGGAGTCTCATGTGGAGCATAAACACCAGCATGGGCCTGTTGGGCTGAATGATCTGTTTCTATGCAGTAAGTACTATGTCATAATATGTAATATTCGGTTCCCTTTTGAAAGTTATTATTGAATCTGCTTCCACCACCCTTTCAGGCAGTGCATTCCAGATCATAACAATTCACCGCGTAAAAAAATCCTCCTCACCTCCCCTCTGGTTCTTTTTCCAATCATATTAAATTTACATTCTCTGGTTACTAGCTCTCCCTCCAGTGGAAACAGTTTCTCCTTATTTACTTGATGAGAATCCTTCATCATTTTCAATGCCTCAATTAAGTCTCCCTTTATCCTTCTCTGTTCTAAGGAGAACAATCTCAGCTTCTCTAGTCTCTTCACAAAACTGAAGTTCCTCATCCCTGCTATCATTCTGGTAAATCTGTGCATCCTGTCCAAGACCTTGACATCCTTTTTATAGCGCAATACTCAAAACTGAACAAAATACTCCAGGTGAAACCTAACCAGTGAATTCTAAAGGTTTAGCATAACTTCTTTGCTTTTGTATTCTAAGCCTTTATTTATAAAGCCAACTTGTCTTGTCACCCTCAAAGATTTATGTATGTATATTCTCAGTTCTCTCTGTTCCTGCACCCCCTTTAAAATTGTAGCTAATTGAAGTTTAATTCGTTTTTTCAACTGACCAAACTTCTTTCAGCACTGTGTCCAGGTCCTCAGGGCTAGACTCAGGGCTGGCATTGACCATTATGGCCACCTGCTCCCATTACCTTCTCAGGACTTGTCTAGAGGGTCTGGATGTAACATTTCTGTCTATCTGATGTGAGTGTGGTAATACAGGAAAGGATGGTTGATCCAGTAGTAATGCTGCAAGTGGATAGTGGTGTGTCAACAAACTACTTTGGAAGAAAAGTGAAAATACAGCAATTTCTGAACATGATCAACTCAGTAAAGTAATGGAAAAAGTATCCAAAATAATCACACATCTATTCATCCATTGGGAATTGCTTTGTGATGTTCTGAGATCATAAAATCTGCCATATTCTTTCTCATGGGATATTTCTAACTCATGAGATAGTTTCAAACATTTACAAAAGTCTTTGAAGTTTTGTAAGGATGGCTGAAGCATGACCAGAAAGAGTTTCAGCAATATTCCTGAGGGGTAGCTTAAAAATTTCATACTTGCTGTACCTAATGCTGAATTTTGCAGTAATGTGCAAGATGAAACAGTGTTTATTAATATGTGCTGTTCAGTTTCATATAACTCATTTTTGCACATTTTTCTATGGAACCAGTTTAGATTAAAATAGCAAGAAATACGTGCATAGTCGCTGAGATTGTACATGTAACAACCTGGTGTCTTATCCCTTTTAGAGTTAATGCTTTGAACCACTGTTGTTCATTATCCAGATCAAAGCTAAGGGCAGCTAAACTGGATTACCCTAGAAATCGGGTGTGGGAATCATGATGCATGATTACCCCACACCTGTTCAAAATGATGCAGGCAGCCAAAAACTTCATGCTGCCTGCTAATTATAATGATTGTGCTGTGCAGTCCAGCACTAAACCCACTGATAAGTGGCTGCATGCTTCAGCAGGGGCACAAGTTCTTGTGAGGCGAGCACCACTTAAAACTAGTGTGCAATACTTATAGCCAGACTGCACCACTTAAAGGCAAGATGCATTCTGGCTGTAACAGAGGCTGAAACTGCTTGAAGAAGAGTGGAAGACCTGGAGGAAGCAATAGAAATGGTACAACAGACAAGAGAACATCCCCCAAGTTTCACAGATGCCACAATGGAGGCCTTGGCGTAGGAGGTGGACAGAAGGCGGGAGGTTCTCTTCCCTCAGGGGGCCAACAGACCCTCCAAACAAGTCCTGAGAAGGTAATGGGAGCAGGCGGCCATAGTAGTCAATGCCAGTAGTATAGCCCTGAGGACCTGGGCGCAGTGCTGAAAGAAGTTTAATGATCTCACAAGAGTGATCAAGGTCAGTGAATGCATCCTCACAAGCCATATCCTACAAACTGCACCACTAGCATCACACACTGCTCCATTCACCCTATCCCCTTCACCCGCTTACCAACAGTTTATATCGACCACCACTGACACCTCACATTCATATGCTTCACCTCACCCTCACATACTCAGCACTTCTGGAAGTCACACAGTCATATCTCACAGCTTGCACCCAATCATGCAGCCCCGCCCCCCCATCTGACAAGAATGAGGCATATTAATTTCGCCACATGGACATTAAATTTCAAATTGTTGCTGGGAAGAAGAGAAGGCCTATTATAGGGGCTGTCAGACCGGCTAGAAAGACATTTTTTCATATTAACAGACAGTATTTGAAAGGACAAAGGGGCTATTCCCTGCTCCAATTTAACCCACAATGAACCTTTGATCACCAGGTATTGTGTGTAGAGGTGACATTCCAAGGTCTGCTAGGACAAGACAATCCACAAGGGCCAGGACTAGTTAAATAAGCTAGTGACATGACTAACTGGGTGTTGCAGGTTTTTTTGAACTTGCCACAGAGAATTTGAACTCAGAAAGCTCTTGGCTCCTGGATTGAAAAGAGCCTCTCCTGTCTGCTCCCATCTCTTTCTCACCAGCTTCGGAATCCATTGAAGAAACATGAACCCCAAGAGAGAAAAGTCTCCTGCAGTGAACAAGGTTTAAGAAGAATACTGGGCCCCAACGAAAAGCAAGAATTACCTACAGGCAAGGACTATACAGTGAACTTGAAGAACCGTAACAATTCGTCAGATATTGCCTCAAACTTTTTCACTTTATTTTACTTCTGCTATTTTCTGTCCCTATTTGCATGTGTGTATCGCGTGTGCATGCTAGGGTGGGCGCATCATGTATCTATAGGTGTTAACTAAATTAGAGTTTAAGTTTAAGTTTTAATACATTTCACTTTTATTCTTTAAATCTAAGAAAACCTGTTTGTGCACATTTCTTTGCCTTATAATTGGAAAGTGGTGAACAAGGATTCACCAAGGGAGAGCTAAAAACATGGTGTGTTTAAAATTAAACCCTGTTACAGTAAGACCAGGTGAAGGCTGAGAGGGACCCCTAGACACCTTTCTCACTAGGTCATAAAAACACACCGCCAGCTATTCAACTGTGGCAGGCATATCACCCAAACACATTGCACCACACTCACTGCCACACTTGCCTCTCTCTTGCAGGACAAGGAGGCCCATAATAGATGGCAGCAGCAGCAAACCAGTGGCAGGGCAGGCATGACTGCATATACTGACCCGCGTGGAGTGAACATCACAGAGACCATGACCAGCGGCATCTCGAAAACCATCGAGGATCATGGTATGTTCCTACTTTGTGTGCCTTCTCAAATTCCATTTTTCCCTCATCTTGCAATTTGCTATGATGTACAAGCTGCAGATGCACCTTTTGATTTCCCCTGCTTTCCTCACCCCAATCTTGTCCTTGTGCAGTTATGTTTATACCCAAGAACTGCCGCCTGGCTAGCCAGTGTTGCCAGGAGCTGAAGGCCTAGAGAGAGAACAGACCGAACAGGAAGATACACTGCCACCCCCTTGATCTAACATGCACAGCCACCAGCTCAGATACTGGCACTGCTAGTATTGAAGCAGGACCTGCGTGGAGTGAGCCATTGGACATGAGTGGGCTGCAGTCAGGCCAGGGAAAATGATTGTATGGGTGCCAGTTTAACAGAGGACAAAATTGCACATTAGTTCTGCTGCAGAGGACTTAAATGAGGACGTCAATGGGATGGCCTATAGAAAAAGGCTGAAGAGGTACAAATGCTTGCTGTATTGACAGGCCAACCAGAGAGTTTGTTGTCACTATCAAGGAGCACGTTGGAATCTGGCTCCAGCTCGGTACATGGCTTTGTGCAAAGCTTGGAGTTCATTCCCTCTGGGGTGGAAGTGGCGGCCAACTCCATGAGAGTTCTGATGAAAGGTCACAGACCTGAAACGTTAACACAGTTCCTCTCTCCACGGATGCTGCCAGACCTGCTGAGTATTTCCAGTATTTTCTGTTTTTATTCCGTGAGAACACTTGCGGACCCAGCTGTGATGCATGGCTGATGTCTCAACTTCCATTGCATCAAGTCACACAATGTCTAAGTGCTGTAGTGGAAGCTAAGATTGAGATCATGAAATCTCAGCTTGTTGTCATGCAGGCTAAGACTGCCTCCAACATGACTGCGGAGCCAATGCTGTAAGGGGCATTCAGAGTCTGGCAGCAGTCTGATAATCTGTCCTCCACCAGATTACTAGGTTTGCTGAGGCAAGGTTCTGGGAGAGTGGCAGTGGCATTGTGAAGCCCGAGCCTGCTGTCCTCTCTCAATAAACATGCTTTTATCACTGTCACTCCACCAGTGCCTTTCTTGTTGTCTGTCAGCCAGCCATCCAGGACTGCTGCTGCCCATGTCAAAGTGGTGCGTCTGAAGTCTAACCTTTAAGGCCCAGAGCTGCTCCAGAGTGTCCTGCAAGGCCATTTGCCATCTCTCACTGAAAGTCAGCAGCCTTCCACCAGCTATGCTGCAGCTGCTGGTGGAAGCATTCTGTATGCTGTAGCATTCTCGATGCTGGGAGCAACTGGATAAAAAGGGAAGGCTAGGAGCCTCTGCAGTGAAGACCTGCAGGAACAACCATTGTGCAAGGGAACCCTGAGTCCGGGATTCAGTGAAGCGAACCCATCGGGAGGGACACTGATCACCTCGCCTCGCCTCGCAACGGGTAGTAACTAAGTTCACGCCGTGAGTCTTGTGATTTATGTAACAAGTAACAAGTAGTTTAACAAGTGATTTAAGTATCAATAAAAGTGTTTATGCAAAGTATCTCGTATAGGTGTCTTTTGTCTGCCACGCCAGTTGACACCCTAGTTAAAGGGTCAACAGGATCATCTTCAAATCCTCACTAGATACAGATAAGGTACCAGACAATTGGAGGTCTGCGAAAGTTGTACTATTGTTTAAAAAGGGTACAAGGAATAGGCCAAATAATTATAGGCTGGTCAGTCTGATCTCTGTGGTGGGTAAATTATGAGAATCAATTCTGAGGGACAGGATAAAGTGCCACTTAGAAAGGCACGGATTAATCAGGGACAGTCAGCATGGATTTGTTAAGCGAAGGTCATGTCTTACTAGCTTGATTACGTTTTTTGAGGTGTTACGACCAGGTGAGAAAGAGGTCTAGGGTTCCCTTTCAGCCTTCACCTGGTCTTAAAGGCCTGTTCGGGTCTGCAAATGAAAACCGACCCGAGCCTGACAGAACCAAATCCTACCCGAGCCTGACCCGACCCAAGTCCTTTCATTTTTTCCCGCGCCCAACCCGACCTGACCCAACCATCGGAATGAAGTTAATTATATTAAAGCGATTGTGCTCTACCTTGGATGGAATTGCTCATTGCAGACTAGCGCGTAGTGTTTCCCACCTTGACGTCCTGACTGTCACTGTGTCCGGCCCGGCCTGACCAAACCCGAGTCCGAATGCTGGACCTGGAAGTGCAACCTGACTCGACCCAAACCCAACACATGTCGTCGGATCCCGTCGGTTTCGGGTCGGGTAGCCATGCTCTACCTGGTCTTACTGTAACTGGGTTTTATTTTTTAAACACACTGTGTTTTTAGCTCCCCCTTGGTGAATCCTTGTTCACTGCTTTCCAATTATAAGGTAAAGAAACCAGCACAAACAGGCTTTCTTAGGTTTAAAGAAGAAAGGTGAAATTTTATTAAAACTAAACTTAAACTCTAATTCAGTTGACACCTACGAACACACAATGTGCCCGCACTAGCATGCATACCCGATACACACATGCAAATAGAGACAGAAAAGAGCAGAAAAAATAAAGTGGAAAAGTTTGAAGCAATATCTGAAGAGTTTTTGGTTACAGGTCTTTGAGCTCACTGTATAGTCCTTGCTTGTAGGTCGATCATGCTTTTTGTTGGGGCCCAGTATTCTTCTTAAACCTTGTTCACTGTAGGAGACTTTTCTCTCTTGGGGTTCATGTGTCTTCAATGGATTCCGAAGCTGATGAGAAAGAGATGGGAACAGACAGGAGAGAGATGTTCTCCGTCCAGCAGCAAATCTGCCTTCTGCCAATTCAAACACTGTCTTTACAATTTAAAACTCCCCAAGTTGGTCAGCAGGGTAGTCTCGTGACTGGTATAACCACTTCTGACTTTGTGTATTGGGTGGGTCAGGGAATGGTCCTTTGTTTCAAGCAGTGTCTATTAATGTCCTTCCAGTTAGGGGCTTGGCAACCCCTTGAATCAGACCTTTTTTTCTTCCCAGCAGGAATTTGAAATTTAACGCCCATGTGGTGAAATTAATATACCTCATTCTTGGCAGGTGGGGGCCTGTATGACAGGGGAAGTAACAAGGAGGATTGATGAGGGTAGTGCAGTGGATGTAGTCTACATGGATTTTAGTAAGGCATTTGGCAATATCCCACATGGCAGACTGGTCAATAAAATGAAAGCCCATGGGATACAGGGAATGTGGCAGGTTGGATCCAAAATTGGCTCAGTGACAGGAAACAAAGGGTAGTTGTCAATGATGTTTTTACGATTGGAAAGCGGTTTCCAGTTGCGTTCCATAGGGCTCAGTGTTGGGTCCCTTGCTGTTTGTGGTATATATTAATGATTTGGAGTAAAATGTGGGAGGTATGATTGGGAAATTTGTTGATGACAGAAAAATTGGCCGTGTAGTTGATAGTGAAGAGGATATTCAGAGGAGTAGAGGAAGTGAGAGGTCTTGGATGCAGGTCCACAGGTCCATGAAGGTGGCAGGACAGGTAGGTTGAGTGGTGAAGAAGGCATTTGGAATGCTTTCCTTTATTGGCTGAGGTATAGAATACAAAAGGAGGAATGTAATGCTGGAACTGTATAAAACGCTGGTTAGGCCACAGCTGGAGTATTGTGTACCGTTCTGGTCACCACATTACAGGAAGGACATAATTGCTCTGGGGAGATTGCAGAGGAGATTTACAAGAATGTTGCCAAGGCTTGAAAGCTGCAGCTATGAGGAAAGATTGGATTGGCTAGGATTGTTTTCCTTAGAGCAGAGGAGACTGAGGTGACTTAATTGAGGTATACAAAGTTATGAGGGGCCTAGATAGAGTAGACAGGAAGGACCTGTTTCCCCTAGCGGAGAGGTCAATAACCGGGGGCACAGAATTAAGGTGATTGGTAGAAGGATTAAAGGGGCCATGAAGAAAAGCTTTGCCACCCAGAGGATGGTGGGTGGCTGGAATTCACTGCCAGGAATGGTAGTGGAGGTAGAAACTCTCAATTCTTTTAAAAGGTACCCGGACATGCACCTGAAGTGCTGTAACCTACAAGGCTATGGACCAAGTGGTGGAAGGTGGGATTAGATTGGGTGGCTAATTTTTTCAGCGGGCACAGTCATGTTGAGCTGAATGACCTCCTTCTGTGCTGTAATTTTTCCATGGTTCTATGGTTCTAAGGTTCTACGTTTTCCTTGAAGCTGCCCTCAATCCCCTTGAGCTGCGAGGTTTCTCAAAGCCTTGAATTCCAGCCAGCCAGGGTTAAACCTGTAAGACAGGTTAAATGTGAGGCCCCCACCTACCAAGAATGAGGCACATTAATTTTGTCATGAACATTGATTTTAAACTGTTACTCTAGTGAAGAATGGACTTGTTAAACAGATCAGTCGTGGCTGGAAAAAACATTTGCATGTTAACAGATGGTAATTGGAAGGACAAGGGACCATTCCCTGACACATTAAACCCACAATGGACCTTGATCACCGGGTATTGTGTGTAAGAGGAGCATTCCAGAGATTGCTAAGGTGATACATTCCAAGATGTGATCAGACCAGTTATGTCACATGCACTAACCTGCTTGGCAACCTGGGTTTTTCTGAACTGTACAAACAGTTTGAACTCAGAAAGACTATTTGCTCCTGGATTGAGAAGATCTCTCCTGTCTGCTCCCATCTCTTTCTCACAAGCCTCTGAATCCACTGAAGGGACATGAACCCCAAGAGAGAAAAGTCTCCTACAGTGGACAAGGTTTAAGAAGAATACTGGACCCCAATGAAAAGCAAGATCTACCTACAATCAAGGAGTCTACAGTGAGCTTGAAGAACCATAACAAAAACTCTTCAGATAGTGCCTCAAACTTTTCCACTTTATTTTTTTCTTCTGCTCTTTTCTGTCTCTATTTGCATGTGTGTATCACGTGTGCATGCTAGCGCGAACGTGTCATGTATCCATAGGCGTTGACCGAATTAGAGTTTAAGTTTAATAAATTTTAACTTTTCTTCTTTAAACCTAAGAAAGCATGTTTGTGCTGGTTTCTTTGCCTTATAATTGGAAAGCGGTGAACAAGGATTCACCAAGGGGGAGCTAAAAACACAGTGTGTTTAAAATTAAATCCTGTTATGGTAAGACCAGGTGAAGGTTGAGAGGGACCCCTAGACACCTTTCTCATCTGGTTGTAACAAGTTATACCACTGGACAGAGCATTAAACAAGAAATTATTGGAGCTTGTAACAAAGGAAATGTAATAATTGTGGGGAACTTAATCTTCGTATAGACTGGGACAATTAAATTGTCAAGAGTGGTCTAGAAGATGAGTTTGTAGGATGCTTTTGGGACAGTTTTTTGGTGCAATACATTGTGGAATCAACTAAGGATAAAGCTATATTAAATCCAGTATTGTGTAATGAAGCAGGATTAGTTAATGATGTCATAGTAAAAGATCCACTAGGAAATAGTGATCATAATACCATTGAATTACATGTTAAGCTTGGAAGTGACATACTCCAATCACAAACAAGAATCTTCAACTTAAACAAATCCAATTACATAGGTATGGGGGGAGAACTGGCTAAGGTAAATTGGGTAAATCGACTAAAAGTATGGCGGTAAATGAACAGTGGGAAACCTTTAAAGAAACAATTCAAAATATTCAGTAAAAATACATTACATTGAAAAACAAAAACTCAGCAAGAAAGACCCATCCGTGGATCACTCAGGAAGTTTAGGATAGCATATTAAAAGAAGAGATTTACAATGTTGCAAAAAAGAGTAGCAAATCTGAGGATTGGGAGTGATTTAGAAGTGAGCAAAGGGCCACCAAAAAGTTGATAAAAAAGGAAAAAAGAGAATGAGAGTAAACTAACCAGTAATACAAAAACAGATTATAAGTGCTTTTATAGGTATATAAAAAGGAAGAGAGTAGCTAAAGTAAAGGTTGGTCCCTTAGAAACAGAGACAGGAAAAATTATCATGGGGAATGAAGAAATGGCAGAGGCATTGATCAAGTATTTTGTGTTTGTCTTCACTGTAACAGACACAAGTTTCATACCAGAAATAAATGGTAACCTAGGGCCTAAAAAGAGTGAGAATATTAAGGAAATTAATATCAGCAGAGAAAAAGTGTTGGAGAAACTCAAGGGACTAAAATCCAACAAATCCCTGGGATCTGATGCCTACACCTTAGGTTCTAACAGAGATAGCAGCAGACATAGTGCATGCGCTAGCTATGATTTTCCAAACTTCCTTAGATTCGGGAATGATCCCATAAGACTGGAAGTTGTCAAATGTTACAGAGCTTTTCAAGAAAGGAGGGAAAGAGAAAACAGGGAACTACAGGCCAGTTAGCCTAACATCAATCATTGGGAAAATGCTGGAATCTTTATTATTAAGGAAATCTTAACAATGCATTTAGAAAAGCAGAGAATTATTAAAACAAGTCAACATGGTTTTGCTGAAGGGAAATCCTGTTTGACAAATTTATTAAAGTTTTTTGAGGATGTATATAATAAGATAAATAAAGGGGAACCAGTAGATGTAGTATACCTGGAATTCCAAAAGGCATTTGATAAGAACAAAGAACAAAGAATAGTACAGCACAGGAACAGGCCATTCGGCCCTCCAAGCCTGCGCCGATCTTGATGCCTGCCTAAACTAACACCTCCTGCACTTCTGGGGCCCATATCCCTCTATTCCCTTCCTATTCATGTATTTGTCAAGATGTCTCTTAAACATCCCTATCGTATCTGCTTCCACCACCTCCCCTGGCAGCAAGTTCCAGGCACCCACCACCCTCTGTGTAAAAAACTTGCCTCGCACATCCCCTCTAAACTTTGCCCCTCGCACCTTAAACCTATGTCCCCTAGTAACTGACTCTTCCACCCTGGGAAAAAGCTTCTGACTATCCAGGTGCCACACAAAAGGTTAATAGGCAAGATAAGGGTTCATGAAGTAGGGGGTAATATATTAGCATGGATAAAGGATTGGTTGATGGACAGGAAGCACATAGTTGGCATAAACTGGGCATTTTCAGGTTAGCAAGCAGTGAATAGTGGAGTGCTGCATGCATCAGTGCTGGGGCCTTAGCTATTTACAATCTATATCAATAACTTAGATGAAGAGACAGAGAGTAATGTTTCTAAGTTTGCTGATGATACAAAGGTAGGTGGAAAGGTAAGCTGTGAGGAGGACACAGAGAGGGTGAAAAGATATATAGACAGGTTACATGAGTGCTGTGATGGAAACCACACCTGCCAAATGGAAATATATTAATTTTGTCAAATGGAACATTATTTGAATGTTTACTGGACATTGAAATAACTTGTTTAAAAAAGACCACAGAGCAGTGGTTGAAAACATGGTTGCACATTTGCATTCTGAGAAACAGTTGTCTAGAGAAACAATGGATTCAATTAGCAAGATGGGTTTTGTCAATAGTGGTGATCAACATCCTTTGACTGTGTGAGAGTCAGAACTCTACCCCCCACCGAGTGTTTCTGGAAAGCTTTGAAATCCATCAACCCTCAAGAAGCTGCTGTTGCAAACAAAGAGATGGTCACATGACTTACCTGTTAGTAAGACTGAGGCTTTTGAAATATGCCTGACACAGAAAGGAGCAGACTGCATTTTGGATGACCAAAGAGAAGCAAGGTCTCTCTCTCTCTCTCTCTCTCTCTCTCTGTCTCTCTCTCACGCAAAGTTCCAGGGACCCATGGAAATAACCTAAGCCTCAAGACAGAAGACTCTGTAGCATTCTGCTACCAGTGAAACAAGTTTGAAAGTGTGCACTGGGCCCCAACAAGAACTGCAAAACTTAACTTCAATCAAAGACTTTACATCTAACCCAAAACCAGTAACTGAATTCTATCTACTACTTCAAACCTTCCCCCCCTTTAATTCTTCTCCTCTGTCTCTATTTGCGTGTGTGTTTATCGCATATGCATGCTAGCGTGGTTGCGTCACATATTTTTAGTAGTTTTAACTGAGTTAGAGTTTTAAGGTTAATAAACTTACACCTTTCTTGTTTAAACCTACTAAAACCTGTCTGGTTGATTCCTTTACAATTACAATTAGAGAACAGTGAGCAAGAACTCACTGAGGGGAAGCTAAAAATACTGCACTTTAAAAGTTAAACCCTGCTATGGCCAAACCAGGAAAAGGCCGAGAGCAGAGCCCTAGACCCCTTCCTCACCCTGGTCCTAACAGTGGGCATCAAGTGGGCAGATGGAGTATAATCTACGTAAGTGTGAAGTTATGCACTTTGGTCGTAAGAATAGAAAAGCAGAATATTTTTAAAAGGTGTGCAATTTGTAAGTGTTGATGTTCAGAGACTTGGGTGTGCTTGTACAAGGAACACACAAAGTTAACATGCAGGTACAAGAAGCAATTAGGAAGGCAAATGGCATGTTGGCCTTTATTGCAAGGAGATTGGAGTACAGGAATAAGGAAGTATTTGCTACAACTGTACAGGATTTTGGTGAGACCACATCTGAAGTACTGTGTGCAGTTTTGGTCACATTTAAGAAAGGATATACTTACATTGGATGCAATACAGCGAAGGTTCACTAAAGTGGTCCCTGGGGTTGTCCTATGATGAGAGGCTGAGTGAATTGGGCCTGTATTCTCTGGGGATTAGAAGAATGAGAGGTAATCTCATTGAAACATTCAAGATTCTGAAGGGGCTGGATAGGGCAGACACTGAGAGATTGATTCTGTTGGTTGGGGAATCTAAAACATGGAGGCACAGTGTCAGGATAAGGGGCTGATCATTTAGGATTGAGATGAGGAGAAATTACTTCACTTAAAGGGTTGTGAATCTTTGGAATTCTCTACCTCAGAGGGTTCTGGATGTTCCATCATTGAATACATTTATGTCTGGGATAGACAGAGTTTTGGTCTCTCAGAAAATCAAGGGATATGGGGAGCGGGTGGGAAAGTGGAGTTGAATCCTAAGATCAGCCATAATCGTATTGAATGGCGGAGCAGGCTCGATGGGCCATATGGTCTACTTCTGCTCCTATTTCTTGTGTTCTTGTGCATGTCTCAGGATAAATCAGACTGCTCACAACCTTGGTGTAGATTTCAACCTCAAGTTAAGCTTTCAACCACATCTTCTCTTATCATAAAGACTGCCAACTTCCCTCTCTGCAATATCATTCATCTCTATCCCAATCACAGCCTATCTGTTGCTGGACTCTGTGCTGAGGGTATCACCTCCTTCGACATGCAGCCCTGTGTCCATCCCTTCTGTCCCGTGGAGCTGCATATGGCTGTGGAGAAGGCAGCTGCTGCTGCTGGAGTTGCTGCCCCTGTCGCCATGGCTGCTGACCTGGAGAAGGTTGCACCTCCTCCATAGAGGTCCAAGCAACTGCAGAATGTGTAGACCTCATGTCACAGGCAATACAGTGAGATTACCCTTAGTCCAATCCAAGGCACTTGCAATAAATTGCTCAAAGTTGCTGTCCCCTACTAAATCTCTGAATTTAGGCAGAGTTCAGCACAAGTCTTTCACTGTGGCACACCACAGGCTTGCTGGCTTCACCCTTTGTACAGCTCATATTAGATCAGTTTCAGTCTACAATGAGTTCTCGCTATGCACTTGCCTTCTCCAACCTGGTGACTTGCAGACCACAGCATGGAATTCGCGAGCTGTTGGCAGGGATGCATTCCAGGCTTAAAAAGTCTCTTAATTGCTTGTTAAACTATCACAATTGGTTCCCTGCTAGACCCACGGGGGTTTCCCCGCTGGACTCGCAGGCCATCCTGGGGAAAACTGGAAGAGGGCAGGATCACTTTGGAATTTCGACCCAATGTCCTTTTCCATGATCTTCCTGGCCCACTTGCCCCTGATCCCAACTCCAATGGGCTGGGAAAATTCTGCCCATTGTCGCAGAAAACGATCCTGAACACACCCAAGAAATTCACTACCTTTTGGACATGTGCTAATCTGCATATCACAATCTATATGATCATCAAAATACCCCATTTAAAGCATTCTGCCTTTACTCCATGCTTGTCTAATCTCAGCATTTATACAATCTACAGCTAATACTGTGTGCCTATACAGAGCTCCTACTACAGTCTTAAATCCTTTTCTTTTTCTTCATTCTACCCATAAAGTCTCCATTGCCTGCTTACCTCTTGTTCTATCCTCTCTCATATTGAAGTGATTTCATCCTTAATCACCAAGGCTGCTCTTCCCCCCTCTACCATTTTCTCCATCTTTCCTGTAGACCTTATAGCCTAGTACATTTAGTTTCCAGTCCTGACCATCTTGCAGCCATATCTCAGGAATGGTTACCATTCCATACCTCCAAATTGAATTTACACCTGCAATTCATTCTATTTGTTCCTCCCTTTGTTACCTCCAGACTTGCCTATTCCAGCATACTCCTGGCTGGTCTACCACATTCTACCCTCTGTAAATTTGAGGTTATCCAAAACTGTGCTGCATGTGTCTTAACTAGTATCAAGTCCCATTCACCTATCACCCCTGTGCTTGCTGACCCACATTGGCTCCTGGCAACATCTTGAGTTTAAAATTCTCATCCTTGTTTTCAAATTCTTGCATGGTCTTACACCTCCCTATCTCTGTAATCTCCTCCAGCCCTTAACCCTCTGAGATATCAGTGCTCATCTAATTCTGGCCCCTTGAGCATCCCCGATTTTAACTGCTGCACCATTGATGGTGGTGCCTTCAGTTGTCTAGGCCCTAAGATATGGAATTCCCTCCCTACAGCTCTCCACCTCTCAATCTTGCTTCCCTCCTTTAAGACACTGCTTGAAACCTACTTCTTTGACCAAGCTTTTGGCCATCTGACCTAATATCTCCTTATATGGCTCTGTGTTATATTTTGTTTGAAGCGCCTTGGGATGTTTTATTTTGTTAAAGGTGCTGTACAAATCTAAGTTGTTGTTGTTGTTCTTATAATCTGTGTTTTTGTATGAAGGACACTTATTCGGGCCATACACCCATATTTCTCCAGGCCCCCCCACCCCATCGATGCTGCCCCCCGCCCTCACAATCCCCCCAGCTCGCTCTCCTCCTCTTCACTCTCTTGCTGTGATCTGGTGCTGCAGGCCTACCCTTGCGTGGCTCCATGTTAAAATTCCTCCACTACAGCAAATAAAAGGTTCCCTTGGGAGACGACAGAATCAGGTGGAATTGATTCATTCAAATGTAAATTAGATAGATTTCTTTAGGAAATTAAAATTTTTGGATACAGTATATGAGTAATTTGACGTGATAGGTGCAGCATGCTTGGGATGAATAGGTAATATTAGACCTTTGGTTCCCACAGCTCCCCATCAACGGGACTTTTCCTCACCTCAGTCTGTGTCTCTTGCAGATTAATTGATAGAGATGATTGCCATAATTAGTCAACAACTTCATTATTGTATCGTGTGACTACCAGGCTCAGAGAATGCGAACTAGATGGACCTTGGTCTTTTTTGTCCAGCAAATGGAACTCATGAGTGCATGTATCTTCCGCTTGCTCTGCTTATTAAAGTTATATAAGTTTAATAAGTGATACCTTAGCTAATGTAGAATGGGAGAGCACAGAAAACAAACGTGTCAATTTTAACCAAGAGCAGGTTTCAGGCAGTGTGAGTGCCAAACTCACTCACTGGCCTAAATTTCAGGACCGAGGTATTTTAAACTACAGACTTCAGTTAAATTTGATTGCAAGGTTTCCCACGCAATCACATTGGGCAATGGGACGTGCATCCATTTTCAAAATGTAATTTCTGGTGGACTCCCAAAGGCCTATTTAAAGTGGGAATGCACATCTTAAAGGGAGACTACATTTCCTTCTGGAAGATTTTTGCTGTGAGAAGATTCTTTCAGGTAATGAGTTGGAAGCAAGCACTCCCGGGATTACTGAAAACTTGGTGGTGGTCCTGGTTGAAGAGGCAAGGGTGAGAAAGGATGTTCTGTTTCCACAAAAGGCAGGAATATTCCAAAAATCATCTGGAAGAGAGGTGACTGAGATTGTCAGCTCCAGGAAGATCATCCCCAGAACCTGGTTTTAATACAGAAAATGTTTCAGTTCTTCATTTTGCCAATTCTTTCAATAACCCCTGACAAGAACCCTTTCTTCTCCTTCTGCCAACACCCTGAATAATTCCCTCCTCCACCTCACATCCATCTCTGCCCATCACAAGGCCACATGACAGTAGCTCTCATTCTCAGTCCAAACATATGCTCATCTCTTGCTTGTTTCGTTCACAGAACTCTGTTCTCATGGCAGCTATTTCAATCTCATGACTCCATCCTTATCCCACACTCCAGCCATTTGTTTTCCATTCAACACCTCCTCGTCCTGTTTGCATCTTGCTTCTTCTTCCTGTCAGCATATACACTACCAGCAGAAGCCCCACACATCGGCGTTCTGTTGTCTCACTTACGATGTTTGCGCAATTGACTGGCAGAGTGAGCCAGCTGATGGCCCATACCTATGATTTTGAGACAGGAGCCACATTACTGACGTCCAGAATGCTGGGACGACATGCCAAGTGGGCATTCTGTCACAGATCTCTGGATTGACCTCTATAAATATTGGATTGACCCAGTGCCAGCAAGTTAAGTGTGGAGGTGGATGAGGGGGGGGGGGCGGGGTGGTGGGGGTGGTATATGGGTGGCATGAAATCCAATTATATGCCGATCCTGCAAGTTTGTTAATGTCTTCTTGTAATTTGATACAGCCGTACTCCGTATGACTATTACCCAACTCCCTCACATTTGGCATTCTCTGCCTATTTAGAAATTGTGTTTTAATCCAAAGTCTAAATTATTAATATAAATTGTGAACAACAGTAGTGTCAACACTGATCCTTGTCAGACCTGACTTGTCACCATCTGCTACTCTGAATGGCAAGCCTTTCCTCCTACCCTCTGCCTTCTATCTTGTAGCCAGCTAATTTACCATTCTGCTACTTGTTCCCTGACTCCGCATGCTCTGATCTTATTTATTAGCCTATTATAGGGTGAAATTTTGTTCAGCTCCTGATGTTGGGCTGCGTGGCAGGGGGTGGGTGCGGGTGGCCGGAAGATCGGAGCAGCAGTGGCCTGCCACGGAGACCAGTGCCAGGACTGCCGGGCCCAATCTTCCTGGTGGTGGCATGGCTCCGTGGGGCTCCCTCCCCCACCACCACTTGGCAAAGGGACCCAACTTTAAATATTTAATAAACTTTATGAATACATTTAAATACAACTGCCTGCGATCTTACGGTTGGATCTGGATCTTCCGTGAGACGGGCGGCACTCTCGTCTTCGTTTTCATTTTCCTGTCCAGGGAAAGCTGGCAGCACTGAGGTGGGGAAGGAGAAACTCAGGATTTTTAGTGTAGTGGAGGGTGGGGGGTGGGGAAACGGGATCAACTGTGCATTTTTAGTGTAGGGGGAGGAAAGGGGTGACCTCTGCACTTTGTGCAGTTGGTGGGGGGAAGGGGTCAACTCTGCACTTTGTGCAGTGTGGGGAAGAAGGGGTCAACTTTGCAATGTCAGTGTATTGCGGGGAGAACGGGACAAAGATTTATTTTCAGTGTAGTGAAAGGGGGAGTATGGGGTTCAACTCTACAATCTCTGAACAGGGCTGGCAGCCCTTTAGAAATGGCACCAATGCTTAGGCAGAGACAGCTGATGTTGTTCACGGCGTTGTCGAGGCTGCCCCCGCCACATGATTGGGGGGAGGGGGTTGGGCAGCTGCTCTGCATATTTTAAATGAGCTACCGTGCTTAAGATTGTGGCGCGTGCGGCCCGTGCGGCCCGTGCGTGCTGGCCGCCATTTTTTATACTCAATTCAGCCCTCAGATCTGTTACATTTACTATAATACCCTTATCTGCTCTCTTTGTTGTTTTTGCAAAGAATTCAATGAGGTTGATCAAGCAAGCCTTTCCCTTTGAAATCCATGTTGAGTATTCATGATTATATTTTGGTTTCTAAATGTTTTTCAATTTTCTCCTTTAGTAGGGATTCCATTATTTTTGCTACCGTTAATGTTAAGTTCACTGGTCCATTGATCCCTGGATATGTTCTATCTCCCTTCTTAAAAATAGATATAACATTAGCTATCTGCCAGTCCTCTGGTACTATAGCTTTTCTTAACGAGTTATTAAATATGTTTAATAGCATCTATGCTATCTCTTTCCTAGTTTCTTTTAAAATACACGGATGTATTCTGTCCAGACAAGGAGTTTTATGCACTTTGATTTTAACTAGTTTATTTAATATTTCTCCTCTTTTTATTTTGAATGTGGTTATATCATTTCTAATCTCATTTCCTGATGTCATGTTCATCTGATCGGTCTCTCTAGTAAAAAATATTGAAGCAAAGTAAATATTTAATATTTCTTCCATTTTGCTATTGCTGCTTGTGATTTTCTATCATGCAGCCCTTTGTGGCCCAATTCCCACACTGACTTTCCTTTTTTTATTTATGAGCCCGTAGATTACTTTCTTATTTTGCTTTAGAAAATCGCAGAATTGTTAAAGTGCATTGTGTCTGCACTGGCTCTCCTAATGTGCATTTCATCTAGTGCCAATACCCCGCCTTCTCCCTGCACATTCTTCCTTTTCATATAACAGTCTAATTCCCTTTTCAATTCTTCAATTGAGCCTGCCTCCACCACACCCTCAGGCAGCGCATTCCAGACCTTAACAACTCATTGCGTGAAAAAGCTTTTCCTCATGTCGCTTTTGCTTCTTTTACCCATTACTTTAATTCTGTTCCATCTCATTCTCAAGCCTTTCACGAGTGGGAACAGTTTCTCTCTATCTACACTGTCCAGACCCCTCATGAGTTTGAATACTTCTATCAAATCACCTCTTAGCCTTCTCTTCAAGGAAAACAGTCCTAACTTCTCCAATCTATAACTGAAGTTCCTCTTGCCTGGAACCGTTCTTGTGAATTTTTTCTGCAACCTCTCTAACACCTTCACGTCCTTCCTAAAGTGTGGTGCCCAGAACTGGACACAATACTCCAGCTGAGGCCAAACTAGTGTCTCGTACAAGTTCAACATAACTTCCTTGCTCTTGTACTCTATGCCCCTATTAATAAAGCCCAGGATATTGTATACTTTATCAACCGCGCTCTCAACCTGTCCTGCCATCCCCATGACTTATGCACATATACATCCAAGTCCCTCTGCTCCTGCACCCCCTTTAGATTTGTACCCTTTATTTTATATTGCCTCTCAATGTTCTTCCTACCAACATGTATCACTTCACATTTCTCTGCATTAAACTTCATCTGCCACCTGTCTGCCCATTCTACCAACTTGTCTATGTCCTTTTGAAGTTCTACACTATCCTCCTCAGAGTTCACAAGGCTTCCAAGTTTCGTATCATCCGCAAACTTTTAAATTGTGTCCTGCACATAAAGGTCCAAATAATTAACATACATTGGGAAAAGCAAGGATCCCAACAGTGAGCCCTGGGGAACTCCACTACAAACCATCCTCCAGCCCGAAAAGCATCCATTAACCACTACTCATTGTTTCCTGTCACTCAGCTAATTCCATATCCACATTGCTACTGTCCCGTTTGTTCCATGAGCTATAACTTTGCTCACAAATCTGCGTGCGCCACTGTATCAAATGCCTTTTGGAAGTTCCTACACACCATATCAACTGAATTGTTGTCATCAACATTCTCTGTTACCTCTTCAAAAAACTCCAATAAGTTAGTTAAACATGATTTTCTGTTAAGAAATCCATGCTTGCTTTCTTTAATTAACCCACATTAATTTTGTCCCGAATTATTTTTTCAAAAGTTTCCCCACCACCGAAGTTAAACTCACTGGCCTGTAGTTGCTGGACTTATCTTTACACCCTTTTTTGAACAAGGGTGTAACATTTGCAATTCTCCAGTCCTCTGGCACCAGTCCGAGTCTAAAGAAGAGTGCTAAATCATGGCCAATGCCTCTACAATTTCCACTCTCACTTCCCTCAGTATCCTTGGATGCACCTCATCCAGTCCTGGTGCGTTATACACTTTAAATACAGACAGCCTATCAAATACGTCCTCCTTATCAATTTTAAACTATTATCTGAATTATCTCCCCTTTCACCTTAGTGAAGACAGACGCAAAGTATTCATTTAAGACCTTAGCTGCGCCCTCTGTCTCCATGCGCAGATCCCCTTTTTGGTCCCTAATCGGCCCAACTCCTCCTTTTACCATCCTTTTACTATTTATATGTCGATAAACACTTTGGGTTTCCCTTTAATGTTAGCTGCCAGTCTCCTTTCATATCCTCTCTTTGCTTCCCTTATTTTCTTTTTTACTTCTCCTCTGGACCTGCTTTATTCAGCCTGCTTCCCAATAGTGTTTATTTATTTAGAGATACAGCACTGAAACAGGCCCTTCGGCCCACCGAGTCTGTGCCGACCAAGAACTACCCATTTATACTAACCCTACAGTAAACCTATATTCCCTACCACCTACCTACACTAGGGGCAATTTACAATGGCCAATTTACATATCTCCTGCAAGTCTTTGGTGGTGGGAGGAAACCGGAGCACCCGGCGAAAACCCACGCGTTCACAGGGAGAACTTGTCAACTCCGCACAGGCAGTACCCAGAATTGAACCCGGGTCCCTGGCGCTGTGAGGCTGCAGTGCTAACCACTGCGCCACTGTGCCGCCCCTATCAGGCTTCTCTATCTGGCATCTGTCATGAACACATTTTTTCTTCTTTATCTTAATCGCTATCCCTTTTGCCATCCACGAAGCTCTGGATTTGTCTACCCTACTTTTCCCATTTGAGGGAACATACCTTGACTGTGTCCGAACTATCTCTGCTTTTCCTGCCAACCTTTGACTCCAATTTATTCGCCCCAGCTCCATTCTTCCCCCAGTTAATTATTCTTACTCTGGATTGCTCTTTGTCCTTTTCCATAGTCAGCTTAAACCTTATGATGCAATGATCACTGTCCCCTAAATGTCCTCCTACTGATACTTGATCCACTTGGCCCACCTCATTCCCAAGAACCAGGTCTAGCAGTGCCTCCTTTCTCATTGGACTAGAAACATACTGCTGTAGAAAATTTTCCTGAACACATTCTAGGAACTCTTACCCCTCACTGCCCTTTACACTACTACTATCCCAGTCTATGTTTGGATAATTAATGTCCCCCATTATAACTACCCTCTAATTTTAGTCTCTGTGATTTCCTTTCAAATTTGTTCCTCCACATTCTTCCCACTAGCTGGTGGCCTATAGACAACACCGAGCAATATAACTGCACCTTTTTTTGTTCCTTAGCTCTAGCCAAATAGATTCCATCCTGACCCCTCTGGGACATCCTTTTTCTCCAACTCTGCAATGCTCTCCTTAATTAATACCACCACCCCTCCCCATTTTTTCCCTTTCCCATCTTTCCTGAACACTTTGTATCCAGGAATATTTAACACCCAATCCTGCCCGGCTTTGAGCCAGGTTCCTTGGTTATGTTCCTTGGTAATTTAATTTCATAGTTCCTCTTTGCCTTTATGGTGGTTTTTTGACTTCTGTCCAAATCATTTCATATTCTTCCTTGTCATGCTCTCCCCTCTTGTCAAGGTATTTAATATAAGCCACCTTCCATACCCTCAATTTTTCCCTTATGTCTTTATTCATTCATGGTGTTGCATCAGTGTTATTTGTCCTTGTTTTTTTAAAGGAATATATTTTTCTTCGACTCTGTCGAATGCTATTTCAAATGTTTCCCATTCATTTACGTGGATAGACTGGAGAAGCTGAGGCTGTTCTTCTTGGAGAAGAGAAGATTAAGAGGAGATTTGACAGAGGTTTTTAAAATAGAGGGGTCTAGACAGGGTAGATAGGGTGAAATTGCTCCCGTTGGTGTAAGGATTGAGAACCAGAAGACATCAATTTAAGGTAATTGCAAAAAAGCAATGGCGACATGAGGAAAAACTTTTTTACATGTGGTTAGGATCTGGAATGCACTGCCAGAGAGTGTGGCGGAGGTAGATTCAATCAAGGCCTTCAAAAGAAAATTGGGTAGTTAGCTGGCAAAAAAAAAATTGCAGGGCTATTGTGTAAAGGTGAGGGTGTGGAACTAGGTGAGTTGCTCTTGGAGAGAGCTGGCATGGACACAATGGTCACCTTCTGTGCTGTAACCATTCTATGATTCTATGATATATCATTGTTTGCCAATATTGTTGCCCATTTTATTTTCCCAAGTTCTATTCTGAGCCCTTCAAAATCAGCTTTTCTTGGATCTATTATATTAAAATGTATTACAATATGGTTGCTATCGCCTAGATGTCCCAATACTTCTGCTTCTCTTATCTGCTCTGGTTCATTCCCCATTACAAGATCCAGTAACAAATCCTCCCTTCTTAAGCTTCTTACATACGAGGTTAGAAAAGAGTCCTGTAAACATGGTGGGAAGCCCATTTCCCTGTCGCCCTTTATCTAACTCTTCTGGCTAGTTAATTTCAGAGTAGTCGAAACCCCCCAGGATTACTTTTCCATGTTTTTTTTCATTTCTCTAATTTGTTTGCATTTTGCTTCCTCAGCCTCCCTTCCACTGTTAGATGGTCTGTAATCTACCCTTATTAAGCATGATTATTCCTTTATTATCTTTATCTCTATCTAAATGAATTCTATTTCTGTCTTACTGAGAGCTGGGTCACTGTTTTCTGCTGCCATTATGTTATCTCCAATAAGTACAGCTACTCCATCTTCCCTTTTTCCCTCTCCATCCTTTCGAAATATATTATACCCTGCCATGTTTACTTACCAGTCCTGATTTTTCTGTAGTCGTGTCTCAGTAATCCCCACTCTATCTGGTTCCTTGCAATGTTCAGTTCTCCTATTCTTATAACTCTATTTATTCCCAGGCCACGTATGTTCTCCCTTAGTTTAGTTCTATGGTCTCCTTTCCTGTTTCATTTATATTTAGGCTTGTTTCATTTCCTGTAGATCACTCCTCACTGTCACGCTCATGCAATACAAACTTATGAACTATAACTAAGAACTTTTGAAGTATAAACCCGAAACAGACACTTTCCTGTAAAATAAAATGGAGTTGAGCGATCAGGTGATTTTTTTTTCTTCCAATATACATGGAACTGCAAGAACCCCGAGCTAATTTTTATGTCTGGTCAAGTCTTGGAAAAGTCATTAAAATGCAAACGGCCCTTCCTGTGAATTTTTCCCATGATTAAAAAAAAACTGGGTTCACAATTAATGTTGCAGGCTCTTTATGCTGAATTTGTAAGCTTCCAAGATGGCGTGAGACGTGCGCCACAGAGCCGCCGCAACATTTCACATGGCGGCATATTAACATAGAGGGGGCGGTCGCCTGCCCCGATGACATAGAGGGGCTGGCGCTATGTCCCCGGCAATGGCGTCTTGCGCCACCGCGCAGGTGCCATTGCCAATTTTAAAGGGCTTCAAGCCCTTACAGGTCATTACCATTTTTTAAAGAGGAATAGATTGTACAGTGAGTTGAAAAAGTTTAATAAAAGATTGGTGCCCCTCTCCCACTCCCCCACAATGGCCACAAACTTTATTTATGGCCCTCTCACCCCAAATAAAACTTTTCTTCTCAACCTGAACTTTTCCCCTCAAACATCATCACCTTTGCTCTTCAACCCCTTCCCACGATCCCCTCAGCTAATAGTAAGAGTTTTCCCTGCACCCCACCAGTCCTGAAAATTTCACTCCTCCCCCCTCCCCACCAGTGTTACGCCTTGGATCTCCAAATGGAGATCCGAAGGCACGGGACTTTCGGCCGCCATGCTGGAATATCAGTGTGGGACGGCCGTCGCTGCAAGGTAAGTAATTATTCATTACTTAAACTTTATTAACATATTTAAATTAAGGTTTTCTTGCCATACGGCAGGAGGGGTCACCCTGAGGCCTTGCCACTGCCCGTAACATGGGATGGGGCCTTCCCAATGTCAAAGCCCGTGGCGGGCCTCTCCCACTAGAATTTTCCAGGAACCCCCAACACAATCCCTGATGGTGGGGGCCTCTTAAAATTCAGCTCTTTGACTCCAAACTTGAAATCCAGAAAATGGGTGTGAACAGCTCTATTTTATCAAGATGGTATGTAGATGAGTGATACTCAGACACCATTGTCTGACAATGGCCTAACCATCAGAAATTATTTATGAGGAAAATTGAAAGAGATTCTCTGGTCACATGACAGAAACTGGAGGATAAATTTTATAAGCCAGCTGCCGAAATCGGCGGCAGATGAATAAAATGGCGGCCCACCAGTGCGGGCTGCACACCAAAGATTCCAAGCGCGGAGGCTCATTTAAATAGCTGGGGCAGGCCACCAACCCCGCCCCCGCCCACCAATCATGTGGAGGGGGCAGGCTGTCCGTCCCTGGCAATGGTGTCAGTTGCCTGTGCGCAGACCCTGACACCATTTTTAAAGGGCTATCAGCCCTACTGGGACATTTAAATATTTAAAGTGACATTGAATAAAAATAAATAAATACATTTCTTTTGCCCCTCTCCCAACCCCCAATATCAATTAAGTGAATTATTTGCTCTACCCCCCAAAATAATTGCCTTCACAATCTGACCTTCTCCCACAAACTTTAAACCAAAACCCTTCCCACCATCCCCTACATCCATGACGTTCACTTAACCCCCGTCTCCTCCCCTCCCGCTTTGAGAAACTTACCACCTGCCCCCTCCCCACCAGTGTTGTGTCGCGCTTCCCCGGACGGGGATCCGAAGGCACAGCAGTACCAGCCGCCAGGGTGAAGATCTTGGTGAGACTTCAGGAGGCGACGGCAGACTCATTTATTCAGGTAAGTTAATTTATTTAAATATTTAAATGGCAGTCCCATCACCGAGCGGAGGGAGGGCCACGAGGCCTCATCGCTGACAGCAATATCGGGCTGGGCCCTGCCAGTGTTGAGGTCCATGACTGGCCTCATCTGGGGCATTCGTTATGCGCACCCACCACCCCCCCCCGCCCCCCAACCGCCACAACCACGGTTCCTGGCTCTATAAAATCCAGCCCTAGGTTTCTGATAAGGCATATTCTGAGCAGACGTTCAGAAACATCCACACCAATGGAGAGTAAAGTCCTTGATTAAGACCACCGGCTTTAAGCCACATGTAGGCAGAGACTTGAATTGGCCTTGAGTTCTCCATCTGAGGAACTGTACCAGGGCTTTGCCATCGTACCTTGACTGGAGTATAACAAGAGAAATCTGCTACTGTGAATATAAGACAACAGTGAATCCATCTTCCTAAACCTTTAGAGCTTTGTCTTTAGTGGAAAAAAAAGGAATATGGGCCTGATCCTTTCAAGTCTTCACCCCATGTACCTTGTGAAAGGATCAAGAATGAATTAAAGAATTTGGTAAAAAAAACAAAAGTGACATGAGGAAAAACTTTTTCATGCAGAGAGTGGTTAAGGTCTGGAATGCGCTGCCTGACAGTGTGGTGGAGGCAGGTTCAGTTGAAGCATTCAGCAGGGAATTAGACAGTTATATGAAAAGGAAGAATGTGCAGGGTTATGGGGAGAAGGTGGGGGAATGGAACTGAGTAAATTGCTCTTTCGGAGAGCCGGTGAGGACATGATGGACTGAATGGCCTCTTTCTGCACTGTAACAATTCTGTGATTCTGTGACCAGAGAAATCTTGAAATCTTAAGACCTAAATGCATGCTACTTTTATAATCACAATCTTTTCTTGAGTGTGTGTGTATCTGCATTTGTGTGAGAGTGCGTGTAGTGGGTGTTGGGTGTTGAACAATAAACATTTATCTTTCTTTTAAAACTTAGGTGAAAACCTGTCATTTGTCTGTTCCTGACAATTAAAGTACTCAGGAGCAAAACAATTTTTATAAAACATGCTGTCTTCAGTCAGTCGAGATGTGAAAAGGGAGAGCCATCCGTATCATCTCCCTCCTGTCCGTAACACCACATCATACTACTTTAAAGCCTTTGCTACCCTCCAAATTACCCTTTCTGCTGGGACCCTGGTCCCATTCCGGTTCAGGTGGAACCCATCCCATTGGTACAGCTTTCCTGTCCCTGTACTGGTGCCAATGACCCATACAGTTCTCATAGCAGTCCTTTAGCGATGTATTAATTCTTTTGATCTGTTTCTATGCCAACTTGCACATGGCTTCTGCAATAATACAAATATTATTATCCTTGATGCCTTGCTTTTTAATTTAGTTCCTAGCTCCTGATATTCCCTCAGCAGGACCTCCTCTCTGTTCTCACCTCTGTCTTTTGTTCTGATATGGACCATGACAGCTGGATTTTCCCACTCCCTTTCCAAGCCTCAGCCTCTAGACTTTTTAGTCTCTTCAGTCTCCTATGGAAGGGGCCACTTCAAAGAGCTTTCTTTCAGGAACTCCCAATGTAGGAAGTCCCCCATTCTTGGCCCTACTCACTTTGACCTGATTGCCCTGTAAGAGACAGGCAGAGGCATTGCCTCTTACTACTCCAAGCAATGATTGTCCCAATTAGATCAGGACCGGCCTTTTCGAAGCCATCCCACTGGACTCCTCCCAGAGTAACAGTGGGAATCTGGCAGACAGACAAGGAAATTCAATCCCACTCTATGGGCTAGATTTAGTTGAGCTCCTGACGCAGTGTCCGTGGTGGGGGTGGCGGGGGGGGGGGTGGTGCCAGAAGATCATACCGGCAGTGGTCCGCCACAGAGTCCGACCCCGGGATTGCCGGGCTAGATATTTCCGGCGGTGGCGAGGCTCCATGGTGGCCACCCTGCCGCTCGGCAATGGAATCCAACTTTAAATATTTAAATAAAGGAAATGCATACATTTAAATAACGTTCACAGTGATCTTACTGGCTGCTCAGGATCTTCCATGCGGCGGCCGTCACTTACGCAACTTCAATTTCTCGTTCAGGGAAAGCTGGCGCCATCAAGGTGGGGAAGGAGGGGTACTTAGGCTTTTTAGTGTAGTGGTGGGGGGTGGTGGTGCGGACAGAGAAATATCTGCATTTCTAATATGTAGGAGTGGCAGGGGTGACCTCTGCACTTTGTGCAGTTTTGGGAGAGAGGTCAACTTTGCGGTTTAATTGTTTTGGGCGTGGGGGACGGGGTGACACTTTATTTGTGATGTACTGGGGGGAAGGGTTTAAATATGCAATTTTTGTGACAGGTCTGGCAGCCCTTAAGTAGTGGTGCCAGCACCTGCGCAGAGGCAGCTGATGCTGTTGCCAGCTTTGCAGAGCCTGCCCTCACCATGTGATTAGGGGAAGGCGGCCTGACATTATAATGTACTGCTGTGTGCTAGATCGCATCAGTGTGGTGGCACGCGACCTGCACATATGGGCTGCTATTTTTACGGTGCCGGGAACATAAAATCCAGCCCTATATTAGTGATAGAACAGCATGTCAATGGTCAATCTCTCTGCTCGAAAGCCACACTGTGCCTCAGGGTAGACGCGCCCGGCCAGCTTCTGGAGCCTGTTTAAAGCGACTCGAGCAAAGACTTTCCCCACGATGCTGAGCAGGGAGATTTCACGGTAGTTGTTGCAGTCACCGCGGTCACCTTTGTTTTTATAGAGGGTGATGATATTGGCATCGCGCATGTCCTGAGGTACTGCTCCCTCGTCCCAGCACAGGCATAGCAGTTCATGTAGCGCTGAGAGTATAGCAGGCTTGGAACTCTTGATTATTTCAGGGCTAATGCTGTCCTTCCCGGGGGCTTTTCCGCTGGCTAGAGAATCAATGGCATCACTGAGTTCCGATTTTGTTGGCTGTACGTCCAGCTCATCCATGACTGGTAGAGGCTGGCCTGCATTGAGGGCAGTCTCAGTGACAACATTCTCCCTGGAGTACAGTTCTAGGTAGTGCTCAACCCAGCGGTCCATTTGTTTGCGTTGGTCAGTGATTATGTCCCCTGATTTAGATTTGAAGGGGGCGATCTTCTTGATGGTTGGCCCAAAAGCTCTCTTAATGCCATCATACATTCCTCTGATGTTTCCGGTGTCTGAGGCCAGCTGAATATGACTGCATAGGTGTTGCCAGTAGTCATTTGCGCAGCGTCGGGCTGTTCTTTGTGCAGCACTTCTGGCTGCTTTAAGTGCTACGGATGTTAACTCGCTGGGGGCTTTCTTGTAGTTCAACAGTGCAATGCACTTAGCGGCTATGACAGGTTCCAGCTCTTTAAAGTGAGATTGAAACCAGTCTGCATTCCTCTTCGCACGTTTGCCGTCGGTGGTCAAAGCTGACTCATAGATGGCGTCTCTGATGTGGGCCCACTTGGTCTCAGCATCCCCTGTGGGAGTGTTTTGAAGGGCTGTTACAAGTGAATTTAGAAATTTTTGTAACAGCTGTGGATGAGAAATTCTGCTTGTGTTGATGCGCGGGTGGCCCTTCTGCTTGGAATGATGCAACTTCTTTGGTTTGAGTCTAACCTTGCTGCACACCAGGGAGTGGTCAGTGTCGCAGTCCACACTGTGGCAGCTGCGTGTGATTTGAACACTGTTTAAGGAGGCTCGCCTTGTGACGATGAGGTCTAGCTGGTGCCAATGACGCGATCTTGGGTGCCTCCATGAAACCTGGTGACAGGGTTTAGTGTGAAAGAACGAGTTGGTGATGCAGGTTATGATAGGTACACAACTCAAGCAGTCTCTGCCCATTCTCATTCATCCTTCCAAAGCCATAGCGCCCAAGGCAGGAGGGCCATGAATCATGGTCGGCCCCAGCCCTTGCATTAAAGTCCCCCAGCAGGAACAGGTGTTTGGTGTTGGGGATGCTACTAATGATATTATGGAGTTCCTCGTAGAACTGGTCTTTAGCTTCAGGTGGGGAGCAGAGTGTTGGAGCCGAGAGATCGACCATTGACATGCTGTTCTCCCTTCGTCAGATACAGGAGAAATGCCGCGAACAACAGATGCCCCTCTACATTGCTTTCATTGATCTCACCAGAGCCTTTGACCTCGTCAGCAGATGTGGTCTCTTCAGACTACTAGAAAAGATTGGATGTCCACCAAAGCTACTAAGTATCATCACCTCATTCCATGACAATATGAAAGGCACAATTCAACTTAGCGGCACCTCATCAGACCCCTTTCCTATCTTGAGTGACGTGAAACAGGGCTGTGTGCTCGCACCCACACTTTTTGGGATTTTCTTTCTCCCTGCTGCTCTCACATGCGTTCAAGTCTTCAGAAGAAGGAATTTTCCTCCACACAAGATCAGGGGGCAGGTTGTTCAACCTTGCCCGTCTAAGAGCGAAGTCCAAAGACTTGCAGGTTGGTAGGTAAATTGGCGATTATAAATTGCCCCTAGTATAGGTAGGTGGTAGGGAAATATATATAGGGACAGGTGGGGATGTGGTAGGAATATGGGATTAGTGTAGGATTAGTATAAATGGGTGGTTGATGGTCGGCACAGACTCAGTGGGCCGAAGGGCCTGTTTCAGTACTGTATCTCTAAACTAAACTAAACTAAAGTACGGAAAGTCCTCATCAGGGAACTCCTCTTTGCTGATGATGCTGCTTTAACATCTCACACTGAAGAGTGCCTGCAGAGTCTCATCGACAGGTTTGCGGCTGCCTGCAACGAATTTGGCCTAACCATCAGCCTCAAGAAAACGAACATCATGGGACAGGACGTCAAAAATGCTCCATCCATCAATATTGGCGACCACGCTCTGGAAGTGGTTCAAGAGTTCACCTACCTAGGCTCAACTATCATCAGTAACCTGTCTCTAGATGCAGAAATCAACAAGCGCATGGGAAAGGCTTCCACTGCTATGTCCAGACTGGCCAAGAGAGTGTGGGAAAATGGCGCACTGACACGGAACACAAAAGTCCGAGTGTATCAAGCCTGTGTCCTCAGTACCTGGCTCTATGGCAGCGAGGCCTGGACAACGTATGTCAGCCAAGAGCGACGTCTCAATTCATTCCATCTTCGCTGCCTCCGGAGAATACTTGGCATCAGGTGGCAGTACCGTATCTCCAACACAGAAGTCCTCGAGGCGGCCAACATCCCCAGCTTATACACACTACTGAGTCAGCAGCGCTTGAGATGGCTTGGCCATGTGAGCCGCATGGAAGATGGCAGGATCCCCAAAGACACATTGTACAGCAAGCTCGCCACTGGTATCAGACCCACCGGCCGTCCATGTCTCCGCTTTAAAGACGTCTGCAAACGCGACATGAAGTCCTGTGACATTGATCACAAGTCGTGGGAGTCAGTTGCCAGCGTTCTCCAGAGCTGGCGGGCAGCCATAAAGGGGGGGCTAAAGTGTGGCGAGTCGAAGAGACTTCGCAGTTGGCAGGAAAAAAGACAGAGGCGCAAAGGGAGAGCCAACTGTGTAACAGCCCCGACAAACAAATTTTTCTGCAGCACCTGTGGAAGAGCCTGTCACTCTAGAATTGGCCTTTATAGCCACTCCAGGCGCTGCTGCACAAACCACTGACCACCTCCAGGCGCTTACCCATTGTCTCGCGAGACAAGGAGGCCAAAGAAGAAGAATTAGTGATAGACCTGTTGAATTAATCAATTCAAGAAGTGATGATTTCAATGTAACTGACAAAGCATGGAATAAACTGAGGGCATTATGTTCCTGAAGCATCTGCTTCCGTTAACCTGTCTTTTGTCTTTACACATGCTGATAGAAGTGTACATTTCCAGAATATTCTGTTCGATTTCAGTATGCATCATTTGGTGATCCCTCCACCCCTCTTCTAACCTCAGCCACAGTTATATTGGTCTAAAGGATGGGCAATAAATGCTGTTCTTGCCAGAGCTGCCCACATCCCAAAAATGAATTTAAAAAAGTAAAAAAAAGCAGCAACATAACTGCAACAAAAAGAGTTAGTAACATCAGCTGGAAAATAAAGAGTTAATGGCGTGCATGAGAAATACCATGGAATCTTAAAACACCATACAGATAACAGAGTAAGATAGTAAACAAGTTCTTTCCATGATCTGGGGCCAATTTAGGGAACACAAGCTGCTACTGGGAGCTCGCACACTGATTACACATTCATAAAACCAGATCAATGGGTAATGGAATCCTATAGCTATTTATAATGAAAATTTGCAATCTTTTTGCACACAGCAGCAGAGGAAATCTTCCTCCTCCCCTGTATACCTTTATATCTTTAAATGTAAGCTATTTTACATCAATTAAGAAATAAAACCAAGGAGAATTCTAACAAATATAGGCACAACGGAGGTAATATTTGAAATGTAAATATGTATATTGCTGATCTAATGATCGCAATGGAGTCCAGTGTGCTACACAATTCACCTGGAGCTACCTTAATCTATCACTAGCCTGATGGCCTAGACAGACTCCAGAATAGACTGCTAGTGGATGAGATTAGTCAGCTAGAAATGACTAGAGCACACACTGAGACATTTCAAAACCCAACTTTGTGAGTTATTGCTTAATTAAAAATACAATAAATGATGTATGTCGTTGATCAAAGTGATAATCACAAGAATGTGCTTTCAGAAAGGATTAGATCAGTCTGGTGCTCTCACAGATCTGCTTTAGTACTTAGAGTAACAGTGGTCTATCTGCTTCCACTTCTGTTTCTGACTTGCAACTGTTCATCAAATTGGATTTCCTGCTGCCAGACACATGCCCCATGAATTTGGTAATCTCACCGTCAGCATGTGCCGACATTATTAGGCATTGGGATAAAAATAAACAATTGTTGTCTAGTTTTAGCTGGTTAGCAATGTGTTAATTTATTCATGATACATAAACAGTTACAAACTAACTGCAGTAACCTTAAATAAAAGCAAAATACTGCAGATGCTGGAAATCTGAAATAAAAACAAAAAATCCTGGGGAAAGCAGGCTATGTGGGTGAGGAAGATTTCATCAGTTCTGATGAAAGGTCACTGACCTGAAATGTTAACTCTGCTTCTCTCTCCACAGATGCTGCCAGACCTGCTGAGTATTTCCAGCATTTTTTGATTCTATTGCATTAACCTGAACCTCTGTGCAAGCCTAAATCAATACCAATGTTTTGATAGTTATTGAGCTGTCTCTGGGCAAATTTGCTTAAGTGAGGATCCAAGTCACACAGTTCAAAAATAAACATGATGGGCTAGATTTTATGCACCCGCCACTGACAGCAGCGGCGGGGGAGAAAGATAGCCGCCCGCATGCACGGGTTGCACACCGCCGTGCCGCCGCGATCTTCCTCGCGGCGTAACATGCTAATGACCCAGTCAGGCTGCCACCCCAATCACGTGGAGGGGGCGGGTTCGCCGACACAGGCAATGGCTTCAGCTGCCTATGCGCAGGTGCTGGCGCCATTTTTAAAGTCCTGCCGGCTGATGTCAGTTTTCAAAGTTATACCCTCCTATTGTATTGATTAAAAATCTGCCACCCCTTTCCCACCCTCCCAATAACAATAAAATTCATTATTTGTCCTCTTCCCCTCCCTCCTCCCAAGCACTTACCTTCCACACTCATCTTCCCCCCCACCAAAATGAACAAAGTGCACAGGCACCCCTTCCCACCATCCCCTAGACTAATGACGTAAATTTGACCCCGTCCCCTCCTTCCCATTAAAAATCTTAAGTTCCCCTCTTCCCCACCACAGCGGTGCCTGCTTTCCCCAGACGGGAAAGTGAAGGCGCATGAGTGCTGGCCACTGCTCAGAAGATCGTGGTCCAATGGTAAGATTGGAGTCAATTTTATTTAAATGTATGCATTCTGTTAATTTGAATATTTTAACCTGGGCCCATCGCCCAGTGGTGGGGGGAGGTGGCTGCCACGAAGCCTCGCTGCCGCCGGGAAGATCGAGCACACCCCTCCCAGTGTCAGGTTCTATGATGGGCCGCTGCTGGAATAATCTTCAGGCCCCCCCCCCCCCCGCCACAAAGCCTGACGTCAGGAGCTCTGTGAACTCCCAGCTGACGTGTGATTGCATGAGATACATGTATAGTTGGAAGCTTCTTCTTAATCTGAAAGATAGCTATTTAAATTCCAGCAAACTCTGTTAAGTTCATTTTGAAAATATATGCTTACATTCATCAAGTTTAAGCAAGGGGCAACGCTAGGCAATGGAATTCTTCCTCTTTCAAGAAACCAGTGTCAGCATCAAGCAGCAGAGCCAGAGGTCGATGTCATGCCCAGTAAAGATATATTCTATGCCTAACTTTTAAGATATGAACTTTTTTCAATGTGGGCTCCTTGAAATTGATTTTTCCTTTATAAACGTGAACAATGTGCTGCAAAGATGTCCACAAAAGGTCAGATAACCTGGCCTGTGTATTCAAAACCTGCCTCACTGTCTCGAAAGGACAAAATGATACATTCCAAACTAAGAGGTGTTAACTATACCCATCCTGGAACCATCAAGAGACATTCCTGAATTGAATAGGTTCTTCTGAGACAAAGAAGGTGTAAAGTAGCCACATCATAACAGAATGGCACCCATCCAGACATCAATAGATAACTATGCCTTCCACATCCTGGTCTATTGTGTGGTCACATCAGGGAGAAGACCATGTGTCAACTAACAGAAATGCTAATGTGATGGATTTTGACCTTAAAAGGTGGCCCTCTGGAGAGAGAGGAGAGATCACAACAACAACACAGAAAGCAGTCCATTGTGAGGCTGCAGAAAGAGATCCAGCCAAAGCAAGGAAGAAATCCTGCTGCTAATTCTACACTTCAACTTGCTGCAGCAGAGAATTGAAGGTGACTGTCACCTCCAGTCTGAAGTCTTAACCACCAGAAATCTACAACACCTCAACAAGTTCAAGATTGCAAACATCCAGGCCTGTACCTTTAAAAGAGACTGTCCTTCTGAGAAGATTCAACAGGTTTTCTGTAAACCACAGAAAACCTACCTCATTTTAAACCACTTACCCTTTTCCCTCTCTATCTACCTATTCTTGTGTGAGTGAATGTGTGCATGAGCGAGGTTGCGACCATTTTGGAAATAGTGTAAAAATAGTTATTTTTTACGAGACAATCTGTCATTTGTCTAATAATAAAAGCAAAATACTGCGGATGCTGGAAATCTGAAATAAAAACAAGAAATGCTGGAAGTACTCAGCAGGTCTGGCAGCATCTGTGGCGAGAGAAGCAGAGTTAACGTTTCGGATCAGTGACCCTTCTTCAGAACTGGTAAATATTAGAAATGTGAAAGGTTATAAGCAAGTAAAACGAGGGTGGGGCAAGAGATAACAAAGGAGAAGGTGTAGAAAAAAGAAAAAAATAACTAAAAATAAAAGTAAAAAGGGGGGCCCGTCATGCTCTGAAATTATTGAACCAATGTTCAGTCCGGCAGGCTGTCGTGTGCCGAATCGGTAAATGAGATGCTGTTCCTCGAGCTTGCGTTGATGTTCAATGGAACACTGCAGCAATCCCAGGACAGAGATGTGAGCATGAGAGCAGGGGGGAGTGTTGAAATGGCAAGCAACCGGAAGCGTGGGGTCATGCTTTTGGACTGAACGGAGGTGTTCCGCAAAGCGGTCACCCAGTCTGCGTTTGGTCTCCCCAGTGTAGAGGAGACCACATTGTGAGCAGCGAATACAGTATACTACATTGAAAGAATTTCAAGTAAATCGCTGCTTCACCTGAAAGGAGTGTTTGGGGCCTGGGACAGTGAGGAGAGAGGAGGTAAATGGGCAGGTATTACACCTCCTGCGATTGCAAGGGAAGGTGCCATGGGAAGGGGATGAGGTGGTGGGGGTAATGGAGGAGTGGACCAGGGTGTCGCAGAGGAACGATCCCCTCGGAATGCTGACAGGGGAAGGGAGGGGAAGATACGTTTGGTAGTGGCATCACCCTGGAGGTGGCGGAAATGGTGGAGGATGATCCTTTAGATATGGAGGCTGATGGGTCATTTGTCTGTTTATTTGACCCTAAAACACTCAGGGGCTAACTCATCATTTTAAACAAAACATGATTGCAGTCATTTGGGAGGTGAACAGTGGGAACCACCCACACTGTTTACCACTTGTCTGTAACACAGAGTAAAGCTCTCTTTATTTGTGCAAAATTAATGCCCCAAACCCAACCTCAGAAGAGCAACCCTTACTGCATCAATGTGGGATTTTTTTTTTCTATTTCCCACACCAGCTATCCAGTCACATGGCAAAGAAAGATCTTGCATTTATATAGCACCTTTCTTATTTTAAATTCTCTCTTCCATTCCCTTTTAAATCTTAAGTGCCGATTTTGACTTGTTCAAATCAGTATTAACAAGGTGGTAATGGCCTCAAAATGAGGTTGGAAGACTTACTGCCCAATCGATGCTCTGGCTGCTATCAGTTTGAAACCTGTTTGTGTGACCTTGCTGTGTGCAAATTAACTGCGGAGTTTCCTACATTACAACAGTGAGTACACTATAAAAGCATTCTATTAGCAGTAACACACATGTGCCAGGCCTGAGACTGTGAAAGGTACCATATAAGTACAACTCTTTCAGGCCTTCCCTTCTTTACACTATTTCTTATGCTTTTGCTTGTGTGCTTCAGGCATTAGTCACAACTATTGAGAATAACATGGTTTACAGTTTCATAGGGCTGAATTTTAATGGCTTGCCGCCGTTCTCGGAAGGATTTTCTGGACCCCCCTGCCACGACCCCCGACGTTGGAGGGCTGGTAAAAGCTAGTGAATGCTTTACTAATAGGACTCATAGGCCATAATTTTACAGCCCCCAACTAGTGGGCTGGTGGTGAGGGTGGGGGGCTGTAAAATTGAGTGGGTGGCGGGGGGGGACCATTCCTGACACCCTCCTGTCCCCTCTGCAGTTTTACACAGAGTGGCAGTGGCGAGAAACGGCCAGCCTGCCCCAGGCCTATCAAGGCCCTTAAGTGGCCAATTAACTGTCACTTAAGGGCCTCCTTCCCCCGCCGCAGATATTTTACCCATGGCGGCCGGATGGCAAAGGCCCCAAGAACGCTGCCAGGTAAAACCTGATGGACTTCTTGCGGGCTGGGCAGGGTCTTCCTGAAAAAGCACCCAGTGCCCCACGGAAGGCCACCTCCACAGCCCGACCGCCCTCACTGGAGAACACTCCCATGCCCATGCGACACCCCCCCACTTGCCTCGCCGGGGCTTGGCCAATTGTCCCCGGTGAGGCCCCAAAAACTTATCTCAGTTCTGGGGCCGTCCTTCCTCTTGTCTATGATGGCTGGATGCAGTCCCAGCAGTGGCCACCAATCCCAGGACTAAGAATTGCTGGCCTGGGCTCCAATAGGCGAGACTTCCTGCCTCAAGGAGGTGGAAGTCCTACCCAACGCCAATTAAGAACCTGGGGAGCGAAAATTCCCTGTGTGGCTCCCCAAGCCCGGTGGAGGCAGGCTCACCCCGACTTTTTGGCCAGTGGGCGGGGCCTCCTGCCCAATGTAAAATTCAGCCCATAGAGTCATAGAGTCATAATGGCACAGAAGGAGACCATTCAGCCCATCGAGTCCATGCCAGCTGTCTGTACAGCCTGTAAGTTTTTTTCCCTCAAGTGCCCGTCCAATATCCTTTTGAAAAAATTAATCGTCTCCACTTCAACCACCCTTGTAGGCAGGGGCTTCATTTTGTTCTCAGCCTGACATCAGGTTTCGTGGCGGGGGGTGGGGTGCGGAGAATTGAAGTGGCAATGGTCGCCATGGAGCCGGACGCCGGGATTGCTGGGCCTGATCTTCCTGGCAGCGGCAAGGCTCCCTGGAGGCACCTCCGCCACTCTGTGGCGAGACCCTACTTTAAATATTTAAAATACCTCTGCATAAATTTAAATTTAATTCGCCACGATCTTACCTTCAGTTCCCAATCTTGAGCTCATCTTGCAGCACTCATGCGCCTTCACTTTCCCGTCCAGCAGAAGCTGGTGCTACCGAGGCGGGAAGGGGTCAACTTTGTATTATGTTGAGCTGTTTGCAGGGGTGGCAGCCTTTTAAAAATGGCACCAGCACCTGCTCCATCATCAGGTAGCACCATGAACAGCATTGCCAATGCCGCCCCCGCCATATGATTGTGAGGTGGAGGGTGGCTGCTGTCAATATATTAAGTGGCCGTCTGCTGTGTAATCGTGGTGGGACAATGAAATCCAGGCCAGCGCCTGCCAGGTCATTACCATTCGCTGTGTAAAAAATGTCTTCCTCGCATCACCACTGCTCCTCTGATCCAAAACCTTAAATCTGTGTCCCCTAGTCCTTGTACAATCAGCATTTCTTTGTCTACCTTATCGAAACCAATCATAATCTTGTAAACCCCTAACAAATCTCCCCTCAATCTCCTTTGCTCCAAGGAGAACAACCCCAGCTTCTCCAACCTAACCTTGTAGCTAAAATCCCTCAGCCCTGGAACCATTTTGATAAATCTCCTCTGTACCGTCTCAAGGATCCTTCATAACCTTCCTAAAGTGTGGTGACCAGAACTGGGCGCAATACTCCAGTTGTTTCCTAACCAGAGCTTTATAAAGGTTCAGCATAACTTCCCTGTTTTGTAGGCAATACCTCTATTTATGAAGCCCAAGAGACAATATGCTTTGCTAACTGCTTTCTCAATACATCCTGCCACCTTAAAGATTTATGCATATAAACCCCCGGGTCCCTCTGCCCCTGTACACTGTTTAGAACTGTACTTTTTAGTCTATATTGCCTTTCTCTATCCCTTCTGCCAAAATGCATCACCTCACATTTCTCTGCATCAAATTCCATCTGCCACTTGTCTTCCCATTCTGCTAGCATATCTGTGTCCTGTTGCACTCAATTACGGGTAGGCAGTGGCGCAGTGGTAATGTCACTGAACTAGTAATCCAGAGGCCCAGGCTAAATCCTTGGGGACAGAGGTTTGAATCCCACCACAGCAGATGGTTAAATTTGAATTCAATTAACTAAAAAAAAAATCTGGCATTTAAAGAAAAAACGAGTCTAATGGTGACCATGCAACCATTGTCAATTGTTGTAAAAACCTAACTGGTTCACTAATGCCCTTTAAGGAAGGAAATCTGCCATCCATACCTAGTCTGTACTACATGTGACTCCAGACCCACAGCAATGTGATTGACTATTAAATGCCCTCTGAAATGGCCTAGCAAGACTCTCAAGGGCAATTAGCGATAGGCAACAAATGCTGGACTAGTCAACGATACTCACATCCCTTGAACAAATAGAAACAGTCAATTAGCATCTGCCACACCTCCCAATTTGGCATCATCAGCAAATTTTGAAATTTTACTCTGTATTCCAATAATTAAATCATTTATATTGTTATGACTAGGTGAGAAAGGTGTCCAGTGTTCCCTCTCAGCCTTCACCAGGTCTTTTCGTAACAGGGTTTAATTTTAAACACACTGGGCTGAATTTTATTCGGGCTGTGCGGCGGCGCCTTTTCAACTCAGGGCAACAGCCACATTTAGCGGCTGCCACAGAACCCCCGTGATATTACGTGTGGAGGCTCATTAGAATCACGGCTCCGAGCCATCCTCCCCATATTCCGTGGGGAGAGGCGGGACATTCGGCACAGTGAGAGTTTTTCACAGCTGTGCAGCAGGTGCTGGGGCCCTATTTTAAGCGCCCCAGCACCAGCTTCCTGACAGCTGTCAAAGAAATACTTACCTGACTGAACAGTGGAGCTGCTGTCAATCTGGCAGCAAAGCAGAAAGTCCTGCAGAAATCCAGCACGTCAGGCAGCATCTGTGGAGAGAGAAGCAGAGTAACTCTGAGTGACCTGCTGAGTGACCCCAGCACTTTCCGCTTTGCTGCCACATTCTCACCCTGCTGTGTCCCAGTGACCTGTGAAGTTGCGATCCTCTTCTCCACTCAAGTGTAACATTCCTTCTTTTAGGCATGCCGCACCTGGGTGAATAAGCTTAATTTTGCAAATTCCAGGACTTGAAACTTAATTGGACCATAAAAGATATTACGGAGGTTTACAGAGAACACACTGACACAAATGGGAATGTACAGGTGTCACAGCAATGTAAATACGTCTTTCACAAAATGTTCCTCACCAACATGTGTGTCCTTTTCTCTATGTGAATGATGTGTGCCAGCATGTAGTGCCAATGTCACATCCTTTTGCACCGTTGGCCTTTCAGGAGAGCCAACGTATGCAATAACATCATTGCCATGCCACCATTACTCATGAGCATCTCCACAGATGCAATGACATGGACATTGGCTCAGTCAGCTGCTGCCTCTAATGGTTTACACAGGGATGCTGCAGATGTGGACTGGTGTACAGCAGGTGAGCGAGGGTGATGTGTGGCTTGCAGAGCTCATGTTGGTTCCTATGGAGCAGACAGCTTTTGTCTGATAAGCCACTTCTGTACATCCCTACCTCACTGCTAGCCCTGCGTGCAGAGCCTGGGTGCCATCTGCCGTCTCTTGCGTCTTTCATGTTGTAGGTCCTCAGCGTCCTCAAAGTCCGAGGAGGAATCCTGTTGACGTCTCTCCTCATCATGCCAGGCCTGGCCCCTATTGGGTGCGTAGTTGTGCAGAGCAGCAAAGAAAGGAGCTGGCCTTTTTGGCCTGTAGTAAAGGGCATCACCCTATCCATACAGGCATTGGAGGCGCTCTTTCAGCATGCTGATCTCCTGCTCAATGGTGGCTCATGTAACTCAGTGGCTGGCGTTGTATCTCTCCTTTGCAGCAATGGTGGGGTCTCTCACTGGTGTCGGGAGCCATGTCTGCAAAGGATAGCCCTTATCTCCAAGAAGCCACCCCTCCATCTGAGCCAGTTCAGTGAACAGCGGTGGCAGCCGGGACTGGCGCAAGACCCAGGTGTCATGGCAGCTGCCTGAGAAGCGGTCACACATTTGCTGCAAGCATCTGCGGTGATCACATACCAGCTTCACCTAGATTGAGAGGTCTCCATTAATGGTGATGTCTGCAGGTGGTAGCCTGGTAGTAGGTCTGATGGCCACATGAGTGCAGTCCATGAACATTACAACCTATGGTTTTCCGGCAATGCTGCCAGAACCAATGGCCCTCTGGGCCTGGCTGTGAGAGTCTGTCCTGAAGCGGACATACTCACTGGCCCTCCGGTGCAGGGAATCGGTGACCTCCTTGATGCAGCGGTGCACTGCTGACTGTGAGACTCCACAAAGATCTCTGGTGGGACCCTAAAAGACTGTAGAGGTGTCAGGCTTGAGAACTGCTGCTACAATGAGGAACAAAGGCATGGGATGTCCACCGGAGCCCATGGGCTGCAAGTCATCCTTGAGCAGAGCACAGAGACGTGTCGCCACCCTCTCCACATGTACAATCTCCTCTGACACTGGTGCTCTGATATCCAATGGCATGTCATGTGGGGCCTGTAGATGCACGGCAACAGTAATGGCGAGCTCCCCTTGGAGGCTGCTGCTCACAACCGGGTCCTCTATGTGGATCGCACCTGCCTGTTGATATTGCCTCTGGCACATACAGATCCTCACGTGCAGAGGATCACACAATATAGGATGAGCCATACCTATTTCCATGTTAGTTAGTTAGAGATACAACTCTGAAACAGGCCCTTTGGCCCACCGAGTCTGTGCCGACCATCAACCACCCATTTATACTAATCCTACACTAATTCCATATTCCTACCACATCCCCACCTGTCCCTATATTTCCCTATCACCTACCTATACTAGGGGCAATTTATAATGGCCAAATTACCTATCAACCTGCAAGTCTTTTGGCATGTGGGAGGAAACCGGAGCACCCGGAGGAAACCCACGCAGACACAGGGAGAACTTGCAAACTCCACACAGGCAGTACCCAGAATTGAACCCGGGTCGCTGGAGCCGGGTCGCTGGAGCTGTGAGGCTGCGGTGCTAACCACTGCGCCACTGTGCCGCCACTGTGATAAATAAAGTTGAAAGCTGCATGTATTCGAAGGTTCCTAACGAGGCAGGGATTGGTGTTGACGGGTACATCAGCTGCTTTCCTGGATCAACTATGTGGCGTGCCATGGCATTGCCCATCTTGGCCAACACAGAGTGGCAGAGCATGACCACATCAAGATCCTACCAGCTGAATCGATTGTCCCCACCATTCATATAACCTGAATGCTCCTGCCCTTTCTGGCACCCTCCCCCTTCACGCCAGCACAACTTTTCCTCCAGTAATCCCGGAGCCCCCTCCCTTTCAGAATGCAGCATGAGACCCCTTTGTATAACCCCTCCCTCCTCACTTTAAGAATGCAGAGGTAGACCCCTGTGTATGCCCCCTCCCTCTCCTCTTTAAGAATGCAGAGTTAGACCTTTGTATATTCCCCTCTCCCTCCTCCCTACCAGAATGCAGAGTTAGACCCCTGTGTATCCTCCCCTCCCTCCTCCCTTTAGGAATGCAGAGTTAGACCCCTGAATATCCCCCCTCCCTCCTCCCTTTAGGAATGCAGAGTGAAACCTTTGAATAACAGAACATACCTTCGCCGGCAACAAATTCTGCCTCTGAGGACCCGCCGGCTTTTCAATTCGTGAACGGGCTGCCCATTCTGCGAAAAATCCAGAAGTGTCAGTGGAGAGGTGGCGGGCTGCATAATCAGCAAATAAGTACTCTTTACCATATGTTAAGTGTGGTGCTGCCGCCATGCGATGGGGGGCCACATTGATGTCCCGCTGCCACCGGTAATATGCAGCGGGTCCTTTTCGACATCGTGGTTCAAGTGGGACCTCTCCCCGCAGCATTTTACCAGCCCCGGCACTGCAACCTGTGGTGTTGAGGGGCCGGTAAAATTCAGCCAACCATGTTTTTAGCTCCTCTTTGGTGAATCCTTGCTCACCGCTTTCCAATTATATGGCAAAGAAACCAGCACAAACAGGCTTTCTTAGGTTTAAAGAAGAAAAGTTTGAAATTTAGTAAACTTAAACTTAAACTCTAATTCGGTTAATGCTTAGGGATACATGATGCGCCCACGCTAGCATACATATGTGCTACACACATTCAGATGAAGGCAGAACAGAGCAGAAGAAATAAAGTGGAAAAGTCTGAGACAATATCTGAAGAGTTATTATTACGGTTCTTCGAGCTCACTGTAGAGTCCTTGATTGTAGGTAGATCTTGCTTTTCGTTGGGGCCCAATATTCTTCTCAAACCTTGGTCGTGGTAGACTTGGGGTTCATGTGACTTCAGTGGATTCAGAGGCTTGTGAAAGAAAGATGGGAGCAAACAAGAGAGATCTTCTCAATCCAGGAGCAAACAGTCTTTCTGAGTTCAAACTGTCAAGCACAATTTAGATAACCCCAGGTTGCTAAGCAGGTTGGTCATGTGATTAACTGGTCTGACCACATCTTGGATTGTATCACCTTAGCAGTCTCTGGAATGCTCCCCTCATACACAATACCTGGTGATCAAGGTCCGTTGTGGGTTGAATGTGTCAGGGAATGGTCCTTTGTCCTTCCAATCACTGTCTGTTAATATGAAAATGTCTTTTCCAGTCATGGCTGATCTGTTTAACAAGTCCTTTCTTCACTTTAGTAACAGTTTAAAATCAATGTTCATGACAAAATTAACGTGCCTTATTCTTGGCAGGTGGGGGCCAAGCATGACAATATGTATAAAAAAAACAGTTGTCCTAGCACTGGACTTTGGATTACCACCAATGTCTACCATCCTCCACTCTGAAAAATAACCATTTATTGCAACTTGCTGTTTTCTGTCCTTCAGCCAATTTTTTTATCCAAGCCAACACTAACCCTTCTCTTCTGTGAGCCTCAATTTTGTTAACCAGCCTTTTATGCGGTACTTTGTCAAAGGTTTTCTTAAAATCTATATAGCCACCATTCATTGTTTTGCCTTCATCAACCTTCTGTGTAACATCATCAAAAATCAGTTAGTTTACTCATGCATGATCTGCCGTTTGCAAATTCATGCCAGCTCTCCTTGATTAACTTAAAACTCTCTAAGTGCCTGTTGACTTTTTCCCTGATTATTGTTTATAAAATCTTACCTACCGCTGATGTTAAACTGACTGGCCTTTAGTTACTTGGAATGGCCTTACACCCTTTCTTGAATATGCGTGTCGCATTGGCCAGTCTCCAATCTTCTGGCATCGCCCCCAAATCTAGGGAAGGTTAGAACAAGACCTTTCGCTCTCCACTCCCACTAGCAACCTGGAATGCAAGCCATCTGGACCAGGTGACTTATTAGCCAGCTTTTCCAGTACATCCTGCATATCAATTTCACATTATCCATCTCCACTTCCGCAGATACTTTGTCAGCACCTCTTCCTTAGTAAGCACCAATACAAAGCATATATCACCCTTTATCCTGAATAGGCCTCACCCAACCTCTTACTACTTTCATGTTGATAGAACATTTTTGGGTTCCCTTTTAAGTTAACTTTTTAAAACAATTCGTTCATGGTATGTAGGCAGCATTTATTGCCTATCCCTAATTACCATTAAGAAGGTGGTGGTGAGCTGCCTTCTTGAACCTATCGGCCAGTCCAGGTAAGGGCGGAAGATTTCCTTCCCTAAAGGGGATTAGTGAACTAGATGTGTTTTTACAACAATTGACAATGGTTTCATGGTCACCATTAGACTAGCTTTTTAAATTCCAAATTTATTAATTGAATTCAAATTTCACCAATTGCCGTGTGGTGGAATTCAAATCCGCACTCCCAGCTCTGGATTACTAGTCCAGTGTCATTACCACTATGCCACTGCCTCCCCTATTCTTGTGTTCTCTTTTTGCCAGTCTTATTTTCCTCTTCACTTTCCCTCTCAACATATTGTATTTGGTCTGTTCTCAGTTGATGAAAGGTACCAGCTATTCAGCACAAAATTCAGAAGCTATCAAGCGAACAATATTGTTCCCTTCTTTAAAGTTTGGTATAAAAATTGGATTTAGTTAAATTAGTCCAGTAAAATAAAGGGGACCAATTTTAACTCTGTGTAAGTGGGTGCGTTATGAATGAGTTAAAATCTCACCCGGGCCTAATAATTCAATAGCAGGATGATGATGATGATTGGAACTATAACGCCGTTCCTTCACTGTCGCTGGGTCAAAATCCTGGAACTCCCTTCCTAACAGCGCTGTGGGTGTACCTACCCCACATGGACTGCAGTGGTTCAAGAAGGCAGCTCACCACCAACTTCTCGAGGGCAATAAATGCTGGCCTAGCCAGACGCCAACATCCCATGAAAGAATATTTTTAAAATTAAGATTTAATTAAATTATTCCAGTAAAATAAACGGGACCAATTGTAACTCTGTGTAAGTGGGCGTGTTATGAATGATTTAAAATCTCACCCAGGCCTAATAAATCAATAGCAGGATGATGATGATTGTCCTTATCATCAGCTTCATCAGCCCTATGTTGATACTGTTGCTGCCTCACCCACCTCATGCTGACATTGTCTCTCCTCATCCACCTCATGTTCACACAATTTTCCCTTTTATTCTATTCATGCACATGATGTGGGCATCACTGGCAATGCCAGCATTTGTTGCCTATCCCTAATTGCTCTTGGGAAAGTGCTGGTGAGCCATATTCTTGAACCACTTCAGTATGTATTGCGAAGGCACTCCCACAGTGCTGTTAGGTAGAGAGTTCCAGAATTCTGACCCAACGTTCATCTCTTGTTTATTTCATTCTTGTTCCACAGTTCCTATTTCTCTTTCCCATTTGTCTCCCATTAACCCTGTCTCATTCTCAAGGTTCGGCTGCTTGGCAGCTGAAGCACCTGTTTTAGGTGGTAGGCCCTTTTAATAAGGACATCAGGGTTCTATGATTTACATAGGACCTCAACTGCTATTTTACGATAAATCTGAATTGAGAGTGCACTGCTTTACTCGTGGGATAGCAAAGGAGGCTCTGAAAAGATATATTACAAATTATTTTTGTTGGGTCAGGAGGAGCAAGAGTGCTTCTCTAGGCCCTATAAATATAATCTGGCTGTCCTCCCCTCTGTTTGTGACCATGACATTTCCATGCTCTCCCATCCTTGGATTCCCAGATGCCTGATATTGTGCTGCCCCAAAACCTGTGAGTTGCAATGGTTCCCATTTGGCACCCACACAGTTAACCAGTTCTATTTAAGTGAGGTTGAAAATGGCTCTGCCCTCTTTGTTCTTTGCTTAGTCAGGTATCCTGGACATCCAAAAGTTCAAATCTCCCCCTTACTTTTCTTGATCACCCACCTTTCACTTTTAGTTTACCACATATGCCTCCTTCCCATTTATCTCCTTTCACTTAATCTTCTGTCAGATGTATCCTTTACGAATTTACTTCAACTATTATTCCCTTTGATTGCCAACATATTTCTCTCTCTCAATAAACTGTTTTCTAATATACAGCTGTGACCACTATGACCCTAGATGTTAATTTCTTTCAGATGATTTCCCTCAAACTTTACTTCTGGCAATGTTGCACTTTACAATCCTCTTTGGGACAGAGATCTTGTAATTTTCCTTCTCCCCTTAAATTTACCCAGTCCACTGAAACTTTACGCTGCTTGGGAGGCTTACGACACAGAAGCTCTCCTAGGGACAAACTAATTCCACCCCTTCCACCATTACCGCTCCCTTGATTTGGAAAGCTCCCGATAGAGTCCATTCTCACTATACACTGTTGCTTATGAGCAATCTTTGGCATCTGTCCACTGTAATCTTCGTGAACATTTGTTTGAAGTTGAATCACAGGAACCTTCCTGGAACACAACCATGTTGCTGGACCATGAGATGAACGATCTGGACAGGAAACTATCCATAGACATGAGGTCAGCTTCTGTATGTATATTGATGGCAACCAATTCTGCAATTCCACCAACACCCTCAATTCCACTCCGATTGCTGTGTAGCCTAACTGCTATCACAAAACCATGGATGAGACAGATCTTTCTGCAGTTTGAATGAAACCATCCTGTTCAGTTCCTGCCAGAAACGTTGCAATCTAGTCCTCGATTGCAATCCCCTCACCCAGGGGCTTTAGCAGGTTGAAATCAATTGTGACCAAACTTGGTGTCCTGTTTGATGATTATAAATCCCCACAACCTATCCCTCAGCACCTACATCCAGTTCTGCAATTTCCTACATCTCTGTTCCTATTTATTCTCATTGGTGTCAAACCTCCCATCAGTGTCTTTGTCACTTCCAGACTCTACTCCTTCCCTCACTAGTCTCCTGAGTTGCCCACCCGCCAAAAACCCTAACTCCTCCAGCATTCTGCTCCTCACTTCGTATCCTGTACAAAGTCCTACTTGCCCAACACTTTGTCCTCCAGCACTCTGGTATCATTTTCATTTGCAAATCCTTCTCTGGCCTTGTTCCCCTCTCCTCACTAAAATTTTATTCTACCCCAACTCATATCCTCCATTTTTCTGACTCTGGTTCACTGGGCATCATCCCTCCTCCACTCCACTATAGATGGTAGAGGCTTAAACCTTTGTGCCTAGAATTGGCAAAGTTTTGACATCTTTTAGGAATTGAATTCCTAAATGTCTCAGTCATTCTCCATTATTCCTAAGGTGACCATCTGCCTTCAAGTCCTACCTCTTCGACCTCACTATTTGGGCAACTCCTTTAATTCTTTAGCCAATCTCTGCTCAGTCACTACTCCCACTGCCCTCACATGTGAAGTTCTTCAGCATATTTTCTAGGATAATGGCACTCCATAAGTGCACTTTTCTCTTGTTTCAATAGGTTTTTAAAAAATTCATTCTTGGGATGTGGGTATCCCTAGTTGCTCTTGTGAAGGGGGTGGTGAGCTGCCTTCTTCTTGAAACACTACACTCCGTGGGTTGTAGGTGCTCCCACCGTGCTGTTAGGGAGTGAGTTCCAGGATTTTGACCAAGCGACAGTGAAGGAACAGAGATAACTGTCCAAATAGGGATGGTGTGACTTGGAGGCATATTTGCAGGTGATGGTATTCTCACATACCTTGTCGGTCTAGGCAGTGGAGAGCACACATTGAATGCAACCTTAAGATACTCCAAATTTAATTCCGTACCAACATATACCATTTTGTAAGAGTCCTATTGAAGATGGTGTTCTTTAGTCCTGTCCAATAAAAGTGTAGGAAAGCCAGTACAGCATTATTGCCAGTTTGTGGAAAGGCCTTGCTGATAATGTGGGCACGTTTCACTCACACAAAAGACATCATACAACAATAGTGACTGCAGTATCACTGGAGGGACAGTAAAGCCCCTAATAGTCTTTAAGTAAAGGATGTTCGCATTTACTGACACATTGATTGCTTTGGTCATGGTGTGCAGTGACAATGCAATTTCAGTCATTAACATTTCTTCTGTTTGGTAATAATTGGAGGCATCTGTTGTGAAAGAGTAAGCTCATAATTTAGCTAGAAATTTTAATATGAAGTCATCTGTAAAAAGGCACTTCTGACGTCATCCAGCTCAATGACCAGGGGACCTCTCACCCCATGAGGGATGTAGAAACTGTTTCTTATCAAGAAGCAATTGAGAGCCTCATACCAGCTGGCATATTCCATATTCATGTGACTTTCTCTTGACCCATGACGCAACTCCCATGAACAACTAAATGTTCAGAAATGGACCACATTAGTTTTCAACACCATTGCTTTTACAGATGACTTAACAAAGTGTACTAATGCACCCAACTGTATTAATGTACCCATAAAGGCAACTTCTGCTCTTTCTAGATGATGGTAACCAGTAGTTTGTAGAGGGAAGTTTAACAGCATGATGCACTAGAACACCCAGCATCATCATTTACAATTACATGAAATGCCAGTTGGAACTTAGCAATTTTGGATAGTTATTGAGTAGAGGGTTCCCATGGATGAGGCAGTAGCAACATTGGTAACTGCACCAACTTACAGCTTGGAGCTCACCAGAGAAAGGTGACTGATATTGGTCAGGGGGATCTGAGAACCTTGCAGTTGTGCATTTGTCTGTCCGACAGCAGGTGATTTGACCTCCAGAAGAGAGGCCTTCCAATTCTGGCCTGTGTACACAGGAATGAAAACAGCAAAGTGACAGAGATATGCATGTGAGCTATGTTCCAGCACCAGGACCTGCAAAAATGACTGCTAAGGTATATAGATAATAAGTGTTAAGTAAAATATCTAAGTTAACTTCCTATAAAATAAAGCTGATTGGTGATTAGCTGGTGAGTAATTTAGTCTTAAAGTTATTACTATTAAGTCAGCTAATAGTCTAATAGAGGCATGGCAGGGCATGTCAATCCCATGGAGTGCACATCCTGTTCCATGTGGGAACTCAAGGGCGCTTCTTGCATCCTGAACAACCATGTGGAGCACCTCAAGCTCTGGGTTTCGGAGCGGAGCTTGAGCGGCAGCTGGCATCACTGCAGTGCTTCTGTGAGGTTGAGAGTTTCGTGGATAGCACGTTTCTGGATGTGGTCACCCTGCAGTTTAAGGTTATGTAGGCAGATAGTGAATGGGTGACAGCCAGGCAGTCAAGGAGGACCAGGCAGGTAGTGCAGGAGTCCCCTGAGTGTATCTCAGTGTCCAAGCAGTATTCAGTTCTGTGTGATAGTTCCTCTGCGGAATACAGTCAGAGCTGAATCCACAGCAGCACGCACGATTCAGCTATAGAGCGGGGCAGGAGGAAGACTGGGAAAGCAATAGTGATTGGGGATTCTATAGTTAGGGGAACAGACAAGCATTTCTGCCACTGCAAATGTGAATCCAGGATAGTATGTTGCCTCCCTGGTGCCGCGGTCAAGGATGCCACTGAGCTGCTGCAGAGTACTCTGAGAGGGAGTGTGAACAAGCAGCAGTCGTGGCCCATATAGGTACCAACCACATAGGCAGAAAGAGGGATGATTTCCTGCAGGCAGATTTTAGGGAGCTAGGAAAGTGATTCAGGAGCAGGACCTCTAAGATAGTAATCTCTGGATTACTCCTGGTGCCACGAGCTAGTGAGTATAGAAATAGGAGGATAGAGCAGATGAATGTGTGGCTAAAGACATGGTGCAGGAGGGAGGGCTTTGGATTCCTGGGACATTGGGGCCGATTCTTGGGGAGGTGGGACCTATACAGGCCGGACAGATTGCAACTCAACAGTGCTGGGACCAATGTCCTTAAAGGGCAGTTTGCTCGTGCTATCGGGGAGGGTTTAAACTAACTTGGCAGGGGGATGGGAATGAGAAGGCAACATTAGAGAGGAAAAACAAGGTGAACAAAGAATTGGGAGAGACAGAGAGCACTAGAGTAAGAATTAGTAAGGTATTAGGTGGGATTAGAATAAGAGGGAATGCAATAAAGTCTAATTTAAGTTTATAGTGCATGTATGTGAACATATGAAGTGTGGTAAATAAGGTTGCTGAGATGTAGCCACGTGGGAGTATGATGTTGTGGCGATAACAGAGATCCAGCTCAAAAAAGGGCAGGACTAGGTACCAAATATTCCTGGATAAAAGGTGTTCAGGCAAGATAGAGAAGGAAAGAAAGGAGGAGAGGTAGCAGTATTGATTAAGGATGGTATTACAATGCTGGAGAGAGAGGATGTCCTAGAGGGGTCAAGGATAGAATCTATTTGGTAGGAGATAACAAACAATAGAGATACCATTACACTACTGGGCATATTCTATAGGCTCCAACTGGTGGGAACATAGGAACATAAGAGCAGGACTAGGCCATTCAGTCCATCGAGCCTGCCCCGCCATTCAATATGATCATGGCTGATCTTCCACTTCAATGCCTTTTTCCCACATTATCCTCATATCGCCTTATGTCATTTGCATTTAGAATTCTATCAATCTCTGCTTTAAACAGAATCAATGACTGAGCTTCCACTGCTCTCTGGGGTAGAGAATTCCAAAGATTCACAACCCTCTGAGTAAAGAAATTTCTCCTCAACTTTGTCCTAAGTGGCTTCCCCCTTATTTTGAAATTTTGTCCCCCTGGTTCTAGACTCCCGAACCAGAGGAAACATCTTAGCTGCATCTACCCTGTCTATCCTTTTAAGTATATTGTAGGTTTCAATGAGATCACCTCTCATTCTTCGAAACTCTAGAAAATACAGGCCCAGTTTCCCCAATCTATCTTCATAGGACAGTCCCGCCATCCCAGTAGCAAGTCTGGTGAACCTTCGTTGCACTCCCTTTATGGCAATAATATCCTTCCAAAGGTAAGGAGACCGAAACTGCACACAGTACTCCAGGTGCGGTCTAACCAAGGCTCTGTACAATTGAAGCAAGACTTCACTACTCCTGTACTCAAATCCTTTTGCGATAAAGGCTAACATACCATTAGCTTTCCTAACTGTTTGCTGCACCTGCATGTTGGCTTTTAGTGACTTATCGACAAGGACACCCAGGTCCCTTTGTACAGCTACACTTTCTAATCTCTTACCAATTAAGAAATACTCTGCACATCTATTCCTCCTACCAAAGTGGATAACCTCACATTTTTCCACATTATATTCCATCTGCCACATTCTTGTCCACTCACTAAGTCTTTCCAAATCCCCTTGAAGCCGCTTTGATCTTCCTCACAACACACATTGTTTTGTGTCATCCGTGAACTTGGAAATATTACATTTGGTCCCCACATCCAAATCATTGATATATGTTGTGAACAGCTGGGCCCAAGCACTGATCCTTGCGGTACCCCACTAGTCATAGCCTGCCAACTAGAGAATGGCCTATTTATTCCTACTCTCTGCTTTCTGCCTGTTAACCAATCCTTAATCCATTACCTTCTATCTCATGTGCTTTAATTTTGCTGAACAACCTCCTGTGGGGGATTTTATCAAAAGCCTTCTGAAAATCCAAACATACCACGTCCATCGACTCCCCTTTATCAATTCTGTTAGTAACATCCTCAAAAATCTCCAACAGATTCATCAAACATGATTTCCCATTCATAAATCCATGTTGACTATGCCCAATCAGATTATCCAAGTGTCCATTTATCACATCCTTTGGAATAGATTCCAGCATTTTCCCAACAACTGATGTAAGGGAAAGATATAGAGAAACAAAATTGCAAATAAATTACAGAGAGATGCAAAAATTATACAGTAGTTATAATGCGGGATTTCTATTATCCTGATATAGACAGGGATGGTAATAGTGTAAAGGACAGACAGAGGGAAGAGTTTCTAAAGTGTGTTCAGGAGAATTTTTACAACAGTGTGTTTCCAATACAATGAGGAAAATGCATTGCTGGATCTGGTTCTAGGGAATGCGATGGGACAAGTGGATCAAGTGTCAGTAGGAAAACATTTTTGGGACTGGCAGCACCTGTGAAGAGAGAAAAAGAATTAACGTTTCAGGTCTGTGACCTTTCATCAGAACTGGGAAAAGTTAGAAATGTTAATAGGTTTTGAGCAACTGAAAGGGGGGAGGGGAAGAAGAGCAAAAGAGAAGATCTGTGATAGCATGGAGGGCAGGAGAGATTAAGCAACAAAAAGTTTCATGGTGCAAAGCCAAAGGGAGTGGTAAATAGACAAGTAAAGAAATGAACGATGGGCTAGATTTTGCTGTGCCGGTGGGACTCACGGCGCTGGGGCGAAAAGGTGAGGGGAACCCTGCCTCAGCTTTTTGGAGTCCCCCCTGGGGCTGTTTAACAGTGCTCTGGCACTTAAGTGCCTAGCGCCGGGATACCTGTTCCTTTAAAGATGGAGAACCCGCCTCCAAGAGCTGCTGACCAATCAGAGGGCCGGCAGCTCAGTAGTATCGGAGTGGTGGCCACTGCTGGTACTGCAGGAGGCTTTAGACCCAGAACAAACTCTGGAGCTCTGACCCAAGGTGAGTGAGGCGGTGTTGCCAGGGACAGTTCAGCAGGCCCTGGCGAGGGGCTGGAGGGATGGTGGGCATTTAGTGCAGGGGAGGAGGGTTCACGTAGCTGGAGTGTTCCCCAGTGGGTGCCCTCCATTGGCTACCAATTGCCTCAGAAGAGGGCTACCCCACCCCCCCCCCCCCCCAAGTCTGCAGGGAGGCCACCTCATTTAATTGTGTGACCTTCCCGTGTGGTGGAGACCCTAGCGGCAGCAGAAATAGGCCCTTAAGTGGCAGGTAATAGGCCACTTAAGGGTCTCAATTGACCTCTGGGTGTGAAGGCTGATGTCAGCCTATACCACCCCCAACTATATTATGGTGTGACAAGAAGGTGACAGACCCTCCGCCCCCTGGCTCCTGCTGCAATTCTATGGGCCCCCTGCCTTTGAACCCATCTCTAGGGGAGCCCATTAAATTCAGCCCGATGCGTGCAAATGAGGTATGAATGGCAAGATAACAACCGTTGGAATGCAAAGTAAAGTGATTAAGAAAAAAATAAGAGACCAAAAAAGCAAAAAAAAGAAACAAAATGGCGGAAGAAATTGTTGTACCCATTGTTGAGTCCAGAAGGTTATAAAGCGCCCAGTCAAAGGATGAGGTGCTGTTCCTCAAGCTTGCGTGAGCTTCAACAACAACAACTTACATTTATATAGCCCCTTTAATGCAATAAAACATCCCAAGGCGCTTCACAGGAGCATTACAGGAGTGCAGATATCTTGGAGGGTTGTTGGGCTGGTGGATATTACATGGATATGGAGGGGTGAGGCCATGGAGGGATTTGAGAACAAAGATAAGAATTTTAAAACAAGACTATGCTTGAATGGGAGCCAATGTAGATCAACGATCACAGAGGTAATAGGGAAACCGGACTTGGTGAGAGTTTTTTTTATTTGTTCATGGGATGTGGCCACGCTGGCTCGGACAGCATTTATTGCCCATTCCCAATTGCCCTTGAGAAGGTGGTGGTGAGCCACTGCCTTGAACCGCTGCAGTCTGTGTCGGGTAGGTACATCCACAGTGCTGTTAGGAAAGGAGTTCCTGGATTCTGACCCAACGACAATGAAGGAACGGCGATATAGTTCCAAGTCAGGATGGTGTGTGGCTTGAAGGGGAACTTGCAGGTGGTGAAGCAGATGAAGATGTTTGGGCCTAGGACACTATCATGAGGAACTCTTGCAGTAATGGCCTGAACTGAGATGATTGACCTCCAACAACCACAACCATCTTCCTTTGCGCTCGATGTGCCTCCAACCAGCGGAGAGTTTTCCCCCTGATTTCCATGGACTCCAGTTTTGTTAGGGCTCCTTGATGCTATATTCGGTCAAATGCTGCCTTGATATCAAGGGCAGTCACACTCACCTCACCGGTTAAGACACAAGAATCAGAGTTTTGGATGACTTTGAGTTTATGGAGAGTAGAATGTGGGAGACCAGCGAGAAGTGTATTGGAACAGTCAAGTCAAAAGATATAAAAGGCAAGAATGAGGATTTCAGCAACAGATGAGAGCTGAGACAGAGCAAAGTCGTGTGATGTTATGGAGGTGGAAATAGACGGTCTTAGTGATAGCATAAATTTGAGGTTGGAAGCTCATCTTGGGGTCAAATGTGACACCAAGTTTGCCAACAGGCTGGCTTAATCTCAGACCGTTGTCAGGGAGAGGGATGGAGCCAGTAGCAAGGGAATGGAGTTTGGAGTGGGGACTGAAAACAATGTCTTCAGTCTTGCCAATGTTTATTTGGAGGACATTTCTCCTCATCCAGTACTGGATGTCGATTAAGCAGTCTAATAATTTAGCAACAGTGGAGGAGTTGAGAGAAGTGGTGGTGAGGTAGAGCTAAGTGTCATCAGCGCACATGTGAAATCTAATGCTGTGCTTTTGGATGATGTCCCTGATACCCCAGAGTGTTGTGGATGCTCCATTGTTGAACACATTTAAGGCTGGTACAGACAGGTTTTTGATCACTCAGGGAATCAAGGGATATGATGAGTTGGCGGGTAAGTGGAGTTGCAGCCTAAGATCAGCCATGACCTTATTGAATGGTAGAGCAGGCTCAGTGGGCCATATGATCCAATCCTGCTCCTATTTCTTGTGTTCTTCTATGTTGCTGAGCAGCAACATGTAGATGAGAACTAGGAGAGGGCCAAGGATAGAGGGAATAGCACGGAAGCAGGAAAAGAAGCTATTGCAAGTGATTCTCTGGCTATGATTAGATAGAGAAGAATGGAACCAAGTGAAAGCAAAGGTCAAGGTAGCAGGCAAAGGACAGATAGGTCAGAGTGGGAGAAAAACCGATTACATTTCTAATTTTTCTCAGTTCTGATGAAAGGGCGCAGACCTGAACCATTACCTCTGTTTCTATCTCCACGGATGCTGCTGAGTGTTTCCAGCACTTTTTCTTTTTATGTCAATATTAGGACTACTGCTTTTCTTGATCTATCTCAATAACCTAGACTTAGGTGTTCTGGCACAATTTCAAAATTTGCATATCACTCAAAACCTGGAAGTATTGTGAACTGTGAGGAGGATAGTGATAGGCTTCAAGAGAATACTGACAGGTTGGTGGAAAGGGCAGACGTGTGACAGGTGAAATTTAATGCAGGACAATGTGAAGTGATTCATTTTGATCGGAAGAACAAGGAAAGACAATATAAAATAAAGGATACAATTTCAAAGGGGGTGCAGGAGCAGAAGGACCTGGGGAATATGTGCATAAATCGTTGAAGGTAGCAGGGCAGGTTGAGGAAACAGTTAATAAAGCCTACTTGGATCCTGAGCTTTATAAATAGAGGCAAAGAGAACAAAAGCAAATAAGGGCAAATTAAATCTTGAAAAATGTGTACTGAAGTTCCCATCCTTAGGTTACCCAAAGAACATGAAGCTAATAATTTTTAGTGATGTTTCACATGCTAAACTTCTTGATGAAGTACCAGAAGACTGGAGGATAGCTAATGTTGTGCCTTTATTTAAGAAGGGCAGCAGGGATAAGCCAGGGAACTACAGTCCGATGAGCCTCACATCAGTGGTGGGAAGGTTATTGGAAGGGATTCTGAGAGACAGGATTTATATGCATCTGGAAAGGCATAGTCTGATTAGGGATAATCAGCATGGCTTTGTGCGTGGGAAATCATGTCTCACGAATTTGTTTGAGTTTTTCGAGGAGGTGACCAAGAGGATTGACGAGGGCAGGGCGATGGACGTTGTCTACATGGACTTTAGCAAGGCCTTTGACAAGGTCCCGCATGGTAGGCTGGTCCAGAAGGTTCGAACACATGGGATCCAGGGTGAGCGAGCAAATTGGATACAAAATTGGCTTGGTGATAGGAGGCAGAGGGTGGTAGTGGAGGGTTGTTTTTCAGATTGGAGGCCGGTGACCAGTGGTGTGCCGCAGGGATTGGTGCTGGGCCCTCTGTTGTTTGTCATATATATTAATGACTTGGATATGAATGTAAGGGGTATGATTAGTAAGTTTGCAGATGACACCAAAATTGGTGGTATAGTGGACAGTGAAGAAGGTTGTCTAAGGTTACAACAGGATATAGATCAACTGGGAAAGTGGGCAAGGGAGTGGCAAATGGAATTTAATGCAGACAAGTGTGAAGTGATGCATTTTGGGAAGTTAAACCAGGGCAGGACATATACAGTGAATGGCAGGGCCCTGGGGAGTGTTCTTGAGCAGAGAGACCTTGGGGTGCAAGTACATAGTTCCCTGAAAGTGGCAACACAGGTAGACAGGGTGGTGAAGAAGGCATATGGCATGCTTGCCTACATCGTCGGCCGAGGCATTGAGTACAAGAGTTGGGACGTCATGTTACAGTTGTAGATAACGTTGGTTAGGCCGCATTTGGAGTACTGTGTGCAGTTCTGGTCGCCGCACTACAGGAAAGATGTGATTAAGCTGGAGAGAGTGCAGAAGAGATTCACAAGGATGTTGCCTGGTTTGGAGGGTTTGAGGTATAAAGAGAGATTGGATAGGCTGGGTCTGTTTTCCCTGGAGCGAAGGAGGCTGAGAGGGGACATGATAGAGGTATATAAAATTATGAGAGGCATAGATAGGGTAGATAGCCAGAGTCTGTTTCCCATGGTAGGGGTGACTAAAACTAGAGGGCATAGCTTTAAGATGAGAGGGAGGAGGTTTAAAGGGGATCAAAGGGGTAAATTTTTTACACAAAGAATAGTGGGTATCTGGAATGAGCTGCCTGAGGAGGTGGTGGATGCAGGAACAGTAGCGACATTTAAGAGGCATCTGGACAGGTACTTGAATGAGCAAGGCATAGAGGGATATGGAATTAATGCAGGCAGGTGAGATTAGTATAGATAGGCATTATGGTCAGCATGGACGTGGTGGGCTGAAAGGCCTGTTTCTATGCTGTACGACTCTATGACTCTAATATACACTCTATAAAAAGTATTGACCTTGCTGGATTGAAACAAATGCTGGAGAGAAAGGAAATCTCCAAACTTAAATGGGTAGATGCACGTCATCAGTTATCTAATTGTTTCACCAGAAGAAATGCTAGTACAAAGAAATTGTTAGGGGTCCTAGAGGAGGGCCAATACTTTGTACCTAATATGGAATTTATTTTGAAATGTTGTTTGAGCATGTTAATCTAAGTTTTATTATTAAAGAAAGAAGGGAATCTGTTAATCTATTAATTGTGTGGCAATTGTTTAATTATATGCAGATGGAGGGTGTTAATTGGGGTCTTACATGAGCACTTATAAACAGACACTTAGTGAGCCAGGGGAGGTTTTTGAGTGAGGAGCTACATGTATGTAATCCTTTTGCTCTGTACAATAAATGTGAAACTGAGTAAAGATAGTCAGTGATACTGAGGGGCTGATTTTCCTGTAGGACACTCAGTTTCCATGTGCAAAAGTGAAGAAATGTTTTTTTGTTGTCTGAGATTTCAGGACATCCCTGAGGCAGAGCATATTACCTGCCTTTACAACAGATGGAGACAAGGGGCAGCTATGGTAATGAGGTCCGAAGAGTGTTCTTGGCAGATCCCACCTCATTGTTTTTCTGCTTAGCTGAAAGGGCATCCAACAGCAGGGACATAGAAATTGATGTTAGGCTGCGGCCCTAGGGCTGGCAGCAAGGCAAGGGAGGGCCAAACAGTAAATGTATGCTTCTTTTCTCAATCTCTGCCCCACATCCAATCAGTCATCCATCATGCAGACCTCCCAATTAAGACCTTCTGCTTTTCTGTCCACATTTCCAGGCGCAAGGCCCTGCCAGGGACAGGCCTGTGTTGGGAGCACATCTGCGGTAGAATAACGACCTGAGCTTGGGAGCTCTGGAGGGTTTGGGTTATTGTAGGTGGAGCGCACATTGGATGTGTGCCATCCTCCTAGAGTCGAGGCACAATGAAGACAGAAGAAATTTAGCTGCTGAGTCTCAGGAATAGCAGCAGCTGCTGTCTGTTGGTCCTTGCTCTGGAAAGCATATAGGTCACAGCTGCTGACTCTTTACTCATTAGTACAAAGTAACACATGGCTCACAGGTTGTGTGTTAGCTGTGCCTCTCAGAGTCAGAAAGTGGTGGGTTCAATTTTCCCTCTAGAGACTTGAGTGCAAAATCCAAGCTGCACTGAAGGAGTAACTGCCCTGTCAGAGGTCTCATCTTTAGGATGAGATGGTCAACCAAGGCCCCAATTGCCTTGTCAGGTGGTTGGAAAAGATCCCATGGCATGACTTTGAAGTAGAGTAGGGGAGTCCTCCCAATGTCCTAGTAGCCCTCATGCAACATCACTAAAACAGATTGTGTATTTGTGGGATCTTGGTGTATGCATATTGGCTGCTGCATTTCCTACATTACTATTGAGGAAGACCATGTGAAGGTATGTGGCATAACCAGAAGCTGAAATACGGTGAAGAGGGTTTTCTGTCTGATCCCTGTTCTCGCTATAATTTAAAATTGTGTAGACAAAGGCAAGCTTTGGGATCCTGAGAGCAAAGGAGCACCTATTAGATTGGTTTGAGACACTGAACCTGAGAAAAATACCAACAGCAAGAACCCAAAAATGTCATTTTATTCTTAGTGTAGTAAAAATAGATTTGTACCTTACTTGCATGTTACTGAAGGTCAGAATTAGCTTCAGAAAGCAAGACTCAGTGAGCTATTGATTGTAAGCTTGTGAAATGCATTTAAAAATTAAAGGCAAAGAGATTCAAAAGAGAAAACCAAACAGTTTGAGATTATTTATTGTTCATAAGGGATTGAAGCAAACAAAGCAATACAATATATAACAACAGTCAGTTCACCATCTGAAGAAAATGCACATCATTTCAAGACAAGAATATGCAAAGCTAATGTGATAAACACATTTATCCAGTTACTGTAACAGTGAGACAAAACATTTTTTGTTTCATCAAAATTTCAGTTGCTTAATCCTCATACTTATTAGGTGAAAGAAATTGCACTATTCAGTGAAAGAGAAGGAAGATTTCCTCTCTTTGTTATGTGCAGTGAGTCATCAAAGCATTCTTTAGAAATGCTTAATATAAAAACAGAAAATGCTAGAAATGCTCAGCAGGTCAGACAGCATCTGTGGAGAGAGACACAGGGTTAACGTTGCAAGTCGATGACCTCTTGTCAGAATGCTCCACGGATGCTACCAGATGCTGAGCATTTCCAGCATTTTCTGCTTTTATTTCAGATTTGCAGCATCTGCAGTTTTTGCTTTTGCTTTAGAACTGTTTAATTTTTTACAAAGAATGCTCATTCTTGCCATTAAATCCTTCCACAACCTAAACCCATGCTATCTTTAAAGCCTCCTGTCACTATATATCCCATTCAGCACTATTCATTCCTTCAATGCTTCCCTTTGTGCTTGCTTCCTATTCTCATCATTCCACTGGCTCAATTCACTGGATCTCCCTCCCTAAATCTGTCCGCTTTTCCACTTCTTCACATGTAAAAAAACCTTCTTGAAACTTTTTTCAAGCAAGCTTTTGGTCACCTCTCTTAACCCTTGCACCATGTCTCATGGTCCATTCCTTTCATCTTTTTTCTGCCCCTCTCTGTGTCTTTGTATGTTCTTGACATCAAAGATGCTATGTAACTCCAAGTTCTTTGTGTACATTTTCACTGCATATAACACACCCAGGAATTCTTCCTCCCTATTACAAATACTTTGAAACATTAAGACATCAATTCTCATACACTACAAGCAGAACTTGCAACAGAAACATCGATACTGCTTACATGCATTGAAAAATATTACAAGTTAAATATTAACAGACATTTTCACATGCTACAAAATACTCACAGAAGAAATTACAAACCTCCAAGATCAAAATTAAATTGCAATCACTTTCCTAGATGAAAACAATGGGGTCGTTTTTGTCTTTACCGACTTGGTGTTAAGTATCTGTTGGGAAGAGTGCAGAAAAGGAAATGTGGAGGGGATTTTGCACACCAATAACAACAATTTATATAGTGCCTTTAACATAGTAAAACATCCTGAGGCACTTCACAGGTGTGTAATCAGTCAAAAAAATTGACACCGAACCAAAGAGGGAGGCATCAAAGGCAGAAAGATTTAGGGAGGGAATTGCAGAGTTTTGCATCTAGATGGCTGAAATCACAGCCACTAATGATTGGGCAAATGAATTCAGGGATGTACAAAAGGCCAGAGTTGGAGGAACGCAAATGTCTCGAAGAGTTGTAGGGCTGAAGGAGAGTACAGAGATTGGAAGGGGCGAGGCCAAGGAGGGATAGGAGCACAAGGATGAGAATTTAACATCAAGCCATGGCAGGGGAGATGCGTGAACTAGACTTGTTATGAGTGCGGATACGGGCAGCAGAGTTTTGTATGAGTTCAAATTTATGGAGTGTGGAAAAAAGGAGGCTGGCTAGTAGAGTAGTGGAATAGTCGAGTGCGGATACCAGTAACAGAAGCCACCCTCTTGGATCTTCATTCCAGGTGGTAAAGACAAAAATCTGCCTCAAAATGCCATGCATTGATTCTTAGATGATATTGTTTGTGTGCAGGTATTACTTAACTGAAAGAAATGTATTAAGTTTCAACATTTCATGAATCAGTCTTCTGCATCCAGGTGTCTCCAGCCCAATATCTTCCTGTAGAAGATATGCTTGTGTTTTCAGACCCTGGGTGGAAAGAGTTTTAAGGAATATAAACTACAAAGCCCTGCTCTCATCATGGAGCCTTGTAGACAGCTGCATGAGTCAGAGAAAGGGCCAAGCCGCATCAGGCGAATTCTGTGACCTAGTGATAGTCTGAGCTAGAGGTGATTCCTGAGAAAACTCCTTCTGTTGAATAATGACTTCACAAACTGCAATTCAGATTTTGTTCACCTCCGAACTCGGTAGGCAAAATGATTCAAATTGTGCCTAATTAGATGCAAAAAGTTTTTTTTAAGCAGGGAATAATCTTTTCTCATAGCTTTCTCTTCTCTGGGGGAATCTCATTACCCATGGGACAGTAAAGGTACCTGGGAGTAGGTATTTCTTGTTGCTCCCAATGAATGAGAAGTATAGCGCTTAGATATAGTATAATGAGCTGAGAGTATCTTATAAAAACTAAAGGCTAAAAATTGGATAAGGCTGATTACCAGATGTGGGGATTGTGATACGCGATTACCTTGTTCCCGATTGAGGTGATGAAGGCAATGTGCAACCTTCGTACTGCCTGCTCATCGCCACGATTGTGGCATGCAGCCTAGTGCTATATGTGCTGCTGAGTGGCTGCACGCTCAGCAGGGAGCCCAGGTTTGCCCTAGATTAGCATGAGTTAAAGCTATCCTGCACTTCTTAAAGCCAGCTTGCACCTCTTAAAGAGGGTGGGGAAGATTGTGTGATCAAGAAGAAAGCTGAGAAATGGAGCAGCAGGACTGAGAGAGCACTCCCACGTTCTCCGATGCAGCACTGGAAGCCTTAGCTCAGGAGGTGGAAAGGAGGAGAGAACTCATTTTTCCGCAGCGGGCCAGGAGGCCTTCCAGACAAAGCATAGAGTCATACAGCACAGAAACAGGCCCTTCGGCCCATTGTGTCTGTGCCGGCCATACAGCACCCAACTATTCTGATCCCATATTCCTGCACTTGGCCTGTAGCTCTGTTAGGGGAGTAGATAACTAAGAAGGCCAATGCCAGGAGTTTGGCACTGAGGACCTGGATACAGTGCCAGAAAAAGTTCAATGACCTCACACATGACAATGGAGGCAGAGAAGTCATGGAAGGGAAGGGAAGAATCAGAGATGAACCATGTGAAAGTAAGGGAAGGGTAGAAATTGGAAGCAAAGTTGATGAAATTTTCCAGTTGAGGGTAAGAAGAGGAATTGACACTGATATAGTCATCAATGTACTGGAAAAAGAGTTGTGGGAGGGAACCTGAATAGGACTGGAACAAACTGGCGGCACAGTGGTTAGCACCGCAGCCTCACAGCTCCAGCGACCCGGGCCCAATTCTGGGTACTGCCTGTGCGGAGTTTGCAAGTTCTCCCTGTGACTGCGTGGGTTTTCGCTGGGTGCTCTGGTTTCCTTCCACAGCCAAAGACTTGCAGGTTGATAGGTAAATTGGCCATTATAAATTGACCCGAGTATAGGTAGGGGAATTGAGGGAAGGTGGGGATGTGGAAGGAATATGGGATTAATATAGGATTAGTATAAATGGGTGGTTGATGGTCGGCACAGACTCGGTGGGCCGAAGGGCCTGTTTCAGTGCTGTATCCCTAAATAAAATAAATAAATAATGTTCCAGATGTCCCACGAAAAGGCAGGCATAGCTAGGACCCATGTGAGCTCCCATAGGAATACTTTATATTTGGAAAAAGTGAGTGGAGTTGAAGGAGAAGTTGTTCAATGTGAGAACAACTTCAGCCAGGCAGAGGAGGGTGATAATGGATTGGGACTGGTTGGGTCTTCGTTCAAGGAAGCAGTGGAGCGCCCTCTGACTGTCCTGATGGAGGATGGAGGTGCAGAAGGATTGGAGATGTTTAGGGCCAGGAAACTGGAAACTGCAGAGGTGCCAGAGGGTGTCAGAAGCATCATGGATGTAGGTGGGAAGAGACTGGATAAGGGGAGAAAGAGAGTCAAGATAGAAAGCTATCAGTTCAGTGGGGCATGAACATGCTGAAACAAAGGGTCTACCAGGTCAGTCTGTGGATTTTGGGGAGGAGGAAGCAGGCTGTCTGGGCTGGGGCACTATGAGGTTTGAGGCTGTGGAGGGGAGATCTCCAGAGGAGATGAGGTGAGTAACAGTCCTGGAAATGATAGTTTGACGTTCGGTGGTGAGGTTATGGTCCCGCGGGAGATAGGAGGAAGTGTCGGGGAGTTGGTATTTGGCCTCTGCTAGGTAGAGGTCAATTTGCCAAGCAACAGCAGCACCCCCTCTTCAAGAAATTTGATGATGATGTTAAGGTTGTATCTGGGAGAATGGAGTGCGGCATGTTCAGAAGGAGACAGATTATAGTGAATGAGGGAAGCAGAGAAATTGAGACAGCCGATGTCACGCTGACAGTTCTCAATGAAAAATATCTAGAGAGGATAAGAGGTCAGAGGGAGGGTAAGAGGTGGAATGAGAATTCTGAAGATCGGAGAAAGGATCTGTTATGTGGGAGAAAATCTCCTGGTCAAAAAAATGGGCGTGGAGGTGAGGGCGATGGAAGAAGAGCTCAGAGTGTGCCGAACCTGAAATTCATTGAGGTGGGGGTGTAAGGGGATGAAGCTGAGGCCTTTGCTGAGGGCTAATCATTCAGGGTCAGAGAGGGGAAGGACAGAGGGAATTGGGAAAATATGGCAAGGCGTGAGAATGGAAGAAGGGATGGAAAGTGAAGGGGAAGAAGAATCTGGAGGGGCTAAAGCATCCATGTGTTGTTGAAGCTTGCGATCCTTGACATCCGAACGGAAGTAAAAAAGCTTTTTGTTAGAGCATTGGATGAGGTGAAGGATGAAATGGAACTGCAGACCATGACAGCTTTGAGATAACAACACCAACTTATATTTAAATAACACCTTTAATGTAATAAAACATCCCAAAGTGGTTCACTGAGGCATTATAAACCAAAATATGACACCGAGCCCCATAAGGAGATATTAGGGCAAATGACCAAAAGCTTGGTCAAAAAGGTAGGTTTTAAGGAGTATCTTAAAGAAGGAAAGCGAGGTAGAGAGGTGGAGATGTGTAGGGAGGATATTTCAGAGCTTAGGGCCTTAGCAGCTGAAAGCATGGTCACCAATGGTGGAGCAATTAAAATTGGGGATGTTCAAGAGACTGGAATTTGATGAGCACAGATATCTGTGAAAGCTGTGGGGCTGGAGGAGATTAAGAGATAGGGAGGGGCAAGGCCATGGAGGGATTTGAAAACAAAAATGAGAATTTTAAAATTGAGATATTGTTTAAACGGGAGCCAATGTAGATCAGCAAGTACAGGGGTGATGGGGAAATGGGATTTGGTGTGAGTTAGGACATTAGCAGCAGAGCTTTGGATGACCTCAAGTTTACAGAGGGTAGAATATGGGAGGCCAGCCATAGAATAGTCTGCGATAGAATAGTCAAGTAGGGAGGTAACTAAGGCATGGATGAGGGTTTCAGCAGTAGAAGAGTTGAGGCAGGGTGGAGACAGGTGATATTACAGAGGTGGAAATAGGCAGTCTTAGTGACGATCTGGATATATGGTTGAAAGTTCATCTCGGGGTCAAATATGATAGCAAGCTTGCGAATAGTCTGGTTCAACCTCAAATATCTGCCAGGGAGAGGGATGGAAATGGTGGCGAGGGAGGCGGATTTTGTGGTAGGACTGAGGCTTCAGTCTTCCCAATATTTAATTGGATAGAGTAAGTCGGTCCTGCTGGAGAGAAAGATTGACAGTGTGCTTGTGGTGGCATATGGCATTGAGAGTGGCATTGAGAGATCAATGGCTCAAGGAGTGCTGAATATCATGGAGATATTTCTAATTATGGGTGAATCCCAAACATGAAGGATGGAATTTCAATAGGAACCCACATGGAATAAGCCAGAGCTGGGGAAAGAGATGTGGCTGTGAAAGCGAGTTTTGGTAGATACCTGATCAAACACGAGATGGGAAACAGAAAGGAATGAAGATAAACAAGGTAAAAGAAACAAATAGAAATCCCATTGGAGAGAAGGGCAGAACTTCTTCAAAGTAAAGGCCTGCTCAAGTCACAAAAAAAACCGACCCGAGCCCGACGGAACCACATCGGACCCAAGCCCGACCTGGCCCGAGTCCCTCCATTTCCCTGCCCACACCGAACCCGACCCAAGCCTGAACCGCCCTGACCCGACCCGAGCCCAACCCGACCACCGCAATGTTCCCTTCACTTACCTTCCGATTCCCAATCTGCCGGAAGCTGCAGCATGGGCGTGATGACGTCATAGAGACGCTCACTGCGCAGACTCAGTTTCCCTGCTTGATGTCTCAGACTCGCAGCTGAGGTAAGTTTTAACTTTTAACACTTACCTTGCTGTGTGTGTCTGACCCAGATCCTGCCTGACCTGACCCGAGCCCGAAGGCTGGACCTGAAGAGCAGCCCGACCCGACCCGAACCCGACACATGTTGTCCGGTCCCGTCGGGTACGGGTCGGGTAGCAGGCCTTTACTTCAAAGTGAGAATTCCTGGAAGGGAAGTGGCAGTGAGAAAACACTATTGCAAAAGCAAAATACTGCAGCTGCTGGAAATCTTAAATAAAAACAGAAAATGCTGGAAATACTTAACAGATCTGGCAGCATCTGTGGAGAGAGAGAGACAGAGTTAACATTTCATTGAATGACCTTTCTCCAGAACTGGAAAAAATTAGAAATGTAACAAGTTTTAAGCAAGTACAGAGGCAAGAAAATGACAGGGAAAGAACAAAAGGAAGGTCCGTGATAGGGTGGAAAGCAGTAGAGATTAAATGAAAAAGGGGATGATAGAGCAAGGCGAAAGGAGATGACAATGGGGCAAGTAAAGAAGCAAGAGATGTGTTGAGAGGAGGTGTGAAATGAGAAAGCAAAATCATCAACAACTGCCATTTATAAATAAAGAACAAAAAACATAAAAAGAGAAAAAATAATTGGTGCTGTGGTCATGATCTCAAATTGTTGAACTCAATATTCAATCTAGAAGACTGTAAATTGCCTGATTGAAAGCTGCTTTACCTCAAATTTATGTCGCACTTCATTCGAACAGTGGAGGAGGCCAAGGACAGAGAGGTTAGAGTGGAAGTGGAACGGAGAATTAAAATGACAGGTGACCAGAAGCTTGGGGTCACACTTGCAGACTGAATGGAGGTGTTCCGCAAAGTAGTCACCAGATCTAACGTAGAGGAGACCACATTGAGAGCAGCTAATACAGTATACTAAATTGAAAGAAGTACAAGTAAGTTGCTAATTCACCTTGAAGAGGTCTTTGGGGCCTTGGACGGTGAGGAGAGAGGAGATAAAAGGCAGGTGTTGCATCACTAACACTTGGATGGGAAGGTGCCGTGGGAGGGGGAGGATGTTTTGGGGTAATTGAAGAGTGGACTAGGTTCCCTCACGGAGGGAACGGTACCTTTGGAATACTGAAAGGGGAGGAGAAGATGTGTTTGGTGGTGGCTTCACGCTGGAGGTGGTTGAAATGATGAAAAATGATCTGTTGAATGTAGAGGCTGGTGGGGTGGAAAGTGATGGCATGAAGAACACTATTATGGTTCTGGGAGGGGGGATAGGGGTGAGAGCGGAAGTTCAGGTAATGGAATGGATACGTTTGAAAGCCCTGCCAACAACAGTTGAGGAAAAAGGAAGGCTTTGGAAGCACTGTTATGGAGGTTTGCATCGTCAGCACAGATGCGAGGGAGATGGGGATACTGGGAGAATTGAATAAAGTTCTTAAAGGAACTGGGATGTGATTTTTAATGGAACTTTCTTCTCTGAAACATAGAAGTTTAAGGAGGATTAATGAAAGTTTACAAAAATAAGTAAGGTTTCAAGGGCCAAATAGTGAAAGATGTTTCTGCTGGGTGGCAAATTGGTAATAAGAGTGTACAGACTGTGAATAATTACAGAAAAAAATGAAGGTGCAAGTTCAGAGTTTTTTTCATACAGAAGCTTACTGGAACACAAAGTGCTTTACCACAAACACCTATTGAGGTAAGTAACATCATTTAAAAGGCAATTGATGCAATTGAATAAATATTTGCAAAAGAATATGGGAAAGGTGTAGAGAGACAGGGTCAGAATAAAAAGCTCTGGCTGGAGAACTGGTACTAGCATAGGTGAGATAAGCTGAATGGTTTCCTTTTGCACTGTAATCTCTATGATTTGATAGATAAACTTGAGTGTAAATTGACGAGAAAAATATGTTCAAAACTGAACTATGGAGTGAGAAACACACAGGAAATGGACAGAGAAATAGAGAAAAAAAGTGTATAAGCATTTGACCATGTGTGACTTAGCAAAACTAAAGTCAATGGGAATCAGGGGAAAAACGTTCCACAGGTTGGAGTCATATCTAGCACAAAGGAAGATGGTTGTGGTTGTTGGAGGTCACACATCTCAGCCCCAGGACATTGCTGTAGGAGTTCCTCCGGGTAATGTCTTTGCCCCAAACATCTTCAGCTGCTTGATTAATGATCTTTTCTCCATCATAAGGTCAAAAGTGGGGATGTTTGCTGACAATTGCACAGTGCTTAGTACCATTCGCAACTCCTCAGGTACTGAAGCAGTCCGTGTCCAGATGCAGCAAGACCTGGACAACATTCAGTCTTGGGCTGATAAGTGACAAGTAACATTCGAGGCACACAAGTGCCAGGCAACAACCATCTCCAACAAGAGAGAATCTAACGAACACCGAATGCCCCACTATCAACATCCTGAGGGTTACCATTGACCGGAAACTTAATTGGATGAGCCATATAATTACTGTGGCTGCAAGAACAGATCAGAGGCTGGGAATTCTGTGGCAAGTGACTTACCTCATGAGCCCCCAAAGTAGGTCCACCGTTGACAAGGCACAGGTCAGGACTGTGATGGAATACTCTTCACTTGCTTGGATGAGCGTGGCTCCAACAACACTCAACAAGCTCAACACCATCCAGGACAAAGCAACCCACTTGATCGGCACCCCATCCACCACCTTAAACGTTCACTCCCTCCACCACTGGCACACAGTGGCAGCAGTGTGTACCATCTACAAGATGCACTGCAGCAACTCATCAAGCTTCCTTCGACAGCAACTTCCAACCCACGACTTCTACCACCTACAAGGCAAGCAGCAGATGCATGGGAATACCATGACTTGCAAGTTCCCCTCCAAATCACACACCATCCTGTATTAGAATTATATCGCCGTTCCTCCACTGCCGCTGGGTCAAGATCCTGGAACTCCCTCCAAACAGCAATGTGGGTGTACCTATCCCAAATGGACTGCAGTGGTTCAAGAAGGGAGCTCACCACCACCTTTTCAAGGGTAATTAGGGATGGGCAACAAATGCTGGCCCTGCCAGAGACACTCACCTCCCCTGAAAGAATTAAAAAAAGATGGTCTAACAATTCCTATATTTCTGGATGCACAGAAGAGGAGACAAAGGAAAGGACAAATTATAAAAAGAGTATGTGAGTCATACCGAGGAAGAGAGAAAAAAGTGAGTCAGGGAAAGAAAGAAATACAAAAAAACAGACTAGGAGGCCAGTACAATAAAGAAGACTTGTGGTTAGCATCTATGAGCAACATTGCAAGCGACTATCAGGTTATAAATCATTGTCTAAATATCCTTCACAATCTCTTTTCTCAAAATAAGCACTACAAAGACTACTAATAAAATCATTATAGTGGCACTTTATCCATATTCAGCCATTTCTTCTCTCAATTTCATTCCACATGATTAAAATGTTTTAGTTTTGTTGCACTGCTGGCGGAAAGTTGGTCAAGAGGATGGTTATCATCAAGGGCAGGTGGGAGGGGGCAAGACAAGTGACTGATGTCATATTATGTAAGTGAATATCACCATCTAGAGCAGCATGTATTTGAGTGAAGCCTCAAACAGATGAATTTCTGCTAATTAATCTCTAATGGTTAATCTTTAAATCAGAAAATTGTAACAAAACTCAAAACCCCAACAACTCAATAGTGAAATAAATTGAAGCATCACTATTTACTTATGCTTAATTCATTGTACACATTTACAAGTGATGCTTTTTTGCCTAGTAGGGCTTACGTGGTTTAAAATGGTGCAAAAAGCATTACATACTCTTAGTCATGATTTTCAACTTAGTACAATCGCTTTAAAGTGAAACTTTATGAACACTGTTGTTTATTCTTTTGTCCAACTTTTCAAGGACAAGGTTTTCACTGCGCTTGTAGGGATTTTTGTCTGCTCGACTTCTGCTACAATCATCTATAGCCTCCGAGTTGGTAGCTAAAGGATCTTGCCCGATTTTGTTCTGTGCTGTTAAAATGACTTTGTTGGACATCCGATGAGAATATGTCTCTCGGTGCTTGACTTCAGAAGAGCACCGCTGAAACTTAAAGGCAGCCTGAAACCCTCGTCGAAAATTCTCGTTGAAATAGCCGTAGATGATGGGGTTGACACTGCTGTTGCAGAAGGCTAACCAGTGGGCAAAGGGATAAATGAACAAATTGATTATTCTCAACTGACTGTGCGACAGCCTTGCGTAGTCAGACAACATCATTAGAGTCCAGAGTGGGAGCCATGATAAGGTAAACAGCAGGGCTACAATGGCCAACATCTTGATCACCCGTTGCTTTTTTTTTGACACAGTATTGCGATTTTCCTGGTGAGACACTTCGCCAACAGGTATGCTGGTTTTAAACAAGGTAATTCCAATCCTTGCATACATAATAACTATGAGCGACAGAGGGGCCAAGTAAATGTTGGAAAATAAGACTGTGGTGTAAATCTTTCTCATTTTCGGAGTTGGCCATGCCTCGTAACATTGATAGTAAGGATACATTTTCTTACTACTTTGGACAATTCTTACATTGTCAGGCAGTTTGGTAACTTGCAGCATGATTGCAGAAGGACACATTATTGAGACAGCAAGAAACCATATGACAGCGATGATAATGGTTGCGGCAGTCATGTTAAGTTTTTGTTTGAAAGGGTAGACGATGCACCTGAACCTGCAAAATAAATAATAAAAAGGATACATTTGTTTAATATTGAAATAATTTCCATGATTTGTATATTTGGGGTATATATTTACATAAGGATAGGACTGGCAAAGCAATACAAATGGCTGAGTCCCCAGAAAGGGTGAGAGACTCTTAAACGGTAATATAGCGCTATGGAATCATTCACAAGGGTACTTACATATGGTCTGTTCACCCAGGCTGATGGGAAAGACTCATATCTTAGGCAACTCTCTTATAAAAAGAAGCGGCAGGCTTTGATGCTGCGCCGCACGTAACATCTTAACGTAGAGATGTTGCTGGAATTCTTACTCTCAGTACTTTACATGGATAGGGTCCATTTTTTTTGAGTAAGTTTCCAGCTCATTATTTAAAAAAAATACTGTGGTAAAAGTGAAATGCATGATCTGATTCCAAAATAAGCAGCCCTGGTAATTTCATGGAATAGTCAGGTCAATGAACTCAATTGAAAAGAAAAATGAAAGTGAAACTTTCCCAAGTTTTAAGAATTCATGGCCCTAGTGTGCAATTTTGATTGCCTGTACTGCATAGCAGGAGTTTGACTGTGGAGGTCATCCAATTGTAATGCATAGATAATCCCACAGGACTCTCCTTATCTCTGTGCCTGAATTCCACACATTTTTTTGTATTCTTGCATTGGATGTGAGTGTCTCTGGCAAAGTCAACATTTATTGTCCATCCCTAATTGCCTTGAGAAGGCCAGCAAATATGTGCACTGTTGTACGGATCTAGCAAGTCAAGCTGAAAGAGCCATAGGGTTTGGGGCCATCGCTGGATTCCCCCAGGTGCAGGGTATCATCGGCTGCATGCATGTGGCCATCAAGGCTCCCACAGACCAGCCAGCGGCTTTCATTAATAGGAAGGGCTTCCACTCGCTCAAAGTGCCTCTGCAAATGGTTCCTTTAGGTGTGCACACAGTTCCGGGGAAGCAGCCATGGAACTACGTACTAAGGCAGTACCAGACCTTTTCCAGCCCCTGCATGCCTTCAAGGATGAATACTGGGTGACAAAGGAAACCCACTGAAGATGTGGCTACTGATATCTGTGAGGAACCCAAGCACTGATGCAGAGGAGAGGTACAATAGGTACAACAGCTGCCACGGGAAACTCGAGTAACTATCGAGTAGGCCACAGGACTGCTGAAGATGCAGTTCAGGTGCTCAGATTAATCCGGTGCTGTCCTTCAGTATGCCCCAGCAAGGGTCGCGTGTATTGTGGTGGTCTGCTGTGTTCTGCACAACCTGTTGCTGCAGAGGGAAGACACATTGAACAATTAGGATATTGTGCAGTGCGATGCCTCCTCTGATGATGACGATGTGGAGGAAGATGCTGATCAGGCATTGGATGTTGAGGAACCCCATGGACTACAGACAAGGCGCAATGAAATATGTGCAAAGGAAGCTTGGGGCATGCTAATACAGGCACATTTCACATGATCCTTACTAACAAATCCATCTAATGCAATAAAGTTTCAACTTTATGCTGCCTTGTTGCCACTTCCTTCATTGCCCTTACCATTTAGCTGCACCCAATAAAACATTAGATGGCTGCATGGGGAATGCATTGACCTCATGCAGTGTGGTCCCTCTCATCACATGCTTTGACAGAGCCAGGGCACTCCTGAATTCCCAGCAACCCACAAGAAATGGAAGCATAACTGTTGTCTTGCCATTTTGCAAATTAATTGGAGAGCAAAAAATAAAAAAAGCAGCATGCTTACCAAAATATTAACCCGTGAACCCCAAGTGCAGATAAGTGGTCTTCTTAAATCTCTCATGTGTACTTCGACATGGTGCTCCCCCTACGCTATCAGCTGAGGTGGAGGCAGACTGATGATCTTCCTGCCAGGTGGCTTTGGATAACCTTGGTGGTCATCTTCAGGCTGCCTGAGGCCTGGAGGGCCCTGGTAAATCGAGGGCCCCCTGTACATGTGCAGCAGTCTCATCTGTCATCAAGGCTAAGTGAGGTGCTGGTATCATTGACAGAGGGGTTGAGGAGCTGCTGTCCACACCAAGAGCACCCTGAGAGGATCCCCCAAAATGCAACAGGCAGCTGCTCCACCTCCCTTTCAAGGTACACATGTATCTCCCGACTCACCTGAGGAGTCTGAGGACCTGGCGGTGTGTCCACGTGCCTCATCTCCCTCTCGCCTGTCCATTGCTGCACAAAGCTGATGGAGATGGTGATGGCATGCAGATCTGCACACATCTCCGGCATTCACCGAGTGGTTTGTTGGATGTGGCTCTCCATAAGGGTCGCCAATCTTTCGATAGAGAAAGTCAAACAGACGCACGTCAGAGACATGGCAGCACTTATGGCCTAGATGGACTCCTCCATCATCCCTGACAGGATAACCTCTGGATGCTCCGCCAGATGTTCCCACACATCACGCTGTAGCTCCAGCATCTGTCGCCTGGCTGATGACTCCAGAGGCTTGTCATGAGCCTGAGGCTCAGCATTGCCCTGGCCTCCCACAGTCCTCCAAGTGTCAGTGGCATCAACTGCCACAGCCTCTGTCAGCTGCTCGGGCACATCTGTGATGTGTTCACCAGGTTGTGACCTGAATCTACTTGCAAACAGATACCCACTGATGCCAAAGTATTTGTGCTGGTGGAAGGTCTGGGGGAATGATGTGATGGTGCACCCTCTGAGGTCTCCTCCTCCTCCTCCTCCTCAGAGGTGGTGCTGTCCCCCAGACACTGGAGCTGTCTGGTCTTGTATCTGATCACCATGAGAGAGAAGATTAATTAGAGAGTAATGTGCATTCCATCATGTCCTTCATGATTGTGCAGCTCCATGTGATCTGTGGCGGACACAACAGCACTATGCCTTGTGTTCACCAGAGACTCTCTTGTGCCCATCCATTCAGCCACTCACTCTCTCATGTCTCCACTACTGCCTCACCAACTGCAATAGAACAGCCCCTATGCTGGCCTCCGAGATCGAGAGCCTTGTCCTCCATCGGGATCAGGATTACAAGGATAGGAATCCCAATGCCAGTCTTGGCCCATTCTTTGGCATTTGGCTAGATTTAATGGGATCCCTGAAAATGGGCAAGGGCGGTGGGGGGGGGGGGGGCTGGAGCCCATAGAATTGCAATGGGAGGCGGGGGCAGAGGGCCTGTAACCTTCCTGTCGCAACACAATTAAGTCAGCAACGGGAGGGGACCTCCCTGTGGGCTTGGGAGGGCCCTCCTCCATGGGCAATCTGTGGCCCATGGAGGGGTCCCAGCAGCAAATAGCCACCTCCCGTAACACCCCGCCTTAAACTCATCGCCCACCCTCCCCCTTCCCCCTTCCCCCCGCCCCCCCCCCGCCCATCACCAGGCCATGCCAGTCTGGCCCGGTGACCCTGCCTCATTTATCTCAAGTTCAAACATGGACGAAAGAGCTGAACTCAAGAGGTGAAGTGAGAGTGACTGCTCTTGACATCAAGGCAGCATTTGACCGAGCAAAACTGAAGTCAATGTGAATCAGGGGGAAAACTCTCTGCTGGTTGGAGTCATACCTAGCGCAAAGAAAGATGGTTGTGGTTGTTGGAGGTCAATTATCTGAGCTCCAGGACATCACTGCAGGAGTTCCTTAGGGTAGTGTCCTAGGCCCAAATATCTTCAGCTGCTTCATCAATGACCTTCCTTCAATCATAAGGTCAGATGTGGGGGTGTCCGCTGATGTTTGCACAATGTTCAGCACCATTCGCGACTCCTCAGATACTGAAGCAGTCCGTGTAGAAATGCAGCAAGACCTGGACAATATCCAGGCTTGGGCTGATAAGTGGCAATTAACATTCGCGCCACACAAGTGCCAGGCAATGACCATCTCCAACAAGAGAGAAGCTAACCATCTACCCTTGACATTCAATGGCATTACCATCGCTGAATCTCCCACTATCAACATCCTTAGGGCAACCATTGACCAGAAACAGAACTGGAGTAGCTATATAAATACCATGGCTACAAGAGCAGGAGGCTAGGAATCCTGCGGTGAGTAGCTCACCTCCTGACTCTCCAAAGCCTGTCCACTATCTACAAGGCACAAGTCAGGAGTGTGCTGGAATACTCTCCACTTGCCTGGATGGGTGCAGCTCCAACAACACTCAAGAAGCTCGACACCATCCAGGACAAAGCAGCCCGCTTGATTGGCACCCCATCTACAAACATTCACTCCCTCCACCACCGACGCACAGTGGCAGCAGTGTGTACCATCTACAAGATGCACTGCAGCAACGCACCAACGCTCCTTAGACAGTGCCTTCCAAACCTGCGAGCTCTACCAACTAAAAGGACAAGAGCAGCAAATGCATGGGAACACCACCACCTGCAAGTTCCCCTCCAAGTCACACACTATCCTGACTTGGAACTATATCGCCGTTCCTTCATTGTCACTGGGTCAAAATCCTGCAACTCCCTTCCTAACAGCTTTGTGGGTGTACCTACCTCCCATGGACAGCAGCGGTTCAAGAAGGCAGCTCACCACCACCTTCTCAAGGGTAATTAAGATGGACAATAAATATTGGCCTAGCCAGCGACGCCCACACCCCATGAATAAATTAAAAAAAAGTGTGGGTCTCCAGTGCTGGGCCTGCTCCCAGGCGTGTTTTTTTTCTTTTCTTTCTTTTTTTTCTGACTGTCAGCACTGTCAGCAGCACCTTGTTGATGCACTCACCACTCAGTTCACAATTAGGTAGTAGCCAACCCCCTTTATTTTGAATAAAAACAAGAAATGCTGGAAATACTCAGTGGTATGCCAGCTTCTGTGGAGAAGCAGAGTTAACGTTTCAGGTCAGTGAACCTTCTTCTGAACTGGCAAATATTAGAAATGTGAAAGGTTATAAGCAAGTAAAGCGGGGGTGGGGCAAGAGATAACAAAGGAGAAGGTGCAGATAGGACAAGGTCACAGAATAGCTGATCAGAAGGTCGTGGAGCAAAGGCAAACAATATGTTAATGGTGTGTTGAAAGACAAAGCATTAGTACAGATAAGGTATTAACGGACTGAAAATTGAACAGCAGCAAGTACAAACATGAAAAAAAACAGTGGGTAAGCAAACTGAACAAATTAAGATGAAATAAAATAAAATAAACACACAAAAAAAATATAAAAAAGAAAACAGAAAAAATAACTAAAAATAAAAGTAAAATGGGGGGCCCGTCATGCTCTGAAATTATTGAACTCAATGTTCAGTCCGGCAGGCTGTAGTGTGCCTAATCGGTAAATGAGATGCTGTTCCTCGAGCTTGTGTTGATGTTCACTGGAAGGGGCATCTCGTCGGTTTCGGCTATTCCTCCACCCTGTCGGTCCGTCCCCAGAGCCAGTCACCCAGCCAGCGAAGGCGCTTTCCTTCGCCGGCAGGGGAGTGCCCTGACTGGAGGCGACCATGTTCCAGATTCTGAATGGATCACGGCAAAAGACAGGCAACTCCCTCAGGGAGGGAGTGACTGGGAGCTGTGACTGGCCGCCCTCCTCAATCGGGAACTCTCAGGCCTGGTGGCACTGCTGATACCACTGAGCTGCTGGCCCTCTGATTGGCTGGCAGCTCTTGGGACAGGGATCCCGGCAGCAGACAATTAAGTGTTTGAGTGCCATACAATCGCGCAGGGGGCTCTGAAAGGCTGAGGTGGGGTTCCCACCGCCATTTCGGCCTGCGCCGGGAGCCTCGCCGACATAACTAAATTCAGCAAATTGTTTGCAGTCTTCTCCTGCAAGCACATAAATGACCATTGTTAGGCGCCCGACAAAGACATGCATATCACCCATGCTGGTGACAGCCTGACTGTCCATGACGGTGCCACAGAAATGCCTCTCACATGAGGCCACACCGAAGCGGCAGTGCAGGAGTCAACCCTGACAGAGCAGGGTCATTCACTGAGATGCTGCCATGCCTATGACTGACAATGCTATGTGTATAAGTTGGGTGAAAAAATTATTTTATATTTCAGGAATGCTGTATATACCAGCAATCAGAGGGTACTGTTAGACAGCTGAAAGCATTGGAATAGACGTAGTGAATAATGAATAATCGTGCAGAAGAATGATAATAGATTAGCATTTGCAATGTTGAACATTGGAAGTACAGCTCTATTATTCTCAAGAGCTTTTCACGGTTCATTGCTAGCCTGCACCTAATTTTAAAACCTTATTATTGAGATAAAAGATACTGTGTAATGCTCCATTTATCTTGCAGAGCTGCCATCAGCAACAGGCCCGCCTACAGCAGTAAGTTGATAAAATATATGACACAGTGCTGCCTTTTTTGAAGCTGCTTTTATATTGTGTTTGCGCCTTGCAAGTGCTGCTGTGCAGGGCAGGTGCCAATGCCCAGATTCACTAAGGCCAGTGGCCAGGAAGGCACATTAAAAAAAGAAAAAACTGGAACCTTTGCGCGATGACACACTGCTTGACATCTTCCATAGGACAGACGCACTACTGGGTCAGTTTCTAGGATATTTTACTGCAGTTGATCCTGCAATGCCAGTTTAAGAGCTTCTGGAACTTTCTCATGCAGGCTGCTATGCGTGACAGCACACATGGGCCGGGCTCACAGGATGATATCATGAATATCATTTACATAAGCTCCCTGCACAATTGGTGCTTTACACATGGTGTGTGATGACTTGAGAAAAAAGCATGGCATTCTTTCGGGTTTATAGCCGCTAATCAAAACTAAAAGGATGCAGTCACTTAACGGGAAACTGATGCATACGGGGATAAAAATGTTGGTGTATTCTGGGCATATCAGAGCATGGGGAACTCCATGCTTAAATTCTTCCAGTCAGGCTCCCAGGCCTGGCATGACCAAAATGCCTCTTATGAAAGTCACAAATGACATGCTAAGTGACTGTGACAAAGGTAAACTATCCTGCCTCGTCCTTCTCGACCTGTCTGCAGCCTTTGACACGGTTGACCATAACATTCTCTTACAACGCCTCTCCACTATTGTCCAGCTGGGTGGGACTGCACTCGCCTGGTTCCATTCTTATCTATCTAATTTTAGCTAGAGAATCACCTGCAATGGCTTCTCTTCCTATTCCCGCACTCTGGGGTCCCCCATGGATCTATTCTTGGCTCCCTCCTAATTCTCATTTACATACTGCACCTTAGCAAGATCATCCGAATACAGAGCATCAGATCCCACATGTACGCTGATTACACCCAGCTCTACTTCAGCACCGTCTCTCTTGACCCCTACACTGTCACTAAATTATCAGTCTGCTTGTCCGACATCCAGTTCTAGATAAGCAGAAATTTTATTCAATGAAACAATGGGAAGACCGAAGCCATTGTTTTTGATTCCCACCACAAACGCCATTCCATAGCCACCAACTCTATCAGTCTCCCTGGCAACTGTCTGAAGCTGAACCAGACTGTTCACAACCATGGTGTTATATTTGACCCCCAGATGAGCTTCTGACCACATATCTGCATCATTACTAAAGCCGCTTATGTCAACGTCTGTAAGATTGCCCAACTTAGCCCCTGCCTCAGCTCATCTGCTGCTGAAGCCCTCAAACATGCCTTTGTTTCTTCTAGGCTTGACTATTCAACTCACACCAAGTCCCGTTCTTCCATCAGCCCTGTACTCGCTGACCTACATTGGCACTCGGGTACGCAACGCCTCAATTTTAAAATTTTCATCCTTGTTTTCAAACCCCTCTTTGATTTCACCTCTCTCTGTCTCTGTAATCTCCTCCAGCCGCACAACCGTCCAAGATATCTGTGCTCCTCTATTTCTGGCCTCTTGACCATCACTGATATTAATCACTCCACCATTGGTGGCCATGACTTCAGCCCCATAGGCCCTAACTTCTGGATACTCTCCCAAAACCTCTCTACTTCTCTTTCCTCCTTTAAGGTACTCCTTAAAAGCTGCCTCTGTGACCAAACTTTTGTCCTCTGTGTGAAACTTTGGGTATAATGCTCTTGTGAAGCGCTTTGAAAATGCTTTATTACATTAAAGGTACTATAGAAATATAGGTTGTTGTTGTTAGGGGAATAAGGGAAGATGTATTCTCTCCTAAAATCATGCCTATTACCACCCTGCTCTTATATTTTCTCCCCGGAGGCACTCACTTGCAGACAAACATCTACAGAACTACATGGCCATGACACACAGTTGCCAACAATGCAAGCTCGGTTTGGAGGCGTGTCTTGGAGCCAGCATCCGAACATTTGCCACTTTTCTGTAGCCTGTTTGTAATGCCTGTGTCAGTCGTGGCTTGACTGGTAGCTCTCGCCTTTGAGTCACAAGGTTATGGGTACAAGTTCTACTCCAGAGACTTGAGTTGTGAACATGAGGTGGAACCACTGATTGGGGCAGGGTGAACAAGTGAGGAGTAAAAAGTGATGGAGGCAAAGGAAGAGCAGAAACCCACTAGCAAGATGGTCAAGTGGCTGCCATCTACAATGTCCTGCACTCTGAGTCACCCTGACACCTGTGTCCTGTCCTGCTGATGGCTCCTTTCCCCAGGAAAAAACAATGGTTCTGTTGGCCCTTGTAAATAAGGCCTCTCTCACTTGCATCTGTGGATCGCTGTTTGACTAACCTGGCAGACATCACTGGTTCTGGCTTGAAAGGATCCAATGACAGAAAACTGATGAACGTGATAGCCATGGGAAGAGCTATCTCTGTGACAGAGCTTGTCTGAACATCAGCCTCAAGGAGATGGCACACTGCTGTAACAGCCTACATTGTGAAGCTGAGACTGTGAAGTGATGTCTCCTCTGAGATGCCCTGGTAGGATGATCTGGGTTTTTAAGTGCAAGTCCTAAGCTAAGGATAAAAGAAAGAGCTTATATTTACATAACATCTTTCACAACATCAGCCCATCCCAAAGCACTTTACAACCCATGAAATACCTTTGCTTGAAATGTAGTCACTGTTGCAATGTAGGAAATGCAACAGTTAATTTGTGCACAAGATCCCACAAACAACAATGACCAGGTAATCTGTTTTGGTAATGTTGGTTGAAGACCATGGGATAGCACTCTGGCACCTGAGTCAGACAATTGTAGGTTTAAGTCCCAATCCAGGGACTTGAGCACAAAATCTAGGCTGACACTCCAGTATGGTACTGAGGAAATGCTGCCTTTCAGATAAGATGTTAAACCGAGGCCCTCAAGGTCCTCTGGGGTGGACATAAAAGATCCATGACACTACTTGAAGAAGAGCAAGGGAGTTGTCCTGGCCAACATTTTATCCTCAGCCAACATTCAAACAGAATAACTGGTCATTATCTCATTGCTGTGTTTACGAGTTTGTTGTGTGCAAATTGCCACACTTCCACGTTATAACAGCAACTACTCTGTATAAGTACTTAATTGGCTGTAAAGCACTTTGGGACATCCTGAGATTGTGAAAATGGTAAATTAATGCAAGTATTTCTTTCTTCCTTAGGTCCCAATCCTACATTGTGTACTCTATTTTCAATGACACCCCAATTCTGATACTGGTGATGGGTCATAGGAGTCAAGTGAGATGTGTGCACTAAATTCTCCATGTTCACCTTACCTGTCCACTGCAATAGCAACTAGAGTAAAAACTGAGGCTGAAACAGAGATTCCTTGAACCAAGCCACTTATCTTGCAAACAAAGCTTCCAAACGGCCAGCCTGTAAAACAGAGTACACCTCATGTCATTCATGCTGTGTTAAAATAGCAGAGATAATTGTTTTGAGATTAATTTTGTTCAGAAATAATAACAGCTGAAAATTTGTTTCCACCCCAAACGTTATGACATATTGGAGACAGACGCTGCACTAGTTTATTAAAATATTGGATTCTAATTTGAGAAGGGTAACTCCTAGATGGTTCAGACCAGTACATGTAAGTGATCCCAGTTAAGGAGCTGCCACCCAGTGTTCCAGATGGGCTTAGGATCCCATCTTGTAGCTGCCATAAACTATGCACCCTACCCCCTGCACCCCATTTAAATGGTTGGTGAGGGAGGGGGGTTGTCTTTCCAAGGGATTAGCAATCGCTGCCAGTTGGGGGCACTCCCGGGGCCTTGGATTGCCTGCAAAGGAAGGACCCACGACCCCGCTTGGAGGATGCCAGGTTCTACCTGGCGGCATCTCCCCATGGCAACAGGCCCCTCCACCTTCAGCAAAATTGTGGTGGAGGCAGAAAGAGGTCCTTAAGTGGCCATTAATTGTCCACTTAAGGGCCTCAATGACCTGGGGTGGGAAGGCCGGCCTCAGCCTTCCCCGCCCCAGACAAAAAAGCAGGGGGCCTGGGCAATGTTGGAAACGGTGTCCCCTGGCATTTTGTTTGCCTCACCCCACCCCCATGCCCACTTCCAAAGGCAGAATAAAATCTTGCCCGCTGTCTCTGTTGCTTGTGATGTGCTCAAGGGTACTTGAAGACATGTAGTGGCTGTTTTAGTCAACTTGGAAAAAGAATTGTTGGAAATTATTATCCAGGAATGCAGAAACCTCGTGTAAGTGCTTGCACTGAGAGAGACTGAGAGACTGGGAGACTGAGTGAGACTGGCAGAGTTTAAAGGAGCAGCGGTGGCGGGGAGGAGCGAGACTGAGTGAGACCGACACAGGGAGCGGAGAGCAGTCGGACCTGTGTGAGAGCATCCAGGCATGCCGGAGTTTTGGAAAAAAGTCAACAGTGACATCACAGGAAAGCTGCAAGGTGATTGGTTGGTGAATAACAGCTGTTAGGAAATAACGCTAAATAGCTCAGTCAGCAACTAAAGAGAAAGGTCTACAGTTCTTTTTTAATATAGCTGGTAGCGTTTTTTTTTAGGGAATCAAGGTTCCTAGTGTAAATAATCTAATTTTTGGGTAATTTAAGGGAGTAAAAATAGAGTGAGAAAAAACAGTGACATCACAGGAAAACCGTAAGTTCATTGATTGGTAATTAACTGCTCATTTGAATGACCTACTCTAAGTTGATTTCAAATTAAAGGAGAACAGGAGAAATATTTTACAGATTAAAAAACTAAAGACAAGACGGAAATTTAAAAAACAAGTTAAAATCTAATTAAATAAAAGAGATGCAGGACCAGGTGATGTGTTGTACTTGCATGTTGTTGGAGCTGGTGGACCCCATTGTGGTTCCTAGTGACCACATCTGTAGCAAGTGTTGGCTGCTTGAGGAACTCCGGCTCAGAGTTGATGAGCTGGAGTCTGAGCTTCAGACACTGCGACACATCAGGGAGGGGTAGTGTTACCTGGATGCTGTGTTTCAGGAGACAGTCACACCCCTTAGATTAATTACCTTGAATTCGGCCAGTGGTCAGGGACAGGAGGGTGTGACTATGAGTGAGGCAAGTAGAGGGATCCAGGAGGTAGTGTTACAGGAGCCTCAGCCCTTGTCCTTGTCCAACAGGTACGAGATTCTTGCTCCCTGTGGGGACGAGAGCAGAGACTGTTGGGAGGATGAGCAAACTGACCATAGCACCATGGTACAGGGGGCCATTCAAGTGGGGGGAGAAAAGAGAAATGTAGTCGTAATTGAGGATAGTATAGTTAGGGGCATAGACACTGTTCTGTGGCCAGGATCGAGAGTCCCGAAGGCTCTGTTACCTACCTGGTGCCAGGGTTCAGGATATCTCATCTGGGCTGCAGAGGAACTTGGCGTAGGAGGGGAAAGATCCAATTGTCGTGGTCCACGTAGGTACCAACGACATAGGTAGAACGCGGATAGAGGTTCTGCTGAGGGAATATGAGCAGTTAGGGGCTAAATTAAAAAGCAGAACCAAAAAGGTAATATTCTCCAGATTACTACCTGAGCCACGAGCTAATTAGCACAGGGTCAATAAGATTAAAGAGGTAAATGCGTGGCTCTAAGATTGGTGTGGGAGGAATGGGTTCGAATTCATGGGACATTGGCACCAATACTGGGGAAGAAGGGAGCTGTTCCGATGGGACGGGCTCCACCTGAATCATGCTGAGACCAGAGTCCTGGCAAATCGCATAACTAGGGCTGTAGATAGGGCTTTAAACTAAATAGTGGGGGTGGGGGGGGAGGGGGGGGGGGTGGTGGGAGGGTTCAGCTGAATGGAAAATTAGGAGGTCAAAGCTAAAGGAGAAGGTAGGAGTGCAGGTTAGTGATGAGGCTGATTGTCACCAGAAAGTAAATGTAGGGACAGAACGTGTGAACGTCATATTGCACCAAGGAATCGTACCAGAGTAGGGAAATTTGATAATAGAACTTAAAGGCTTTGTATCTGAATGCACGAAGCATTCGGAATAAAATTAATGAGGTAACAGCACAAATAGAGATGAATGGGTATGATTTAGTGGTGATTACTGAGACGTGGTTGCATGGAAACCAGGTTTGGGAATTGAATATCCAAGGGTACTCAGTATTTCGGAAGGATAGGCAGGAAGGAAAAGGAGGTGGTGTAGCTTTGTTAGTAAAGGAAGAGATCAGTGCTGTAGTGAGAAATGATATAGGCACTGGAGATCAGGACGTAGAATCAGTCTGGGTAGAAATAAGAAATAGCAAGGGAAAGAAAACCCTGGGTGAGAGTAATCTATAGGTCCCCAAAAAGTAGTTCTGCAGTGCGGCACAGTATAAACCAAGAAATACTGGGGGCTTGTAAGAAAGGTCTGGCACTAATCATGGGTGATTTTAATATGCATATAGACTGGATTAATCATATTGAAAAGGGGAGCCTCGAGGGAGAGTTCATTGAATGTATTAGAGATTGTTTTTTTGGAGAAATATGTTGTGGAACCAATCAGGGAGCAGGCTATTCTAGATTTGGTATTGTGTAATGAGGTGGGATTAATTAACGATCTCATAGTTAAGGATCCTCTAGGGAAGAGTGATCATAGCATGCTAGAATTTCAAATTCAGTTTGAGGGCGAGAAACTGGAGTCCCACACTAGCATTCCGGAGTTAAACAAAGGTAATTACATAGGCTTGAGGACAGATTTGGCCCTAGTGGACTGGGCAGGAAGACTAAAAGTTAGGACAGTTGATGAGCAGTGGCAGATGTTTAAGGAGATATTCCAATCCTCCCAACTAAAATATATTCCAGAGAGGAAGAAAGATTGTAAGAGGGGGGAAAAACATCCCTGGCTAAGCAAGGAAGTTAAGGGTAATATAAAGACAAAAACTAAGGCATGCCATATTGCAAAGGCCTGTGGCAGGCTGGAAGATTGGGAAACTTTGCAAGATCAACAAAGGGTTACTAAAAAAGTAATAAAAAGAGCAAAGGTAAATTATTAAAGAAAACTAGCGCAAAATATAAAAACAGATAGCAAAAGCTTCTATAAGTATATAAAAGGGAAGAGAGTAGCTAAAGTGAATGTTGGCCCTTTGGAGGATGAGACTGGGGAGTTAATGGTGGGGAACACAGAAATGGCAGAGACACTAAATCTGTATTTTGCCTCAGTTTTTATGGTGGATGACATTAGTACCATCCCAAAAGTAACAGGTAATGCAGAGGTTATAGGAAGGGAGGAACTTAGAACAAACATCATCACTGGGGAAAAAGTACTGAGCAAACTATTGGGATTGAAGGCAGACAAGTCCCCAGGGTCTGATGGCCTACTTCCTAGGGTCGTAAAGGAAGTGGCAGTAGAGATAGTGGATCCGTTGGTTATAATATTCCAAAATTCCCTGGATGCGGGAAAGGTTCCAGTGGATTGGAAAAATGCTAATATAATGCCCTTATTCAAAAAAAGAGGGAGGCAGAAAATAGGCAACTATAGACCAGTTAGTTTAACATCTATCGTTGGGAAATTGTTAGAATCCATTACTAAGGAAGTAATAACAGGACATTTAGAAAGTCAAAACGCAATCCATCAGAGTCAGCATGGTCTTATGAAGCGTAAATTGTGTTTGACTAATTTGCTAGAGTTCTTTGAAGATGGATACAAAGAGTAGG